>NC_089233.1:8403483-8711753 GCF_963924675.1 Phocoena phocoena
CTCCCAGAGCAGGGATTGAACCCGCGCCCTCAGCAGTCAAAGTGTGGAGTCCTAACCCCTGAACCTCCAGGGAATTCCCTGTTTAGTTTTGTTTGTTTGTCTGTTTGTTTGGCTGCATTGGGTCTTCATTGCTGCACGTGGGCTTTCTCTAGTTGCGACCAGTGGGGGCTACTCTTCGTTGTGGTCTGCGGGCTCTAGGCGTTGTGGGCTTCAGTAGTTGGGGCGCGAAGGCTCAGTAGTCGTGGCGCACGGGCTTAGTGGTTCCATGGCACGTCGCATCTTCCTGGACCAGGGCTCAAACCCGTGTCCCCTGCCTTGGCAGGCGGATTCTTAACCATTGTGCCACCAGGGAAGTCCACCTGTTTAGGTTTTTTTTTTTGTTTTTTTGCGGTACGCAGACCTCTCACTGCTGTGGCCTCTCCCGTTGCGGAGCACAGGCTCTGGATGCGCAGGCTCAGCGTCCATGGCTCACGGGCTCAGCCGCTCTGCGGCATGTGGGATCTTCCCGGACCGGGGCACGAACCCGCATCCCCTGCATCGGCAGGCGGACTCTCAACCACTGTGCCACCAGGGAAGCCCCCCACCTGTTTAGTTTTTAAAGAAACTGTTAAACTATTTTCCAGAGTGGCTGGATCATTTTATATTCCCACCAGCAATGTATGAGGGATCCAGTTTCTCCACATCCTTGTTAGCATTTGGTACTGTCACTATTTTTATTTTAGCCATTCTGATAGTTGTGTGGCGATAGCTTATCCTGGGCTTAATTTTCATCTTCCTAATGGCTAGTGATGTTGAACATTTTTTCACGTGCTCATTGCCATCCGTATATCCTCTCTGGTGAAATGTCTCTTCGTGGCTTGCCCATTGTCCACTTGGAGTGTTTGGTTTTTTTAATGTTGAGTTTTGAGAGTTCTTTATATATTCTAGATAGGAATATATCAATATCTATTCATATAGGTGATATATCCATACAGTGGAGTATTACTGAGCTATAAAAAGGAATAAAGTACAGATACATGCTACAATATGGATGAACTCTGAAAACTATTCTAAGTGAAAGGAGCAAAAGGCCACATATTGTAGGATTCCACTTATAGGAAATGTCCAGAATGGGAAAATCCATGGAGACAGAAAGTAGATTAGTGGTTGCCAAGGGCTGGAGGGAGGGGGAAAAGGAATTGGCTGCTAATGGGTACAGGTGTCGTTGGGGATAGTGAATATGTTCTGGAATTACGTAATGGTGATGGATGTATAACTCTGTGAATATACTCAAAACCAACAAATTGTATACCCAGAGCTTATTCAAAGTCTCCTAGAGAGGTAGAATGGATGGAGAAAAAGGCTAGGACTGAGCCTAGGGCTCTGGTCCACTTGCCAGTCATACTTTGCAATGGGCAAGTCACTGGATCTGGCCACTGAGACTTGAGTGGATTTCTCTTCTGGGTTTTCTGGTAAAGACTTCTTAGCTTTTAAAATAGGACACAAGGTGGGGGTGTTTCCTCTTTTCTGGCTCTGAACATTGTCATATGCATGAGCTACTCAGAATTGAGGCCACCATGTTGAGTCATGAGGGAAACCAGCCAAAAGAAGGAGCCAACTTACTGAAGATAGCAGAGTAGACCTGGGTCCCTGATGATGTCACTCCACTGAATTAACCAATCCTGAAATGGCCTTACCTCTGGACTTCTTTTTTTTTTTTTTAATATTTATTTATTTGGTTGCACTGGGTCTCAGTTGTGGCACGCAGGATCTTCATTGCGGTGTGCAGGATCTTTTAGTTGTGGCATGCGAACTCTTAGTTGCGACATGTGGGATATAGTTCCCTGACCAGGGATCGAACCCGGGCCTGCTGCATTGGGAAAGTGGAGTCCTAGCCACTGGACCACCAGGGAAGTCCCTGGACTCCTTATTAAGTGAGATAAAAACTCCTCTTTATGAGTGACTGAGATTTGCATTTTCCATTACTTGCAGCCAAAAACACTGTAACTGATAGAGTATCAAACACTTTTGAGGGAACTCTACTCAATATTTTGTAATAACCTATATGGGAAAAGAATCTGAAAAAAATATATATATATATATATTCATATATATATATCTGAATTACTTTTATGTACACCTGAAACTAACATAACATTGTAAATCAGCTATATACCCCAATTTAAAAAACCCCAACATTTCCTTCTTTTTATTTATTTATTATTTTTGGCTGCGTTGGGTCTTCGTTGCTGCGCACGGGCTTTCTCTAGTTGCGGCGAGTGGGGGCTACTCTTTGTTGTGGTGCGCAGGCTTCTCATTGCGGTGGCTTCTCTTGTTGCAGAGCACGGACTCTTGGCACGCAGGCTTCAGTAGTTGCGACATGTGCGCCCAGTAGCTGTGGCACGTGGGCTCAGGAGTTGTGGTTCACGGGCTCTAGAGCACAGGCTCAGTAGTTGTGGCGCACGGGCTTAGTTGCTCCGCGGCATGTGGAATCTTCCCGGACCAGGGCTCGAAGCCGTGTCCCCTGCATTGGCAGGCAGATTCTTAACCACTGCGCCACCAGGGAAGTCCAACCCAACATTTCTGAGATATCAAGTAACACAAGGACTATGGCAGAAACTGTCATTGTTGCCTGGTACTTTCTGTCCCTTCTTACATAGTAATAGAATTCTTAGCTGGGCTATGGCTGTGAGAAGATGTTCCAGCCATAAGAGAGCTGAAGGGATGTGGTTGTGCCCCTTAAGGGAAGGAACATGCCTTCCGTGTGTCTTTTCTTTCTCTTTTCATTGGCTGTCATGGACTGAATGTGTCCCTCCAAAATTCATGTTAGAGCCCTAACCCCCAATGTGAGTATATATGAAAATAGGGCCTTTAGGAGTTAAGATTAAATGAGGCCATAAGAGTGGGGCCCTGATCTGATAGGATTAGTGTCCTTACAAGGAGAGATACAAGAGAGCTCTCTGAGATCCATGTGAGGACACAGTGAGAAGGCAGCTCTCTGCAAGCCAGAAAGAGGGCTCTCACTAGGAACCAAACCTTGCCAGAACCTTGATCTTGGACTTTCCAGCCTCCAGAACTGTGAGAAAATAAATTTCTATTGTTTGAGCCACACAGCCTGTGGTATTTTGTTACGGCAGCCACGCTGACTGATACATTGGCTGAAATAAAATCATGGTGGCGGAGGATGGAGAAGCCATCTTGGACCATGAGAAGGAAGCCCTGTTGAGGGCAGCAGAGGAAGAAGAAAGAAGGAATCTGGATCCTTCACAATCGTGAGCTCTAGATCTCCTGCCAGCACTTATAGGTGAGAGATAAAAATAAATTTGGATATTGTTTAAGCCTCTGTTATTTTCTGGTGGGTTATACTACTGTTCAGCATATGTTCACTCTCTCCTCCTCCCCACTTTTGGGAGAGACATACTTCCCCTGCCTCATTGATAGATAACAGGCTTGGCCATATGACTTGCTGTAGACAATGTAACATGCATGAGCAGATGGGATGTGTGTCGTGACCCAGCACAAGCTTTAAATGTGCTTGCTTGGTCTTTGGGGTTTCCGCCTTCATCTCCAGGAGGAGCGTGCCCCAGGTAACCACTGCTCCTTTAGCTTGGGTCCTGAAATGGGGCACACACGGTGCCGACCTGAACCCAACCCACAGCCTGAAATAGAGCCTTCAGAGCCAACGTGCAGAACCATGGGAGAAAAGTAAATGTTTGTTGTAAGCCATCGCAAATGGGGGGGGGGTTGTTTGTTATGCCCTCTATCCCAGCAAAAACTGATGAATACAGTTTCAGAGCTCATATTATAACTAAAACAAGGAATGAAAACATTGTCCCTTGAATCTCATGATGTGCAGGTCACCATCGACCTGAGGAAGGGTTGTCTCAGTGACATGCTAAGGACCGAAAGCAGATTGGAGCCATTTGAGTAGTGAGTGAGAGGAAAGGAAATAAAGGTGGGTGAGCAGACAGCTCTTTGGGGAAGTTTGGCTGTGATAGGGAGGAGAGGGGTAGGGCAGCAGCCAGAGTGGGGCATGGAGGCCAGTCGCAGCCATGCACATGGTCTGCTCAGATCTCCCTCCGAGAAAGGAGCTGATGAGTTGTGAGGAATGTAGTCAGCTGACAGCCTCCGTTTGTAGCAGCTTCGGGATCTACTGCAGCCTTTGAGCCAAGGGCACACTATTCCCGGGCATCCCCAGCCAGTGACAAAGCATGGTAGGGAGGGACTTCCCTGATGGCCCAGCGGGTGTGGGTTCGATCCCTGGTCAGGAAACTAAGATCCCACATGCCATGCAGCGCGGCCAAAAAAAAAAAAAAAAAAAGCATGGTAGGAATACTAGGGCTGGGCCATTTCTACCCTGAAGACCCAACCGACATAGGTTGAAAGGGTTTTCTGTTGTTTGCTTTAAATGACAGAAACCAGTTTGCTTAGAAGCCCCATGGGAAGAATCCAGGTGGGAAAGAGCAACTGAACACGGGAGAGAGAAGACCCACAGATGGAGAGAGGGAGGTCCCCGAGAAGGCAGAAGGAGATGGGGTCTGGACTGCAGGGGAGCAGTTCCTCAGGCCCGGGGAGGAGAGGAGGGCTGAGTGCGGACATGTGAGGGGGTGTAGGTTTGGGAGCCAGGTGATGGCAGACCTCGTATCAGAGAATTTTCTTTTTCTAAGTAGGAAGCATGATTAGGCTCCAGTGTCAGGGAACTAAGTCCTTCGGGGTTGTACAGGCTGTGTCTCCATTTTCCTCTCTTGGCCTCCGTTTTCCCATCTGCACGACAAGCAGCTTGGGTTAGACCCCCTGATCCCCAAACTTGTTTGAGTCTCAGTAGATTTTCAAAAATACACTTTTGCGGGGAATCCCATCCCTCAACTGCTGGATCGGAATCTCTGGGGCAAAAGTGGTAGGGGCAGGAATCTGTTTATATTTTTAAGTGCACCCAGGGGTGATGTGAATGCACACCCAGGTTTGGGAACCACCCTGTGGAGGCTCTTAGGACCCCTTCAGCTCTGAGAGTCTGTGGTTCCAGCCAGAAGGTGCAGAATTCCAGCACAGCATTTGACTGAAGCTATAAACTACAGAGTAAACCACACGCCGCTACCTGTCACCTATAACTACAAAAGCGCCTAAGTCCCAAAGGTACCGGAACATAAAAGGAACCACAATAAGGCAAAAAAATCAGCAGCAAAGTCAGAGGTCCTGCCTACATGGGAAGCCTACCTCATGTACTCTGGCTCCTGCAACCAGGTTTCCAAACCCCCAGGTGGGATGGGTTTGGACATGGTCAAGGGGGAGTCCCAGGCAATGGAACTAAGGGTTGAATCAGGGCTGTCGCAGGAGAGACAGGGATGCTTTTGGCTGCCCTGCCAAGGGGTGGAGGCCTATCCAGGCCTTTCTGAAACCTGAACCCTGGGGTGGGGGAAGGGGGAGGAGGGGCTGCCTGGCCCTGAGAGTCCACGCCTGCCCCCCAACCCCAGAGCTCCTCCTCTGCCCGGTGCCCCTCTTGGGGGCTGCTCCAGACACTGCAGGCCACCTTCACTCTCCCTTTGCCTCCCTCTGCCCCTAAGGTTGGGTGGGGACAGGCTGGGACCACCAGCCAGCTCCATGGACGGGGGACTTTGCCTCTGCTCACCTCCCAGCTTTGGAAAGAAAAGAAGAAAGGTCTGTGTTGATCTGCATCTGGGGGATCCTTCCCAGTCCTAAATTTCTGGAGGCAGAAAAAGTGATTTGACCTCGGACTGACTATAGAAGAAGGAACAGAAAGAGCCTAGAACCTTCCCCCAGGTAGGAATTCTTCCCTTTTGCTGGCGTGTGTGAGTTTGAGTGTGTGTGACTAGTTTTCCACTGGACAGATGTGGAGTTGTCCTTAATGATCTCCGGGGCCCCTCCTGACTGCTTCAGTGCTGTGATTCTGCAGCCTTAACCTTCATTCAGTCTCCTTAGTACCCACCCTGTGCCAGGTGCTACCGTTGGGTAAGCCCTGGTCCCTGCTCTCGAGGGTCCCCAGTCTAAACGGGGAAACAGTAATCATAATAACAGCTACCACACTTACGGTGGGCCAGGCTCTGGGCTAAACTTTTTACAAACTTTAGCTCATGTACCCTAGCAAGAACAATGACTAGCCCCATTTTACAGATGAGGACAGCGAGGCGTGGCAAGATGAGCTCACACAGCTAGTAAGTAGATGATGGAGCGGATTCTTGTAACCACTGTGTGTGCTGCCTGCCCTGAACAGTGAAGAAACAGTTCAGGGCAACAGGTGCACTGCTACAGGGTAGGGAGGGAGCCACAATCCACGAGGGCAGGGAATGGTTAAGCCTCATTTGGACCAAGGTTCCCAGGGTGTAAGGCAGGAGCAGTTTTGGGGACCAAGCTAGGAGCTAGAGATAAGGCAGGTTCCACAAGGCCCACTGAGAGCTCTAGGGTCAGCCAGGACTTGAGATCAGTGGCGGTCAGGATCGGGGGTCCTCCTCCCTCACTCCTGGGCCACGGTGGCAGGGGATAGAGAGGGGGTACTTCAGAATTCCCAGCCAGGTTCCCTGGGAGCTGTGTGTCCCCATACTCACAGAGCAGGGGCTTCCCTGACCTGGGGGGCCAGTGTTCCAACAGCCTGAGAGATGGGTGGCCCCAAGGCCTGGGAGGCAGGGGAAGACCCAGATCACAGTGGATTCCCCTCAGCAAAGATTGGACCATGGTCCCCCCTTCCTCACAGCTCTCGACTCCCATCTCCCAGCTGTCCCCAAGAACACAAAAGCTGATTATTCCGGGCCCCATGAATGGAGTATTGAAAACCCTGTGTCCACATCCAGATAGGTTTTCATCCTCTTCCCAAGCAGACTGTTTGTATGCCAGGATGGAAGCAAAGCCAGGGAAAGATGGGGGGGGTGGGCGGGTGCGTTCCGGCTGAGAGGGGCACCCATGTCCCCCGGGAACCTGGGTCTCAGTATGTCCCCAACAGAACCATCTTCTAAACCAGCCGCCAACCATCCAATCATAGTCCACACACTGGGATGCTGGTTACATGGTGTGAATGTTTACTGAGCTCTGCACTTACGATTTATGCACTTTTTGGTTTGTAAGCCTCAATACAAAATTTAAAAAAAAATCCCAAATGGCATTTACTCTCCCAGCCCTATACCATTTTTGCATATTTGTGACTCGTGGGAACTATATTTCCTTGATGTTTTTTCTTTTTTTAATTTTTATTTATTTTAGCTGTGTGGGGTCTTAGTTGCGGCACGCGGGATCTTCGTTGTGGCATGCATGCGGGATCTAGTTCCCTGACCAGGGATCAGACCCGGGTCCCCTGCATTGGGAGCGCAGGGTCTTACCCACTGGACCACCAGGAAAGTCCCTGATGTTTTTTCTTTAAATTAACTTTTTTTTTTTTTCTGATTTCAATTAACTTTAGGGAATTCCCTGGTGGTCCAGTGGTTAGGACTCAGCGCTTTCACTGCCATGGGCCTGGGTTCAATCCGTGGTCGGGGAACTAAGATCCCGCAAGCTGCGGTTCAGCCAAAAAAATAAAATTAAATAAATTAAATTAACTTTAAAGGGAAACTTTATGTTGTTCCAGATAAATGAAAAGCCAGAATCCTTTGCCATAAATAGAAGGCAGTGTAAAAGAAAAAATAAATGTAAATGAAACAGTAGATGTCATCTATCTCCCCCCAAAATGATGTGGGTTGCCCCCAGTGGCACAAACACCCTGCTTTGGGATGTGCTGCCCCGGATGAAAAAGTCTGAGCCTTTGGCACAGCCAGGCAGACCTGTCTCGGTTTGGGATCAGACAACCCTCCCACCCCTTGCTTTCATACACCCTCTGCTCCAGCCAGACCTAACTCCTCATGAGGAGTTTCCATCTGTGTTTCTGTCCTCATCCTCCAGCTGCCGCCTCCACTCAGAATACGAAACCCAAGTGGAAATGTCACGCCCCCACCCCTCACCGAAGCTCCACCTGGGCCCTTCCAGCTGGAAGAAGTGAAGGGGAACCTTTAATTCCAGAAGTTCCAGCTGTGACTTCTCCACCACCCCTTAATGGGACCCTTGGAAAGGCCATCCACTGGCTGGACGCGTAAGGACACGGAGATGCAAGTTGGTCCCCAGCCTGATGAGAAGAGCAGGGGATGGAGGCCGGGAGACAGGAACGCTGCCCCTCC
Source organism: Phocoena phocoena (assembly GCF_963924675.1). Lineage (NCBI taxonomy): Eukaryota > Metazoa > Chordata > Mammalia > Artiodactyla > Phocoenidae > Phocoena > Phocoena phocoena. The sequence goes on from NC_089233.1 coordinate 8,411,616, forward strand.
CCCCCTCACCCCTGTCCTGTCCTTCCTCCTCCTCTTGCCACTGGGTGAGTGCCCCCCTCCCCCCGTTTCCCCTTTCTGGCTCTGAGGTTTCCCAGTTGTAAAATTACGGTGGGAGGTGGCCTGTAAAGGAGGTGGTTTTCAACATTCCCTCCAGCTCTGACATTTGCCCAGGTTTGATGAAAGCTAAGGTCTGAGTTGGGGGAGTGGAAGGCTCAGTGCTAAAGGTGAGGGCTCAATGTACACAGAGTATGGGCAGTTAGGATATTGGAAACAGGCAAGGAGGGAAAGGGCATGGGCTCACCAATGGCTGTTGGAAAGCCAACTGGTGGAACAGATGCAATCAAACAGCCTAGGGACTATCCTAACTTAGGAAAGAAGAAACTGACCCTTAGTTGCTTCATCTGTAAAATGGGTACACTAGTACATGCCTCAGAGGTTGTAAGGATTCTTTCTCTGAGCTAAGGTATGTGGCTGTGTCTGAGAACTCTGCGCACAAATGAGGGGCTATTATGGGTATTCAATTTCCCATGCTAGGCCAGTTTCCCTCTCAGTCCACGTGCTCAGAATTGTATGGTGGAGGAGACTGTGGCTGTCCGGGTTAGAATTCCAGCTCTACCTTTTATTTGCGGAATGGCCTTGAGCAAGTTACCTAACTTCACTAAACCTGAAGTTTCCCCTTCTGCAAAATCCAAGCTGCCTCATAAGTTGTCCTAATGAGTAAGTGAGTCAGGCCACATAAAGCAATGAGCACAGTACCTGACATACACATATGTGAGAGCCGAACCAGAAGGACTTATACAGGTAAACCTTTGGGAGGAAGTCAGAATGAATCCCAAAGGTAATTTACACACTTAAGGCAGAGCTACTGAGCACCTGGGGAGTAACAGGCTCTGCGCAGGTGGCTCTGGGGGAGACCGAGATGAGACAGACATGGCCACATCACCGGGCAGAAGGCCTGGAAAAGGGTATGTATATGGTGCCCAGGTATTCAGAGGAAAAGGAGAGCACTTCTAGCTGAGAGCTCCAGGAAGGCTTCCCATAGGAGGTGGCTCGATCTGCAGGGCTGTAATGAGCTGGGCTAGCAGAGGAGACTTCAGGGTTAAAGACCTGGAGACAAGACTGATGGGAGATTAAGAAGTAAGGAGAAGCGGATCAGAAGATCCTAGAAGACTTTGTAGAGAAAACTTAGGTTCTGGGACTCCTGCAGGAAAAGGGAAGTCTTTGAGGACTTCAGCAGTGGAGTGGGATAAGCTGAGCTGATATGTGTCTCAGGCAGATCTCTCTGGGGTGGCCCATGGACCAATGGGCGAGGGATGAAGCAAGGAAACAAACTGGGGCAGTCAGGGGCTTTGGAAAAGCAGGGGTAGTGAAGAGGAGGGGGATGATGGTGGGGACCATGGGCAGAGGAGGGGGGGCTGTGTTCCCAGGGCCAGGCAGCCAAGGGAGGGGGCTGAGGGGGCCAATGCTCTTCCTCACTCTGTTCCAGCCAGCACCCTACAGCCCACCTCACTGCCCTTTCCAGGTAGGTGCCCCTGCCCCTCCCCCCTGCCCTCCCCCCTGCTCCCGAGGTACTCAGATGCTCAGACAGAAGACCCAGGGAATAATGACTAACCAGCCCTCCATTATTCTAGAGGCCCCCAAAGGGATGGCTCTAGTCTCCCCATTTTACAGAAAGGGAGAAATAAATCCCAGGAGGGCCTGATCCCAAGGACCCCACAGCTTCAGGGCAAGGCGGAGGCACCCTCTAGGTTGGGTCCACTGATCCCCCTGTGCCAGCTTAACCCACTCCACAGAGCTGAGGCTGGTGGGGGGCCCGAGTCGCTGCCAGGGACGCCTGGAGGTCCTGCATGGCGGCTCCTGGGGCAGCGTCTGCGACGACGACTGGGACGTGGTGGACGCCAATGTGGTGTGTCGTCAGCTGGGCTGTGGCCTGGCTCTGCCCGTGCCGCGGCCCCTCGCCTTCGGCCAGGGCCGTGGCCCCATCCTGCTGGACAACGTGGAGTGCCGTGGGCAGGAAGCTGCGCTGAGCGAGTGTGGCAGCCGAGGCTGGGGTGTCCACAACTGCTTTCACTACGAGGACGTGGCTGTCCTGTGTGACGGTGAGCAGGACAGTCTGTGACCCGGAAGGGTAGACAGGCTGGCAGGCAGCAGGGCTTCCCAGCGGTAAGAATGTTCCAAAGAAGAAGGCCGAGCCAGCAGCTGCAGTGCACGGTGCTGGGGAAGCGCCCCAGCCTGGCTGTCAGAGCCTGGGCCCCAGCAGTGCTCTAGCTTATTGTGTGACCTCTGCTGAAAACCAGCATTACTGCTTCCATGGAGGGCCTTGATTATCCCAGCAGAGCCCTCTTCCCATTTTTAAAACCAGACAGTTGGGGTCAATACTGGCGGTGAGGCCCGCTTGGTGTAGAGCTGCAACAAATCTCTGAGAGGCTTTGACCTTGAGAGCAGTAGTTCAGGTTTTCAAGAAAATCAGCTGGAGGGCTCATTAAAACACAGATGGTGGCCCCATGCCAGAGTTTCTGATCCTGCGTCTGGGGTGGAGCCTGAGAATTTGCATTTCTAACAAGCTCTCAAGTGATGTGATGCTGCTTTAAGAACTAAAAGAACTGAGAACCAAACGAAATCCTCTAAAGCTACTGCTTTCAGGACTCAGGTGGCCCTTTCTCCTCTCATACCCCAGATTTCCTAGTTTTGACCCTTTGTGTGGCCAGAGGCCCTGAGGGCAGGTACCTTAGGGGTCCATGCCCTGCCCCTCACATACCTGTGTTTGTGAGGATGGAGAACAGAAAACTCCATATTCTCCTCCCTTCCACCCTGCTTCTTTCCCAGAATTCTTGCCCACGCAGCCCCCAACAAGGAAAGTGTTAACGAGTAGGGCACCCCCTACAACTCCCCAGAATGGAAAAGGTAAGTAAAGGCAATGTGGGGGACCACCTGGGTCTTAGGAGAGGGATCCAGGGAGGAATATCCCAAACCCTACCCTAGGCAGTGGGAAGTGAGGGATTACTGATGGGTGAGTTTGGTCATTCCTTCATCCCGCCCTGCCCCTACACCCCCTCAGGCCACTCACCATCTGGACAGGGAAAGAAGATTCATTCTAGTGGGATGATAAAAATAGTCAGCACAAGGTTGGAGAAAATGAGAGGTGGGGGCTGAAGCTTAATCTAATGGGAGAGTCCGATATTCACAGAAATGCTGATAATGATGTAGAACAACAAAATGAAAAGTTCCCTTAAAGAAAGACAGATAAAAAGGCAAGAAAATCCGGAGGAGGAAGAAGATCCCATTCATCAGAAATCAGGGAGGGTTTCCTGGAGGAAGAGTTGTTGGTGCTGTACCTGGAAAGATGAGAAGGCTTTCATTGCAGTAGTGTTATAAATGAGGAATCAGCACCTCCTAGATGGTTAGCAGAGCATGGATGGACAAGGGCAGGGAGGGTTGCTTTTAGGCAGGAAATGACACAGCCATAGGGTTCTGTCCTCAGATGCCACAAAGCACCCCCAATCTAGACTCTGAGGAAGCAGTGCCTTGGGGGTAAGTGGGTGAGCAGCTCCTCCTAGGTTTTAAGTCCTGGGACACCATGCACTGTGGGTATGCGGAGGGCCTGGGGCAATAAGGAAGAACTTTGGGTTGGGATGGGCAGCAAAGCCACGTGGGAGATGCTCCTTGTCCCTCCACCCCCATTACCAGGTGAGGGCAGCGTGCGCCTGGTGGGGGGCGCGGGCCCGTGTCAGGGCCGAGTGGAGATCCTGCACGGTGGCCTGTGGGGCACCGTGTGTGACGATGACTGGGGGCTGCCGGACGCCACCGTGGTCTGCCGCCAGCTAGGCTGCGGGGCGGCCCTGGCAGCCACCACCAACGCCTTCTTCGGCTACGGCACGGGGCACATCCTGCTGGACAACGTGCACTGTGAAGGAGGCGAGCCCCGTCTGGCAGCCTGCCTGAGCCTAGGCTGGGGGGTGCACAACTGCGGCCACCACGAGGACGCCGGCGCGCTCTGCGCAGGTGCGGATTTCGGGGGCGGGGCCGGTGGGCGGGGCGGGGCCGAGTCCTGAAGCAGGAGGAGGTGGAGTGGGGCCTGGGAGGGGACCGGGATGTCTACTGTCTTGGTGTTAACCTGAGCTCTTTCAAGAAGGCCCCCGAATTAGTTTTAATTTCTCAGTACTGCTCTAGAAGTGCCTCCGAACATCCTAGTAGACTCCACAGGTATATAATACTGCAGTATTACCTCACCAATACTCCAGAATTGTCTAACAGTACTCCAAAAATGCCTTCGGAATTTTCCACCACTTTCTAAGTACTCTTTATGGAATACTTCAGAGTAAAGTAATAGTCCTCTAGGATCGCTCCAGAGATACTCCAGAATTCTCTCATTGACACCCAGGTATGTCCCCAGAATTCCCTAGCCATCTGTAATCCTGATTCTCTTATAATAGTAGTTCTTCTCACCTGGTCCCTCTCCCATACTGAGGTTTTCTGAAGTAGGAATAATAGGGCTGTTAATGGCATTTCACAAATGGACTCCATTCTACCAGATATAAAGTGCTTGCCCATGCCTCACAGCTAACCAGGGGCCATCATCCCCAGTTTACAGATGGGAAAGCTGAGGCCCAATGAGGCAGAGTGAGCCCTGGCAAAGCCTCAGCTAACCTTGCTGCATGATCTTGGGTATGCCCCTTGCCCTTTCTAGTCTTATTATTTTATCTGTAAATGGGAATAGTGAGTTTTGTTCTGCAAGCCCCTCAGGACTGTGCATGACCCTCCCTGTTGGGCAAGGCCTTCTTTATCTCCCCATCTTGGACACACATTGGGCTTCTGGGAGCACTGGAGAAAAATGAAAGCACATCTGTGAATGCCTGTATAAACCGTGAAGTGTACACCTAGGCGGCACAACTAAATTACAAGAACTGGCAAAGTGGGGCAGACTTCCTTGGACCCCAGTTGGGACTGAGCCCCCAGCTCTGAAAGTAAAATCTGTTGTCTTCTCCAGGGAGACCCTCCCATCCTCTCCGAGAGCCCAAGGCTGACCAGGAACCAGAACCTTGGCCTCTGACCCTACTCCCTTCTCTGACTCCTACTCTAGTCCTGGGGCACCTGACTCTCACAGCACTGCCACCGTCGGGCACAAGAGCGTACTGGGCCTGGCACACAGAGCCAGAGGGTAAGGAGCCCAGCCCACCAGGCTGGAATGGTAGGGGCAATGGTAGGTGGGCAGGGCTGGGAATTGGGAAGACTGTTCTGGACTCAGGGGGAGGGGGCCCGGGCTAGCAGGCCAGGGCTTTTGGCCAGACGGTAAAGAGGTGGGTGAGAGAACAGATGAGCAGGTGGAGCAAGGGTGAAATCCAGAGCTCTGAAAAGTTCAGCAGGGTGGGAGGAGGCATTTTCTCAAAGCTCTGAAATAAAACTTGGGTTGGGGCTGAGGTTGGAAATTGAGAGGCCTTGGGAGAAGTGAGATATAACTTGAATGAAGGGTCGAAGTACATTTGCAATTAGGGCTGGACCTATCATTGGGATTGAAATTAGGATAATGCCTGGAAGTAGGATTTGGTTTATTCCCTTCAAGCTTCCTGAGGACCCCATCACAGCATACAACATGGTGACTCTAGGATTGAGGCTGAGTGGGGTGCAGGTGTGGTAAGAGTTGGGGCATCGCAGTAGACGCGCCCTGTGCCCTGCTGCAGGCCAGAAGCCCTCTTTGTCCCCTTCAAATGCTCTAGATACCCTGTCTCTGCAGCTACAGGAGTTGGTGCCCTGCCTTCCAGGGAGCCGGCACTGTTCACCACAGCGGCCTGGGCGGCAGGGAAGAAAAGTAAGTGGCAGGGCCGGGGTTCCGTTGTGGGTGGAAGAGGGTGGGGCCGGGGCTCTGCCCGGGAGCCGATGGCCCCAGCCCAGCCCCTCTGGCCGCGGGCCTGTGCGCCCCGCAGGCGGGCGGCTGCGGCTGGTGGGCGGCCCGAGCCCGTGCCGCGGCCGCGTGGAGGTGCTATACGCCGGGGGCTGGGGCACCGTGTGCGACGATGACTGGGACTTCGCGGACGCGCGCGTGGCCTGCCGCGAGGCGGGCTGCGGGCCGGCGCTGGGTGCCACGGGCCTCGGCCACTTCGGCTACGGCCGCGGCCCCGTGCTGCTGGACAACGTGGGTTGCGCCGGCACGGAGGCCCGCCTGAGCGACTGCTTCCACCTGGGCTGGGGCCAGCATAACTGCGGCCACCACGAGGATGCGGGCGCGCTCTGCTCAGGTAAGGCCGCTGCAGGACCACGTATGCACGGCGGCACGGGCAGAGCCGAGCGCCATCTGAGGAATGGGGGGGGGCGGCGGGGTGCAGAGGGCAGACGCTTACTGCGACACGGGCGGGGCCTGCTGTGAGATGGGCGGGACCGGCGCAGGCGCGTACAGAGGCGCGGGCGGGATGAGGCAGGCTCTGGGGAACGGGCGGGGCCTCGCGCAGGCACGCTCTGCGGCGCGGGAGGGGCGGGGTCTGTTGGGAAATGGGCGGGGCCGAGCGTCAGAGCTCGCCGAGGCACTACGGCGTGAGCGCCGCGGGAGAGGATTCACGCTCCGCAGGCAGAGGCGGAGCCCACCATCGGCGCGCTCTGCGGCTGCGCGGCATGAGCGGGGCCGCGAAGGGAGCGCCCTCTGCTGCAGTGAGGGGCGGGGCCCGAGGTGAGAGGCCGAAGTCCAGTGGTAAAGTGTGGCAGAACCTGTGACAGACAGGCGTGGCCGGGGAGGTTTTGTTCTGCTGCGTCAAGGACCCGAAAAACTGTAGTTAGCAGGGAGAGTTGATCAGCTTTCGGGGAGCAAGCGTTTGACCCTTGGTGGGAGTCAATGGAAAAGGGGTGTTTGCAGAGTCTGACACATTTTAAAATGCGTCTCTTTATTGATTGCTTTGGGAATCGGTATTTTCGCCCTTGTTTGGTGTCCTGGTAGCCTTGGCCACAAAGGGTTATGCTTTGGGCCCCAGGGTGAAAGAAGCACAACCCACGTTTCTGTACCAAGGAGCGGGGACCTATGAAGTCCTTTCTGACCCTAAATCAGTCCTCCCTTGGAGGGTAAGAGGTGACCTGGCCTCAAGGGACTTGTTCCCCAATGTGACAGCCACCTGTTTCTTTGTCCTTGCTGAGCCAGGCCCAGACGAGCTAGTCCAGCAGGATGGTGCTGAGACCACCCAGGTGCCCACTCCTCGGCCCAGGGACGGTAGGTGTCCACCGTCCCTAAGAGTGAAGTGGAGGCATCAGGATACGAAGGACCAGATTTGGAAGGAGGTCACAGCTCGGGGTTACACAGCAGATTTGCACCAGGTCCTGGAGCCTTTGTCCTTCTGCGAGAGTCTCAGGCCTCATTAATAGAGGCATGATGTCCAGAAAGAGGGAGGTGGGTTTTAAGCTAGAGTCATCTAGAGATTTCTAGAGTTGGGACCAAAATAAAGGGATGGGCTCCTGTCCTCAGGAGAGCAATAAAAGAATTCAATCTTTAGTCTGGGGAGTCCAGGGAGGAGGGGAGACGGTGATGATAGAGAGGAGCCCTGGGTCTGAGGTATTGGGATTGTGAACAGAGAACTAAGGAGAGAGCAGACATGAAGCTCCCAGCATGCAAAGAGCGCCCCACAAAGGCTTGTGCACATTCTTCTATCTTGAGATGCATTCTGGACCGATGCCCATCTTATTTTAATCTCATTTGTCTGCCTTCGTCCAGTGGTTCCCAGGGCACTGCTGTCTCCCAAACCACCACCCTTTGCCTCCTCTAACTACCCCTTACCTGGCCTAGCTTGGTAGCGGCCTGGCCTGGGCCAGCCCCTTCCAGCCCCAGACCTTGTCTCCCCACAGGGCACTTACGTCTGGCCAATGGAGCCCACCGATGCGAGGGCCGTGTAGAGCTCTTCCTAGGGCAGCAGTGGGGCACTGTGTGCGATGATGCTTGGGACATGCGGGCAGCCGGCGTCCTGTGTCACCAGCTGGGCTGTGGCCAGGCCCTGGCAGCCCCTGGTGAGGCCCACTTTGGCCCAGGCCGAGGCCCTATCCTCCTGGACAATGTCAAGTGCCGTGGGGACGAGAGTGCCCTGCTGCTGTGCTCTCACATCCGCTGGGATGCCCACAACTGTGACCACAGTGAGGATGCCAGTGTCCTGTGCCAGCCATCGTGACCCAGCCCACTCTGCAGACCACTTCTTCTGGGAGCCTACTGTGGCCTGCCCCTCCTCCTTCAGGAAGTCCTCCTCCTGTGACAACTGCAGTTCACTCTGCCCTTCCCTCCCCTTGCCTGGGAGAGAGCCTGCCCAGATGGTGTAGTCCTGCCTGAGGGAGCCTGGCTCTATCCCATCAACTTAGTGTGTGACCTCACCTGTCACCACCTACTGTGGGCCCATTTCAATGAAAACTCCTACTTTCTGCTCAGCTAAAACAGAAACTGGTGGGAAGGGAAGAACTCCTAACTTTCCTCTTTGGTGGGACTCCTGTTACAATACCCTTAACCCAGCCTTCCTTAACCCTGGTCCAGGAGGTTCAGGTGCTCTCTGTAAATGGGGTATCTCCTTTCCCCCCACCCATCTGGGGATCCTCAAGAAGAGGGGAAGGCAAGAGAGGCCTACAGCTCTTACCTTAGACTGGCCCGGGGCTGCAGAAGGACCTGGGTCGTTGCCCTGGACTGCTCTGTGAGGGCCTGGACTCAGATGGTGCTTGGCTGGACAAGGGGACTGGAGGGGCCAAAGCTGGGACAGTGGCCCCTCCCTGCAGCTGGAACCAGCAACTCGATTTATGCTGCTCCCACCACAGAGCCTCCACTTTGCAGAAGCAAAGAACCCTGGGGGCCTGTAGCCACCCGTTCATAGGTGCCAAGTCAATAAAGCATTGTCCCCCCTGTCTTTTAACCGAGGTCAATGTTTGGGCATAAGTGCGTTGTTTGTGGCAGCAGGGAAGACTCTGGTTAGGACTCTCTGGAGGAAACCTGCCTGGGGTGGAGGGCAGTTCAAGAGCATCATCAGAGAGCTTTCGGGGGGCCCATCACATCCTGGAAATGCTGACTCACAGTGTCAGGCCAGGAAGGCCCCTAAAGTGTCCCCTAGCCCATACCCATTTTCCTTTTACATACACAGAATCCTAAAGGAAGGGGTCTGCTCAAAGGCACATAGCAAGAGTCACCAGAAGAGAAAAAATTGAGAGGAGGCAGAAAGGATGATGGAGGAGAGTAAAGCAGCATTGGGGCTTCCCCAGGGGCTGCTCTTGAGGCACCTCACCTGGCGCCCCAGGGCCAGAGGGAAGTGAGGGATCCTGCCAGAGCCTCTCTCAGCCCCCCAGTGGCTGACTTGCCAGTAGCAACTGTCTGACGTCAAACCCCCACCCTCCACATCAGCCTGCAGGCCCTGTATGAGTTTCCTATCCCTGCCGTAACAAATTACGATAAATTTAGTGGCTTAAAACAACAAATTTATTATCTTACAGTTCACGAGTCTGAAATGGGTTTCCCTGGGCTCAATTCGAGGTGTTGGCAGGGCAATATTCTTTCTAGAGGATCCAGTGGGGAATCCTTTTCCTTACCTTGTCCAGCTTCTCGAGGCTGCCTGCGTTCCCTGCCTGCTCACAACCTCCTTCCAGCCAGCATTGCATCACTCTGACCCCAGCGTCCATCATCTCATCTCTTTTTCTGATTCTTCTGCCTCCCTCTTCCATCCTCGAAGGCCCTTTGTTATTATATTAGGCCCACCTGGATAATCCAGGATAATCTCCCCGTCTCAAGGTCCTTAATTTAACCGTGTCTGCAAAATCTTTCTAGCTACGTAAAGGAGCATTTTCACCAGCTCCAGGGATTAGGACTTGACCTCTTGCGGGGGGCGGGGTGGGGGGGGGGTGCGGGTGTGGCGGGAATTATTCTGCCTCCCACAGCCTCCAAACCCAAGTCCTGGCTGCCAGCCAAAGAGTGAGGCAGACACTTAAGCTCCAAACTCCATCAGCTCTTGGCAGTATTGGTTTTGTCTCCATTTGTCAGGGAGCTCTGTGACCCACTGTGTCATTGGAGGGATGAGGGCTGGAGGAGTGAAAGGAATGAAAATGCTTAAGAATTCAGGGAGTCGGGGCAGAGGGACAGGGATGCTGTAGCTGCCCTCAGCCCCTAGACCTCAGTGTAGCACACACAGATTCTGCTTAGCCTGTGGTCATTGCCACTCCAGCCACATCCACACTCGAGCGTGCCTCTCTATTGTCTTGAGATGTGTCACGGCTTCCCACCCCTGGACTCCCCTTCCCCATCTAAACAAAATGCTTTCATCGATGCTCAACTAAAGGGAAGTATTAGCATCCCTTTTTACAGACAGGGACAACTGAGGCTCAGAGCAGGGAAATGACTTGTACAAGTTCGCAGAGGAGACCCAGGACCAGAAGTTAAGATTCTTGATGCCCATTACTGGGCACCAACATGTCCAGTTCTTCCCCTTCCTGGCATGTGGTAGATTTGTACTTCCCTGTCCTCTTGAAGCGAGGCATGGCATGTTGACACGCTTTGGCTGATGAAATGTGAGTGGAAGTATCCCCCTCAGGCAGAAGCCTTCAAGGACCCAAGCACTGTCTGCCAAGTTCCTTTCCTTCAAGGTGACCAGTGACATTCCAGGTGGTGGAGGCTCCATCAATCTGGGTCCCCACCTGGAGAAAAGCTTCCATTGACTCAAGATGGGCAGGTAGAGTGAGTGAGAAATCTGAGTTTGGGGGTGGTTTATCATAGCAGCGTAACCTAGCCCATCCTGAGCGAGACAGAGGCTCCTAAATTTCTCTCTGTCCTGTGGGGCCTACCTGAAACCCGTTTTCCAGACAGTTATCAAAGCTGTTCTGCTGTCTGTTTTCTGTGGTTCTGTGTACACTTTGGTGTTCTGTGGGCCAGAGCCTACTGGGTTTGGGAACACGCAGATAAATAAGGGCTTTTGCCCTTGAGAAACTCACAGAATAATCCAAATGCTGACTTGAGCGCCCTGTGACTCTCCTGAAACTCAACTTAGAACTTCATCACCTACACCTAAACCTGGGTTTCCCAGTTTAGGAAGTAACACTACCTAGCACTAGCTTAAGCTGGAAATCTGGGTGTTGTTCCCAACAGTCCCCACCCTTGAAAAACTAATTAGTCATTCAAGTCTACTGATTCTACCTCCCAAACACTGCTGGAATATGTTCGTCTCTCTTACCGTTTCTTCTCTTACATTTCTTTCATGGCCTCTTCACTGCCTCACTGTCTCCAATCCATTCCCCATACCACAAGAGCAGTGAACTGTCTAATGTTGACAAATCTGATTGTGCCACTCCACTGCTTAAACCCCTTCCATGGCTCCCCAGTGTCTTCCTCAGCAACCTAGCTCAGTCTACAAGGTCCTGCAACAGCCTGGTTCTACTTGTGTTCGACATCATCCCTTACCACTTGCTGCCAGGCTCTTGCCAGGCTGAACTACTTTCAATTCCTCTAGTGTCTGGGCTTTCTTCCCACCGGGCCTCTGCACATGCTGTTCTCTCTGCCTGGAATACACGTCACCCTCTCCCCTCCTTCCCTTTGGTCAACTCTTATTTAGCCTCATGTCTCAGCTTTCATTTTCTCCAGAGGCCTTCACGGATACCCCCTCCCCCACCCACGGTCTGGACTAGGAGCCCCCATCACACCCTGTACCTCCCCAGTGACAGCACTCACCCCTACATCACAGCAGACTGCTGACTTAGCTGTGTCTTCCACCAGCCCAGGGGAGCTGGGAGGGCTGGGTCTGGGTCTGTTGTGCTTGACTTTGCACGTAGGACCTTATACATGGCAGGTGCTCAAATAATATTTGTCCAGTGAACAGAGGACATGAACAAGTATTTCTGGAGCACCTGTGTGCTAGTCTGAGCACAGTGCTGGACTCTGGGGCTGCAGGACAGGAAGAGATCTAGACCAGTTACTGTTTGCATGGCCCAGAGATTACCTTCAAAAGAAGACCCATGATAAGCCATTGAACAAATCAATAGCCAAGAGAGTTTGAGCTAGTGACTAGTGCTACAAAGAACATGAAGCAGGGTGTTATGGGGAGGGTCAGGTGGTCAGGGCAGGCCGCTGAGGTGGTGATCCTTGAGCTGGGCCCGAGGAGTGAGGGGGAACCAGCCATGAGCCTTTTGTTGATCATGAAAATGTTTGGGGTGGACCATTCCAGGTCCTTCACTGGGGATTTAGCCTGGCCTGCAGAAGGACCAGCAAGAAGGGCATTGTGATTGGAGCAAAGAGAAATATGATAATAGATGAGTCAGGAAAGCTGGTAGGCGCCAGACCACTCAGGAGTTTCTAGGCCACCGGGAGGAGTTTTATTCGAAGAGCAATGAGAATCCATTGGAAAATGAAGAATGCAGGCGGCCCAGATGTCAGCCTCTTGAGCATTTCCCACCTCTTTTAACTTGCTGAGTGCACCTTGCCTCAAAAGGACCCATTAAAGTAGGATACCAGGATCCCTACCAAAAGCCTCAGGAATTCTTAGGGAGCTTAGATTCTGCTAAGTACCCCTGACTTTTGCTGATTTCTAAATCTTCCATCTGCTTTTGCCTCCTTTGTGACTCTCCTTTTACCTGTTCATTGACCAAGCCCTTCACTCCCAAAGTTCCACCAATTCCAGGCTGTGCATGGTGCACACCTGGCTGATGATTTGGAGCAAGCATTCAACAAACAGCCGGAAATTAGATACCCTGTTTTTAAAAATCCCTTGTATATTCACATACACACACACTGCCACCATTACCACCACCGCACACATATGCACATTCCCACATAATTGTTACTGATATTCTCTACTCTAGCCTACCCCAATGGTCTAGATGGCCTACCCCAAATGCTGAGACCCTCCGTCTCCTACCACCTCCTTCCGCATTTGCAAGCCCTCTTGACTCCCACATTTTTGCTCATTGCTTTTTCTTAAATAACTGCTTTATTGTGATATAATTCACATACCATCAAATTCTCCCTGTACACTCAAGTGTACAATTCAGTGGTTGTTAGCTATTTGCAGGGTTGTGCAACCATCACCACTATCTAATTCCAGAACATTTCATCACCCCACCAAAAAAACCTCATACCCATTAGCAGTTACTCTCCATTTTCCCCACCCCGGGGCCCCTGGCAACCGCTAATTTACTTTCTGTCTGTATGGGTTCTAGACATTTCCTAGACATAGAATCAGGCAACATGTAGCCATTTGTGACTGGCTTCTCTCACTTGGCATAGTGTTTTCAAGGTTCATTTGCATTGTAGCATGTATCAGTACCTCATCCTTTTTTTAAAAAAAAAAATATTTATTTTTTTATTTTATTTTATTTATTTACTGTTTCTGGATGCATTGGGTCTTCGTTGCTGCGCCCGGTCTTTTCTCTGGTTGCAGTGAGTGGGGGCTGCTCTTCGTTGCGGTGCGCGGGCTTCTCATCGTGGTGGCTTCTCTTGTTGTGGAGCACAGGCTCTAGGCGCGCTGGCTTCAGCAGTTGTGGCACGTGGGCTCAGTAGTTGTGGCTCGTGGCTCTAGAGCGCAGGCTCAGTAGTTGTGGCACACACGGCCAGTTGCTCCGTGGCACGCAGGATCTTCCCAGACCAGGGATCGAACCCGTGTCCCCTGCACTGGCAGGTGGATTCTCAACCGTTGCACCACCAGGGAAGCCCTCATCCTTTTTTAAGGTGAAATAATATCCCTTTGAATGGACTTATCAGATTGTGTTTATCCATTCATCTGTTGATGGACACGGGCTATTTTTACCTTTTGGCTCTTGTGAATAATGCTGCTATGAACAGTCCTGTACAAGTATCTGTTTGGGAACCTGTTTCCAGTTCTCTTGGGTATATACACAGGACTGGAATTGCTAGGCCATATGGTAATTCTATGTTTAACATTTTGAGGGACCACCAAACGGTTTTCCACAGTGGTTGGGCCATTTTACATTCCCACTTTGCACTGCACAGGGGTTCCAATTCTCCACATCTTTGCTAACTCTTGTTCCCCCCTTAAAAAAAATTCTAGCCATCCTACTGGCTGTGAAGTGTTATCTCCTGGTTTTGTTTTTTATCTACTTAATGACTAATTATGTCAAATGTCTTTTGTTGTTGTTCTCATTGGCTATATGTATATCTTCTTTGGAGAAATGTCTATCAAGTCCTTTGCCTATTTTTCACATGTGTTCTTTCTCATTTCTTATACAGAATTATCTTGTCTACCGCCTAGCCTCCAGGACTAGCTTTCCAAAATTGACCTTTTTGTTTTGCTAATCAAAGCTGGTTCTCCTAATTGGGATTCTGCAGCCACCTATTAAGTGGTTTTGTTCCCTCCCCCCCCCCGTCCCCGCATTTGTATACGTTGTCTCATTTCACAGTCGCAACCTGAGAGATGGAGGTAAAATCCTTCTCTGATTTGACATTTGAGGATTTAGGGATTGGCCAGGATCTTACAGCTAGCTTATTAGGGGGTGGGATTCGCACCCTGAGCTGTCAAACTCCAAAAAGCCCCATGCTCTTCCTACTAACTAGTACTATCTTGTCTCAGGACTACCCCGGACATGTTTATCTTTATCTCTACTGTACAGAAGGGAAACTCAGGGCCGGAGAAGGATCAGGAGTTTTCCTGGGTCACGAAAAAAGATCAGAGACCAGGTCTAGGGACGCCCACCTCCGCCCCAAAATCCTCCTCCCATCCCCACCAGCTCAGTGGCGTGGACCTGGAAAGGGTGGCTCGGCTCGGCCCTTTCGGCCCAGTCCGGTCGCGCTTTCCTGCTGAGTCACTGCCGAGGGGCAGGGCAGGGCGGTCGCAGCGAGCACGCGCGAGCAGAGCGAGTAGGAGCCCGCCCCGCGTGGGAACCGAAGCCCCACCTCTGACTCCGCGGTAGCCTCCTGATTGGAGAGCATTGGACTGATACAGCCAATCACAGCAAGCTGTGGCGTGCGGGTGGGGCGGAGCCGAAGACAAGGGAGACACCTCCCCCCTGTCTCCTAAAATCCGCCCCTTCCGGGCGCACCCTTCTGGGCTTTGGGGAGCGTGCTGGGCTCGGACGCTGGAGGGACGGGGGAAGCGGGACCTTGCGGGATGCCGGCTGGTACCTACGCGGGGTCGGAAAGAAACAGTCCGGAAGAGTCCCCAAGAACCTGGGGTGAAGGCGACCTCTTCTAGTCTGTGCGGCCATTCTCAGTTTACAAAGAGAATTTGACACCCCACCCGCCGCCAGTCGGGCCGGGCTGGGATCTTTATTCGTGTTTGTGGGGAAGATTAACCTACAGAGGCCTGTTAAAATTATAAGGCCAGTTTTCGTTAAAACTGGCATTGGAAAGGGGCGGGCCCAGGCACTTGCAGACGTGCGCACTAGGCTGGGAGTTTGCAGGCAGCTTAGAGGCGTCCTAGCAAAGGCCTGTGTGTGCAGGGTCACCCTGAGGATGTGGCCCGCGTGGTCTCCAGAGTTGGCCTTGAGGGCCTTTGAGATGTAGCCAAGGCAGGGAGGGTGGTCTCTGGAGCTCAGCAGTTTGCTGTTCAAACTCGTAGTCTAGGCCTAACTCCCTGTCTCCCCTGCCGACCGTGCACCCCTCCACCCACCTCCCTGGTATCTGCCCTTGAGGTGTCTTGATGGGCTTGAGTTTATCTTACTCTCAAAGACTGCTAGCAGTCTTCCTCTCCCCCTCGCTCAGCTACCCAGCAAATATTTGAGCCCTTCCTTGTGTCAGGCTAAGGCAAACTGCATCACAGAGCCAACCAGGTCTCTGCTCCTGTAGAGTTTACAGTCTAGGCAGGAGATAGACCAATGGTTACACAGTGGTTACATTGTGAGAGTTGGATGGGGGAAGAACAGAGTGCCAAGTCCGGGGCAGTTTGCAGGGGGCCCTAACTTAGTCTAGGGGGAAGGAGCAGGGAAAGCTTTAGGAAGAAAATAACTTAAAAAAAAATTTTTTTTTAATTTATTTTATTTATTTTGGCTCCTACTTGGCAGATGCAGAAACTGATGCTCAGAGAAGAGACTGCTCTGCCCAAGGTCACCACCCTGAGCTAGAGGCAGACTTGGAACCTGGATATGCGGGCTCCCACTGGCTTCACTTTCCACTGCCCACATTTGGGTTGTTTTAGGTCTTCTTTGCTGCTCACGGGCTTTCTCTAGTTGTGGCCAGTGGGGGCTACTCGTCGTTGCAGTGCACAGGCTTCTCATTGCAGTGGCTTCTCTTGTTGCGGAGCACGGGCTCTAGGCACGCAGGCTTCAGTAGTTGCGGTGCGTGGGCTCTGGAGCGCAGACTCACTAGTTGTGGCGCACGGGCCTAGTTGCTCCGCAGCATGTGGGATCTTCCTGGACCAGGGCTTGAACCCGTGTCTCCTGCATTGGCAGGCGGATTCTTTAACCACTGCGCCACCAGGGAAGCCCAAAAATAGCTTTTAACCAGAGGAAAGGGAGCCTGGCCCTCTTGGAAGAATGGAAGGAGAAGCAGATGGCTGGAAGAGAGGTTTAGGGAGAAGGTGGATTGAGATGGGAGGAGAGCCTTGTGGGCTCATTAAAGATTAGAGAGATGATCCTGAGGGTACTAGGAAGCTAACTAGAGGGTTTTAAGCAGAGGAGAGACATAATAAGATTTGAATTTTAAAAACATCATTCTGGGCATCTTGAGGAGGGGTAGACAGTAGGGGAATAAGATGGAAGCAGGGAAACCAGCTGCATTAATGCAGGGGAGACATGATGATGATGGTGGTTCAGACTCTGGTGGAAGCCGTACAGACCATGAGCAGAGGAGGAATTGTTGACCTGTAAGGGGGGCTGTAATGCTTCGGAAGACTTAGAGTGGCACTCCCCCTGTGGGGCCCCCTTTATTTATCCGTTCATTTATTCAACAAATATTTGCGCACCACTCTGGCCAGAAATTATGCCCAGTTTCCCAGGGAGCGAGGCTGCTGTCTGACCCAGTCGGGGTGGAAGGGAAGGGGTGATGTCTGCAGAGGGGTTGGTGCAGACTTCACTGAGACCCCACAACTGTACAGTATTTGGACACTGGTGTGAGGTTCCTATGCATTTCAGCTCCCACCAGAACCTCCCTCTGCTGACAGCCAGCCAGAGATTTCAGTTCCTACCTGGCATATGGAGAAACTGATGCTCAGAGAAGGGACTGACGTGTCCAAGGTTACCACCCTGAGCTAGAGGCAGACTTGAAACCTGGGTATGCGGGCTCCCACTGGCTTCTCTTCCCACTGCAGTCTGGCTGCCCACATTTGGGTTGTCTCAGGCTCAGAGCGCCTCTCTCCACTGTCAGGCAGGAGACGCTGCAGACAGAGGGGCGCCTGCTCCTTGTCTCTCTGCGTCCAGCTCCAGCCCTGAGATTGCTATATTATTAGCAACAACCCACGGCTGCGCAGAGCTGTACAGCCTCCTGCTTGCCAAGGGACTTACATGCAATATCTCGTTTGATCCATCTGGCCTCGCCAGGAAGTGAAAATTATTATCCCCACTTAACAAGTGAAGGGACTAAGTCTTTTTTTTTTTTTTTTTTTTTTTTTGAGACTAAGTCTTAAAGACACCAACTATTAGTGCCTCTGATGAACTCCATTGAGGTTCAATAACATACAACTAATATGTATCCATTGAACTCTGATCCCCTGCAACTGTGCTGGGTTCCATAGAATGCAAAGATGAACAGGATCTGGGCTCTGCCCCCAAAGAGGAGATAATCTATAGGGATATCGTGCATATACATTCCTGGCCTTTGTGTAAGACCCTGGTGTGTGGGGCTTTGGAGAAATGGTGCGGGCTCAGAAGCAGAAGTCACTTCTAGCAGAAGGTCTGGGAAGCCTCTGGAAGAGGAAGCATTTAAGCTGGAGTTGGAGGCCATGGGTTTGGATAGGTGGTCCTAGGGTCCCCTCTATGTCCTCTGCCAGCATCCTGGGCTCACCGTCTCATCACAAGTCATTACTTGTCTCCCCTGCCAGGTACTGTGCACCTAATAAGTACTCAACATTTGAATCAATGGAGGAGCAAGTAAACGGTGGAGAGGCAGAATGAGGCCAGTTTGCAGGTGACCTTGATGATCAGCAGGGTCTCTTCCAGTCGTAGAGGGCTGCCATCTGGGGCAGAGCTCTTGTGCGGGTGGGATAGAGCGATGAAACATGTCCTTTCTTCCCTGTTTTTGGTGGCACTTGGCACCCAGCCTAAGTGCTGGGGTTTGGGGGTGAGGGGAGGTGGGTAGGAGCCTTTAATTGGTGGGATCTTTATCAATGGTGCATCCTTGGGAACTGGGGTCACATCCTACTCTCCTGACTCCCCACCTCTGGCCCAAACTGCTTGGCCAGATTTTTGGAACTCTCCCCAAAGGGTGCCAGGAACAGAAGGTATCTGTTGCCTCCAAGATCTTGTTGGACCTGAAGGACACCCTTGACACCCCAGGTTACTCAGGTCCTCTGTGGGGTAGGTGAAGATGTGTCACAATCACTGAGGATTGGGTGGTTGTTTCCAGTTTACAGATGGCGACGAAGGCTGCAGAGAGCTCAGTGGCTGCCAGACCTCACAGGTAGTGAGAGGCAGAACGGGGTGCCTGCCTCCAAGGCAGCCCCCTTCTCCGACCTCCCGCTGCCCCTGAGGAAGCCCTCAGCGGGGGCACTCCTCAGCCTGCAACACAGGGTCACCTGGCTGGGCTTTCTGCAGCGGGTGGCGCAGGTGGAAGGGATGATCCAGCTGCCTGGCCCGGTGGCCTCTGCCTTCCCAGAGCGGCCATCCGTCTTGCACTGACTGGGTACAGCCCAGCAGCTTCCGCGATGAGCTGTGGGCACCTGGCCAGCGAGCTCAGCACCTTCCCTCTGTCGGATCCTTTCTGTCTTTCTGTTTATTTCTCTTTTCTCTGCTTTTATTTATTTATTTAGCCAGCCTCAGGGCCTCCTGCCCGGCCTTTCCCTGCCCCAGGAGTAACCCCAGGACATCCAGTGCCTCAGAAACCACAGATGCCCCTACTCTGCCTGTGCGTCTCCTCAGCCACCTGCATGACCCAGTGGATAAAAAAGAACAAAGCAAGGGAATACGGTAGTCACGCTCCGCTTTGTTCAAGCCCTTGGCTTCCTCTTCCCTGGTTGTGAAGCTCAGGAGGCCCGAATCGGCCCCATCTTTCCAAGATAGAAGTGCTGGCCCGGAGATCAGAGTTACAGGAGCAGGATGCGAGGGTGGCAGGGCCCTGTGCCAGGCAGAAGGGAAAGGTGTGGAGGTTCAAGCCGCCAGCTGCCCTGCCTGCCGCGCTGCTTCTTCCAAACCCAAACCCTTTGAGCAGACCCCCTTCCCTGGGGCTCAGAGCTTGCAGCTCTGTGAACCATCCCTGCGCCCTCACAGCCTGGTCCTGGGTGGCCTTCCTGAGGCCTTTGGCCCCTGGTTGTCGTTTTCCTCCTTCCCCAGGCCCTGCCTCATCCTGGGGACTTCCAGCATCCACAGGACACAGCGTCTGCCACCAGAGCCTCTCAAGGGAACCAACTCAAACCTGAGCCTCAGCCCTAGCCCCTGTCCACTCCCCAGAATTTTCTGCTGCTCTTGGGCTTCCCACTCTCCTGATGCTCTGGCATCCCACTTCACCACTCCCCTCTACTTGTTCTTCCATGTCCCTGAGCCCTCAGGCCTCTGACCCCCTCCCGCCTTTATTTTCCCACCTTGCCCTGTCCTTGGCCAGTCCTGGCATTCACTCCTTTGATATATTGAGCCCCCTGGCCCCCAGGCCCTCGGCCACAGCTGACCACTGCCTGCCCTGGGTGGTCTGACCTCGACCGTCTCAGCTCCTGGCCCACACTGCTGAGAGCTGCTGGAGAAAACCACAGGGCCGGGCAGATGGGGGCCCTGTGCACGAGGCCTCCAGGCCCGGCTGATCCTTTCCCCAGCTCACTCCTCTGCCCTCCCCAGAGGCTCCCTCAAACCTTCAGCCTGTTCACCAGCCTCCTCCCCTCCTCCCATGACTCAGCAGATGACTTCAGCTTCTCCTTCTCTCCCGGGAATCTCCCAGCCCTCCGCTCAGAAGTGCAGCCCACCTGCCTTCCATCCCGGCTGACCCCTCTTCCAGGGCTCCTGACCTCCCCCACGTCAACATATCCACCTGTTCCTTCCACACCACCCCCATCCTTCCAGCCTCTCTCTCTCCGGACTCTTTCCCCTGAGCATTTAAACAATCCCAGCCTCTTGCAAACAAAGGAAACCCTCCCTCTGCCATGAGCCACCAGTAATATCAGCGTCTCTCTCCTTCATCTGACCATTAAATTACTGATGAAAATAGTCATTTGCCTAACACAACATTGTAAATCAACTATACTCTAATATAAAATAAAAAATAAATTAAAAAAAAGAAAATACTCATTTCCAAATCCGAATTCACAACTTCTCTACCCCCTGCCATCCTGAACCACTGTAGTTCGGCTCCACTAAAATTACACTTGCCGAGGTTGACAGAGATGCCCTAACTCATGGAAAGGCCTGCTTTTCTGTCCTTACAGTTTTCTGGAGGCACCTGGCACCTTGGAGCACCATGAGGAATGCATGGTCACATCCTGTGCCTCCTGTGGATCCTTCTGAGCCCATCTTTTCTGGCCCAGCGCATACCTCATCCCCTGCTCATTTATACTCCTTAAAGGCCCACGGGTCCACATCCCACTGCAAGCTCAAATTTCTGTGTCTAGACCCAACCTGGGCATCTCACCTCCCAAACTGAACCCATCAGCTTTCCCTTAACCCTGCTCTCTCTAGGAGGATGGGACTGTCCCCATCCACCCACTTTTCTAGGAGTCCTGCGGGGTATCTCCCTCCTCCCACAGCCATCACTGCTCCCTAACCCCTCCCCCAACACCTCTCACAGGGGCTATTATAGGAACCACCCCCCAAAGGGTCTCCCCACCTCTGGTCTCCCCATCCAATCCACTCCCCACTCTAGCTGCCAGAATGACCATTCTGATTTGCAAATCTGGGAATTCCCTGGCAGTCCAGTGGTTAGGACTCCATGCTCTCACTGCCGAGGGCCCAGGTTCCATCCCTGGTTGGGAAACCAAAATCCCACAAGCCTTGTGGGTGGGCCAAAAAAAAAAAAAAAAAAGACCTTAATAAATGCAAATCTGACTCCATCTCTCCCTTGCTTGATATCTTCCCTGGCTGAAGAATCCAAAGGGCAGAATCTGGTCCATTCTGAGATTCCCAGCCTTAGGGCTTTTCAGGACTGGTTTTATTTATCCTCCCCTCCCCCACTCCCAGAACCCAGAAAATCCCCAAGGTTTCATTGAGCCCTCCTGATTTGTACAGGATAACTGGAGTTCAGATCATTTCAGCGAAGGCCGGAAAATGTGAAGATTTTAGTATTAACCTAAGTGGCTTGTTCTGAGCAAAAGAGAGTCAGAGATCCAGAGAAGAGAAGTGATTTGTTTAAGGTTCAGCACATCATTGGTGCAGCCAGATCTCCAGTGTTCTGTTTGCTGCCCCAGCCCCCGAGGGCAGCCCCAGCCTTGGGGAGTACGCCTGGAATCGGCTGTCCCTCCAACTTCTCCAGGAAGGCCTTGACTTTGACTCATCCTCCTGGAGGACACACTCCTTCCCACTCCCACAAATGAGCAGGTCATTCACTTCTGCTCTCAGGCCCCTCCTGCTACCCAGCTTTGTCTGCATCCTCCCACTGGAGAGGTGAGAAGTAAACCCAGGGCTTCCCTGGTGGCGCAGTGGTTAAGAAGCCGCCTGCCAATGCGGGGGACACGGGTTCGAGCCCTGGTCCGGGAAGATCCCACATGCCACGGAGCAACTAAGCCCGTGCGCCACAACTACTGGGCCTGTGCTCTAGAGCCCGCGAGCCACAACTACTGAAGCCTGCGTGCCTAGAGCCCATCCTCCACAACAGGAGAAGCCACCATAATGAGAAGCCTGCGCACCCAATGAAGAGAAGCCTCCGCTCTCTGCAACTAGAGGAAAGCCCGCGTGCAGCAACAAAGACCCAATGCAGACAAAAATAAAATAAATTAATGAAAAAATAAAACACCATTCACTAAAAAAAAAAAAAAAAAAAGAATCTGCCTGCCAATGCAGGGGTCACAGTTTTGAGCCCTTGTCCGGGAACATCCCACATGCCGCGGAGCAACTAAGCCTGCGCACCACAACTACCGAGCCTGCGCTCTAGAGCCCATGAGCCACAACTACTGAAGCCCGCGTGCCTAGAGCCCGTGCTCCGCAATAAGAGAAGCCACCGCAATGAGAAGCCTGCGCACCACAATGAAGGAGTAGGCCCTGCTCGCTGCAACTAGAGAAAGCCCGCACGCAGCTATGAAGACCCAACGCAGCCAAAAATAAATAAATAGATAAAAGAAGTAAATCCAGCTGTGTGTAGGGAGTCAGGCCTGCCTTCAGTGGCTCTGAAAAGAGGCCAACAAAGAAGAGTTCCCTCCAATGAGGAAGAGGAGACACATGAACCTCCTTCATGACCCAGCCCCTCCATTTACTACCTATGTGACCTAGACAGGTGACTTAACCCTTCTGTGCCTTGGATGCCTCATCTGTAGTGTGCCTTCTCTCCTGTCTATGGGGGAATGGGGGCAAACGCATATGCTCTCCTGTTTTTTCTCATTTATTGGCCTTTCCTTGCCCCCTGAGTATTATTAAAGAAACAAGGTGAGGACTTAGGGGGAGGATCACAGAGCACTGATTATAGACCTCGAGGCAGCCTCTGATGGAGGCACCTGGCTCAGCCTAGGTTGGGGTGGCTGCCCTGGGGTTGGAAGGCCAACGTCCACTTGTCATGAAGTGCTCTTAGGCCTTGTATAACCCTCTGGGCACACATCTCTCAAGTTGGGGGGTCAGGAGCTCAGTACCACATGTCCTGGTCATCCATCTCTTTGGCCATCTCTCCATTCCCATCATGCACCAGGCATTATAGATGGAGAAGAAAAAAAGAACGTGCTAAAATGTACTCTTTGTTCCTGGGGAAGCTTGTACAATATGGAGACAAAAGGGCTTCACATGTCCTGGCCTCAAACGTAAAAGGCCTTTGGGGAGAAGGGTTCTCCTTTTTCTTGTAACACCATGAAGTAGAATGAGGAACAATGGGAAAAAGATCTGGGAACCTAAGTGCTGTCCCACAAAGGAAGGGGGACTTTAGGAAATAGTAAACTGCCTATGGCCAGAGGTGTGCTCGCAAGGGCTGACACCCAGGAGATGGGGTGCTATATGTGGGATTTCTCTATTGGATGAACAAGGGTCCTTCTGCTGTCCCTTCCGGTTTACCAACTCCAACTCCAGGAAGACAGGGAGGAAATCTGGCTGGCTCTGAAGCCTAGAAGACAGTGCAGGCCCCATGCTCCTGAGTCATCTCAATTTGCTCAAGGGTTGATGTGGAGGGAGTGCTTTTTGCCCCTGTCTGTTCCCAGGCTCAGAGCAAGGAGTTGGTGCTGTCTGCGCCTACCTCCTGTCCCCTGGTGCAGCCTGGGCTCCTGTCTGCCTGCTGTGTCAACACCAGCGTTCCTATTACATGATCAAGTGGGATTTGCACTCTGGAAGCATTAGTGCTGGGCTGACTTGGCAGAATGGCCAACACAAGAAAATGCCAGTTCCCTGCCTCTTCCAGCCAGCTCTCAGAAGGCCTCACGGCCACTCTACTTCCTCTTTGAGCAACCCAGCCTGGCCTTCTTCAGGGTTTCCAGGGTCTTTTGAGGTCACTCTGGCAGACCACTAATGGTGGAAGAATCCCCCAGAGAGCTTTAAAACCGTACAGGTTCCCAGAACCTACTGTTGGAGATTCTGATCCAGTCTGTTGGACCTAGGACTCTGGATTCTAGACAAGCTCCCCTCAGGTATTTGGGGAACCGCAATGCACAGCCCGGTTGAGAACCACTGGTCAGCATCACCTCTGAGTGGCCGGTCCTCTGGCCCTTCTTATCTGCTGGTCCCTCACCTCTGATTCCTGTCCCACCCTATCCAGACTCAGTCCATGCCATCACTGGACAGCTCTAGCTGATGGAGAAATTGCCTCCTAGAAATGAACTGAAACTGATGGGCTCTCTGCAGCTTGGAGTCTTTTAAAACAAAAAAACACCTGCTTCATTCCCTGTGGTAGGCAGGCTGCCACCATCCCCATCACTGTGGCTCTCCCATGAGTCATTTGCCCTTTGTTGGAGTCAAGCATCAAAATTCTCACTCAGACCCTTCTACCAAGTCAAGAACACATTCATTTCATAGTCCAATTCAGAGGGCATGGTGGACAGTTCTCTTTAAGATTCAGTGGGGAACCTGAGGTCCAGATTGGTGAAGCACTTGGCCCAAGTTCACACAGCTGAGTTTCAGGAGAAGATTCTATCCTGAGCTCCTCTGCCCTGGAATGTCCAACTCTTGAGAATGGGGACAGTTTACCTCTTTGTTTGGGACAATGGCCTATTTTTTATGGTGATGGACATTCCCTTGGTGTGGTAAAGTTTGAAGTGGGCTTTTTTCAGGGGAATGCAAAACTTAAAATATAAAGAACGTTTAGACTTTTCAATTGCTCCCTCCTTCCAGGCCAGTCAGTTTTAGGGGATCTGAGAGGCCCTAGATTTAGGGAAGCTGGCTTGTTGAGGAGCGGTCAGACACTCAGAACGGAAAATTTCTGTGGGTTGTCAGACCCAGGTCAACAGGCTTCCTTTGAAATCTTCTGTCTGGCTCTTCTTCAAGACCATTCTTTCTGGCCGTGGCCCTATTTGCTCCTGGGATTGTCTACAGTTCTGCCTTCCTGAGTTTTGGCTGCAATTTGACCATGGCCGTTCGTTTTGGGGTAAAATCTTTCAAGTCCTCCTCAAGAGGTAAGACCATCGCCAGGCGATTCATTCTTGAAGCAGAGTCTTTTTCATCGAACAAAACTTCCCTGAGCACCTGCTCCATGCCGGGCTCGGAGCTCAGAGGTGACTCCGATGGACCTCTGTCTTTGAGAAATCCATTTGTAAGATCACAGGGGAAAACAAAGTCACACACATACAAGTGCAGGGATGAGGTCTAGAACCTGCGCTGGGAGCTGGTAGGAGCACCGAGGGGGAGCGGTCAGTTCAACACGCTGTGTCTGAGTCTAAAAGATGAAGAGGTAGGATTGAATGGGGGGTAGGAGTAGAAGGAGTTCCCAGCAAAAGGAACAGCTTTTGAAAAGGCCCAGAGTAGGAAGAGGGCACTGCATGGTCAGGAAATGCCAGTCTAGTGTCCTATGTGAGATGCGGGTAGAAAGGTAGGCCGGAGCCTCGGGAAAAGCCCTTGAGTTCCAGGCTAAGAAGCATGGACTTTGGCCCATATGCAATGGGAGTGGCATGCAAGGCAGAGCCAAGGTGAGGGAAGGAGAAGATGGGACGCACATATAGAAAGATCTTTCAGATCTTGTACTGTAGAGGCTAGGAAGACAGTATGGTAAGGCAGTTGGCAGGCTATTGCTACAGGCTGAAAGACCTTAAGAAGCATCCGTGCAATTCTGTTATATTACAGATGTACAGTCTGAGACCCAGAGAGGTACAGTGACTTGTTCAAGGTCACCCAGCAAGATCAATAGCAAAGTCAAAGCTTCAACCTGTGGGTCTTGCCTCCCAGCACAGCCTTCCTCCACTGCTCCAGTATCCTCAGGAGGAGAGGCAACCCACTGAGATCTCCATGTTGTCCTTTGCCTCTGAATCTGTCATGTGCTCTGCCCCTACTGCAGACCAGCCTGTTAGGGCAGTGACTGGGAAGTGTTCCTAGAGGACAGGGTGGGGAGCATTACCGGTCTGTTTGGGAAGATGCTGCTGCTGCTGCCGCCTCCACACCCATCAGGGAGCTTTCTAGCCGCAGGAGGAAGCCAGGAGCCAGGGGATGGGGCTGCAGTGATTTATGACTGCACAGAAACAGCAGGACAGTAATGTCTCTGGCTGGCCTGTGTGTCCGCCAACTCAGCCCAGAGAGGATGCATCTAAAGGTCATATCCTCCAGCACTGGAGATGGGGCAAAGGGTTAGCCACACAGGGTGCCTGCCCAGAGCCTGTGTATGAGGCCAGTCACCAAAGGGCAAGGCCCCTCCCTCCCTGAGCAGATACCAAGGGGTAGATTCTGATAGCCTGGGCAGGAGAGGGTGCCCTTGTTACTGGGAGTCCAGAAGATCTGTCTGGATTTGAATTCAGGTTCTGTTGGTCCTTGCTGTCTGAGCCTTGACTGGTTACACAGCCGAGATCTCTGTGTCTCAGCCTCCAAGTCTAAAAAACAGAGATGGCTGAGCCTCTCAGCTCTGGGACTGAACCCTCCCAGGGTCTTCAGGTACAGATTCCCTGTTTCCACAGCTAAAGAATGTCAATAGCCTTCCATTTCAGAAGAGGAACAGGCTGAATCTAAACTATGACTCGTCACACCTGGGCGGAGCACTTAGCGCTCATTGAATTTAATTTCTCACTTCAAAGGTGGGGAAATTAAGACCCAGAGAGGACACAGTCCTTGCATATAGACCTGGGGGCCAGGCAGAAGCCAGAATGCTAGTTCTCCACCTCCCTGCTCCAGCTTTCTCTTAGCAGTACCACGGCGTGGAGGAGGAAGCCAGAATATTAAGCCATTTGCTCTATGTCATGTTGCCATGCCTCTGAAGCAGCCCTCTAAACAGCCAGGGGCTGCTGGGCAGCTGCAGCTTTAAGCCTAGAGTCTTAAAAAGAATCAAAAGGGAAAGGAGGGCAGGGCCAGCTCTCCCCTGCACCATCGGAGAGAGGCCTGGATGTGGAGACTACAGATGTTATTCCTGTTTGATTTTAGAACATCCTTTTCTTTGCATCTGCTTTGCTTTTTCCCCAAACAGGTTTGGCCTGGAATTTTTTTACTTTATTTTATTCTTTAATTCACATTGGACTGGTGGGGGAGGGAGAGGTCAGAGAGGCAGCCTGAAATGTGCCAGGAAGTTCCTGGGATTTAGCTTCTGGGGCCTGAATCATTGGCACATTTAATCCACATGTGGACAACCAGGGTTGGCTGTAAGGGTTCCCTTCCCATGCACCTGGGATGCCCAGGCCAGAATGGTTGAGGCCTGGCCTTCAGGGAGGAAGAGAAAGGAAGAGGAAGGACTTGGCGAACTCTCATGTAAGAGACAGAAGGAAGTGGGAGGGTTTATTCACCAGCAGGATTGCATTTTGCTGGGTGGTGTAGTAAGAGAAGAGGGACCAGATCCCATGTTGGAGGAGGGGAGAACAGAGCTATTTCTAGAGTCCTCTCCTCACTCAGGCCATCTCCTTCACTCCTGCCACAGCACTCTCCCTAAGCGCATGCATACGTTCATTCATTTCTTCATTTCACATGCTCTGCATATGTACGGTGTGCCAGGCACTGTGCTCGGCACTGAGGAAGCAACGATGATGAAGATCAAATGCAAATCTCATCCTTTTCTGCCTTGGTTAAAATCTCTCACAGGCTTTCTATTTATTTTGGAAGAAAGACTTCACTCCCTTGCCTGCCATTCATGGTTCCTCATGTTCTGGCTCCTGACTCCATCCCCAGCCCCACTACCTGTCACTTCAGGCAACAAACATACTGAATTCTTTGCCTATCAATAAATATGTCAGGGAGGAACCTGCTTCTGAGACCCCTGCCTGTGCCCTCTTTTGCTCTCTAATCCTACACATCTTTTTTCTTCTTCTTTTTTTGTTTTTTCTTTCTTTCTTAAAAATTTGTTTTTCATTTTATTTTATTTATTATTATTATTAGTTTTTAATCAAATCCTACACATCTTTAAGGGCCGGGTTGGAAATGTTACCAGCTTTTCCGAGCTGGTGGTTCAGTGGTTAGGACTCCCGCCTTCTCACTGCGGAGGGCCCAGGTTCAACTCCTGGTTGGGAAGTTGCCGACACCGCCCCCCTCCAAAAAAATAAAAATAAAAAAGAAACTCTTCCTATCTAGCCTGAATTCCTTGAGGGCAGGGTTCCATGCCCTCTTCCTCCAGTGCCTCGCATAAAGCCTGGAATATTCCTTCACAGAAACTCCCTCATTCTCTATTCTCACAAACAAAGCTTCATGTCCACTATCTTTTTTTTTTTTTTTTTTACTAGTTATAATTTTCTAACTTACTCTACACGTTATCTTTATTTTGCCTATTTTCTTGGGCGGGGGTTTTGTTTTGTTTTGTTCACTGCTGTACCCCATTACTTAGAACAGTGCTTAGAACATAGTAGGTGCTCAGTAGATAAGGGCCGAATAAATGAAATAAATAACATGTGCAGTCAAAACTATGGGGTGTGTGAGCTACATGGAATGTCAAAAAGGGAAGCATATGAGCAAGAATTAGCCTGACCTCAGCGTGTATATCCTAGGCGGGGAGAGAAGGTTTGGTCAACCCCGAGACACAACCCAGTGGTAAGCATCCATTGGCTCTGGTAACTGAATTGAATCTTTAACGCTCCACCCCGGAGAGGAAGAAGGGGCTCCCCAGGGATCAGTCTGCAAACAGCTGCATCCTTTCTGTATATTAACCAGAGTGCCCGGCTGGTATTTGTCTTTCCATATTTCCACCTGTCAGGTCCAAGAACCTCAAGGTGGGGATGGGGGAGCTGGAACCTTGTGGGGGGTGGGGGAGGTTGACAGTCCCCCAAGGTTTGGCTCTTTAATTCAGCCATCCCAGAGGTGGGTACCACCCTGACAGTTTGGATCAATAGTGGACGCGCCCCATCTCCCCAATCCCCCCATGGCGTGCTATTTATCTCGGAAATACGGTCCAGGGCTGAGGCCCTGGCCCCCTCCCCCAGTAATTTCCCGAAGAATATGGGGCGGGGCCGTGAATCAGCACTCGCTCGGACACAGGCAGCCTTCGTCCCCGCCAGGCGTCCCCAGCGGCCGCGGAATTAGACCCCCCCCACCCCGAATCCTCCTCCATCTGCGCGCTATGACCACTGGGAGATGTAGTCTTGACCGCTCCTTTGTCCTTGATCTCCCCACCGTAGCACCCCAGCAGATGATGAACTACAACTCCCAGGGGCCCACGCGCCGGGGGCCTGGCAGGGCGGGGGTCTGCATGGCGAGGGGTGGGGATCGTCTGGAAAAGCTAGGGCGCAGCAACCGGGGTGAAGGGAAAAACGGGGCTTGTTGAGGGTCAGCGGGGAAGAAGGGGACACCCAGAAGGCGGCGGCGAGCTGAGGTGGGGCGGGGCAACCCGAGAAGCGGAGGGGCTGGGGCGGGGCCGGGGCGGGGTGCGCGGGGTGGTGGGCGGGGCCATCTGCGTCACGCGGCGTGGGCGGGGCCGCAGGGGGTTGTCCGCCCGCGGCACGCACAGCAGCCGCAGCCACCTCGCGCCCGGTCCCGCGGTCGCAGCTCGAGCCGCAGCCTTCGCGCCGTCGCCTCAGCTCCTCGCTTCGTGGGTCGGTCCTTCCGGCACACGGGCTCCAGCCGCGCCCGCAGCCGCCCTCCGAGCCCTTCAGGCCGCCCTGGTCTCCTCGCCCGGCCCGACCCAGCCCGTGAAGATGGTGGACCGCGAGCAACTGGTGCAGAAAGCCCGGCTGGCGGAGCAGGCGGAGCGCTACGACGACATGGCCGCGGCCATGAAGAACGTGAGTTTCTCCTCCCCCCCCGCCGCCTCGCCCCAGCCCCTTCGCAGACGCGGGCTTTCGCGGGGTCGACTTGGGGACTAGTCGCCCGTCGCTCCTGCAGGTTGGCCGCCCCAGAGGGGGCTGGGGAGGGTCCTGAGAGCGCTGAGGACCGGGTGTGACGCGGCCTCTCCCCGAGCGTTCCCCAGGGCCGTCGGCGCTGCCGCCTCGGCCCTCCCCACGCGCCCGCGCTGGGGCGGGGTCTTGGAGGGCTGGTCTCGGGAGCGGGGTCTCTGGCCGCTGCGCCTCCGGGTCTGCTGGGGACCTGAGCAGGGGCCATGCGCATCCTTTGTGCCCCACTTCCCCTCCTCCCAGCCTGGCCGTGTGGGGGCGGGGGACCGCATGGATGCGGTTCCTCTTTTCTCCCTGATGTCTGGGCGGCGCCTTTCCCATTCACTCAGCAGGTCTCCCGGTTTTCTAATACTCCCCCCCTCCCCAAATCTTCCCACTGCCTCTCCAGACAGATCCTTTAGGACCTCCCCGGGAAAAATGTAGGTTGTCCTGAAAACCTGGGCTCCATGATGCAAAATCGAAACCTCCTTGCTCACGTTTTTCTTAACAAAAGGCTCCTCTTTCTGCATGCCCCAAAGCAAGTCCTCTTGCTTTTAGGAAGGGGGCACGTTTGTCTCGCTAGCGTTTTCATTGATTGTTCTCAATATGTCATCTCCTTGTTTTCCTACGGCTTTCGTATTGAAAAGTGTTGGTATTGTCTTTAAAACAAAGGTTGTGAATTTAGCTGACTGGTTCAGTTTGTGATATATGCTGTTTCTTTTTTAAATATAGGCACACATTTGTCGAAATTCCTATAAGTTGAAAAAATATTCTCTGATCTGATATTGCAAACAAAGCGGTGGTGGGAGGCAGTATCAAGTCATTCCAGAAGATTCTGCATTTGTCGTATTGCAGAGAGCCTAGACTGGGTGGAGGCTGGGAGGAGTTATTTTAAAGGGGAAAAAGTCTTCTTTTTTTTTTTAATTTGTTTTGTTAGCTGCATCTGAAGCTTAAAAAAAAAACCAAAAAACTAGCGCATCCTCAATGCTGATGAAAAGAGAATACTGATCTCCAGTTGTCGCATTTTGCAGGTTCCTGCTTGTATTGCACCATTTTGTCAGTAACACTATATTCACCTAACGGGTGGTCAGCCAGTTTGATATTAGAGGATGGGGGAAGTATTGAGCATTATTAAATGAAACGTAAAATTACCTAATGATTTCGGTCTCCCACTATTTTCATATCTAACTTCCTGCCTTATGTAACAAAGGTTTTAAAACGTATCTCCAGTGTGCAGCGGATGGAGGAGTGTACCTTGCCTGTTAAACCTTTTTAATGAAGCTGTATAGGTATTGCAGATTAATTCTTGAATAACTTTACTGGTTCACAGAAGATGACAATGTTGATGCCTGTGTATTTAAGCCAGATTCATTAACAAAGAAGATTTTTATCTCATTAAGGAAGAGAATTGATTCTGAAATTTGGAGTACTGCTGTATTAATATTATTGCCACAGTTGCTGTCTTTAAAGCTCAAATGATGTAAGTTGCACTTTAGCAGATATCAGTATCTTTAGTTCACATTACTTAGACTCTTCTAATTTTTCCATATTTCTAGTTTCACAGGAAAGCGAGTGACCTCGCTCCTATATCCATAGCAACCCAGTGATGTCACACACAATGACACAGAGGCTGCAATGCACCTAATGGGTTGGTAGGGAGTATGCAGATGGCATTTGTCCAAGGTAATGCAGAAATTAGCAGATAAGCCAGGTGGAATTGAGCATTTTATCTTCCACCGGATGAGAATTGGTCCTCCAAATAAGAATTTCATTTATCCTTAGACGTGTAAATCAGGGACGTCTGGCTATGCCTGTTCACCTTCGTATTTGTAGTTTTCTCAGAAGTTTATAAGATACAGTTGTGGTTTTAAACATTTGTCTCACTATTAAAATTGGGCAATGAAGGAATAAAGATGGAAGTTTTCAACAAGAATATGTTTTATGCTCATAGTGCAGGGATGAGCTGTATACATGGGTTTATTGCAACTTATTAACTCGGCAGGTTTTAATAAAAACCTTAAAAAATTATGACTTCCTGCTGGGGCATTTTCAGTAAACGTTAGGGAATGAGAATCCATTACAGAACAATTTAGCTTGGGATTTGGAAAAGTTCTCTTTTGCTGTGTTTATGTTTCTGCTCCTTAACTGAGTGTGCAGGAAAAAACAGTTTATAAAATATAGCAGACCTTTTCCAAATCTGTTTACCATGATTTTGAGGAATTAGGCTTACCTCTGATCTGCATTTTCCTCATCTGTAAAATGGGTCAACACCTGCTTGACAAAGTTGTGAGGATTAAATAAAAAATATAGTAGGTGCTTAAGAAAAGGTAACTATTTATAAAACTTTGTTTCTTCCTTTGTTTATAAAAATCATCTCATCAGAGAATTTGGAAAATACAGGAAGATACAAAGAAAATACTCGGTTCTACCACTTAAGTTCTCTTCTAAGGCTGAAGTCATCCAGATGCTAGCGTGATTAAAGTTATTTGCATCGGATGAAGTTACCCTAGTAGTAAAGAGCTAGGACCTGTGATAGTTGTAGGTGGGTGACCAGGATAGAGATAAAATGGTGTATTCTGGAAAGGAGGAAAGAAGGCAGTTTCGTCTTTTAAGACACATGTGTAGGCTTATATCTAAAAAGAGCAAACACCTAGATGTTTCCTGCTTGTTAGACAATACTGACTTGTCCTTTGGATTTTAATAGCCTCTTGAGAAGTTAATATTCTAAGTAGGCTACTGGTGCTTTCCTACAGGCGGGGCGGGTGGCGGGGCAGGGCGGGCAGAAAAGGTTCTGGGCTGGTAACTTTGTTGAAGTCGCTGGGTTAAGCAGTATGACTCGGGTGTGTTGGGGGCATTAGTGGCAGAAGGCTATCTTAATTATATAAAAAAGCCTTCGTGGTGGAATCGATATACTTAAAAAGGTTTTACAATGTTAAATATTCTGTTTCTCCCACTAGCTCTTCCAGGAGGCTAGATCAATAGCCATTATCACTAATGGAGTAATGAGACCTCTTCAGACTCTTCAGAGGTGGCGTTCTGCCAGCCATTATTATAATCGAAGTCATGTGGTTTCAGTTGTTCTCTTTGGGGTGGAAGGAATACAGATGACAGTTTGCTTTTTATGTTAACCTTCACAGTAACTGAAATGACTCTTAAGTGCCTTTTCTAATTATTTAAACAATTTCGTGTGTATCTTTTGGATTTTATTAAGGTAAAAGACGTTGCTGAATGTGCATCCTCCTTACAGTTCTTTGGATTAACTGCAGACCCTGGGGAGGGTTTCATCCCCTAGTCCTTGGAGGAAGCCTTATTTATTTATTAAACCAAACTCTAAGTTATTAAAAAGTGGAGGAAATGATTTTGTTTTTATTGAGGTAAAAGTCACAACATAAACTGACCACTTTCAAGTGTACAATTCAGTAGCATTCAGTACATCCACAGTGATGTGCAGCCGTCACCTCTAGAAAAAATAGGAAAATGATATTTTTAAAAAGTGATGATGGTCTGGCTATAGCTGGCTGGATTGCAGCACATTACTGATTCAGGAATGTGTCAATAGTGCAGGGCTCACAGCCAGTGGTAATCGGTATCCTTTTCTCTTTGTTTTCTAACATCCGAACCTTTCAGCATAAATTGAAAAGGGGACTTATTTTGGCTAGATTTGTATTTCCATTTAAAAAGTTACAGAGCTTAAAAACTGTACGTTGCTCACACAAATTAATAAGAACAATTTACCTGAAATCGGAGCAAACTATTAACTATTTGGAGATTATAGGAATTTTGCTGGTGCTCCTATCATCACTCATTTTCCACCCCAAGACTGACTTCGTTAGACACACTTGCCCTGCTGTGTGGCCCCGGTTCCTGCAGTGCTGAGAGTGGTGAGCTATTCAAGCATGGGCTTCTCGTAAATAAGGTGTTAAATACATTGTTTTGGTGTTTCTGAGGCTGCCAGGAACAACTTCTTGTCTCCAGTATCACCAGCCCTAACAGTTTTATCTGGCAGGGCATCTGATTCTTTCTGTATTCCTACCAGATTCCATGAGATATGGAAAAAAAGAAGCAAAGACCACTTTATATGTTTAATAGTCAAAGGGAAAAAAATCACATATAAACCATTGTCTTTTGTCTTATTTTCTAAGCTCTGTTTGTTAGAGCTTGACCAGATATTCGAGACTGTAATTATAGGGAACCTGTATTTGTTGTCATTCTAGGCTATAAAGGCTATCAAGGCTATCAACATGAGCTGCCTTATGGCCTTTCCTGTCAGAATCATTTTTCTGCTGTCTTCCCCACATTCCATTTTAGGTGTTACCTATCATTTTGGTTTAGTACCAGGCCATATTATCTCGCTTTAGACTGGCACTTGAAATTTTGATTTTACTAATTTATGAATTTGAGTCGTAAAAAAAGTCACATGAAAAGTGATCAACAAAAATTCCCAAAAGAAAGCTTTAATTTTAAGATAAATGGTTAAATTTATTTGGTTCCATGATTTTGCAGAAACAATAAAAATTTGTAAATCTTGTAAGACTTTGCATGAGTCTTTTTTTTTCTTTTTAAAAGAACTCGTGAAGTCTAAACCAAATGTTCATCAGTATATCACTTGTAAGGGTGTCCCACAGGTAGATTTCTCTTTACCAGCGTTGAATAATGTGGTGCATAGCATTAGTTGCGTTGTGAATAAGTAGATAGAGATGAGAGTGTTCTTACATATGTAGATTTTTAATATGACATTTTAAAAAAAATTCTAAATAAACTCATTGGTCTTATCCTTTTAATCTTTGAAGCGATACCTTATTTTTGGAGAGGTGTAAAGCCAAACTTGGTGAGTAGGACCCAGGTGTAGTGTCAGCTTTTCCCTCTTAATAATTCTGTTGCTAGAACAGGGGTGCCAGAGCTGGGGATGTGACAGTGACGACAGTGGGCAGCTGAACATGTAATGACAGTAGTGTGAGAGGAATCCCTCATCCACCCTCCCCCACCGCCGAGTATGAAGAGCAGCTGTGGTGGTGTGAGAAGTGAGAGAAGGCTAAGAGGTAACAAGAGGAAGGCTTTGAAAAAGAAGGTTTGTTTTGAAGAGAGGTCATTTAAAACTTCTTTAGCTTTCTGAAAGGAGTTATTAATATGGCACTTAAGCTACCGTATTCAAATAACCAAGATCTAGGAAACAAAGTTGCCTATGGTGCCAGTACTTTAAGGATGTGGAAATAAGCTTAAAATATTTTTGACTGAATTGTTTCAATTCAGTACTATTCAGTTCAACACAATGCTCCTTTTGTATGGGTCTAACATGAAATAGTGAATGAGTATGTCTTTGCAGCAGAAGCCCAGGATGGATAGTCGCCATGCAAACAATCCCATACTCCTGCCAGGACATTCTTACATGAGGGCCTGCCTGGCATGGCTAGACCCGGTGGATAGATGTTATTTTCAAATCATACTCCACTCTTCACATATGACTCACCTCTGGTCTTTCTAATTACATCTGTGTAGTAAAAATAGAGACTTAAAGTTGAGACACTATATATGTATATATATATATATATATATTTTTTTTTTTTTTTTTTTTTTGCGGTACGCGGGCCTCTCACTGTTGTGGCCTCTCCCGTTGCGGAGCACAGGCTCAGCAGCCATGGATCGCAGGCCCAGCCGCTCCGTGGCATGTGGGATCTTCCCAGACTGGGGCATGAATCCGTGTCCCCTGCATCGGCAGGCAGACTCCCAACCACTGCGCCACCAGGGAAGCCCAGGCACTATATATTTTTTCTAGTAGTTTGAAAATGACCCAATGCGTGAGCATAAGGAGAAATAACAAGATAGGGTAAGAACAGCAGAACAGCATTCTGCAGACAAGGAAAGCTGGTGGGGACAAGTGAGTAGGAAAGAAAAATTTTAGAATATCTTGATTTGGGGATGCTCTGATCTTCTAAGGGACTCTGGTGTTTGGAAGGCTGTTATCAGTGGGACAGACCACTGATGACAAAAATGTGTGGCCTTTAGGACGCTAGAAAAATGACAAGTATCACCATAATAGTTCCCTATGCAGGGATATTTCCATCATGTCTTTCTACAGGGTTTTGCACCTTGCTTTTTCCCCTTGATATTTCAAGGATATTTTCTTCTGTTATCAGTATTTTCAGTGGCTGAACAGTCCTGTGGGTGTGTCATAATTTAATTTTTATTTAGCATTTAGGCTGTTTCCAAATTTATAAATAATATTGCCATGAATATCTTTGTGGCTAAAGCTTTCAACACAGATTGTATATTAGGACAGAGACCCCAAAGTGGAATTTTTGAAAGAATTGCTAAGAATTTTTAAGGAACTTGAAATCATCACTAGTACTGGTATGTATGTCAAAAGTTTTGGAAGATGTAATTGTTTGGATAGATAGTACATACACATGGTTCAAAGTTCAAGGATACCCTATTGCCCTTTCTGCTCCAGAAAGAGAAAATGAGGTTGAAACGGGAAAGTTTAACTGCAAGCTTATTTGTGGCAAGCCTCTCTTCTGCTTTCTTGTGGTTGGAATGAGTACCTTTTTTAAAAATTTAAAAAAACAAAACAAAAAAAACCTAATATGGTAACTTTCAAGTATACGCAAAATAAAGATAATTGCATGATATAACTCCATATAACCAGTTTCACTGTTTGTCAGCATATTGGCCAATCTTCTATCTATATACTTTACTACTGTTCTGGTCCCCTTGGTATTTACCATCTTGCAAGATGGTTTTTTATTGACCTAAAATTACGCCTTATTTCCCACAAATGTTCCAATTACCAGCAAGATCTCTTTATATTCAGATTTGGCAACCTCAAAGTGTAAGTTTCTTGCTTAAGGCATATAATCCAGGTGGCAGATAATTTTTTCCTTGATTTTAAGAGGAGTGTTTCTCTCAGTTGACATCCAAGTGCTGCTTCCCATCAGCCTTTGCTCATGAGGAGGAGGAAAGGCTGGATGGGTCACGAGTGGGGAGAGGAAAGGTGGTGCTGTGTCAGATAGGTTTAGAGAAGGGTTTTATCATTACTGGACTGTTTTTTACTGCCTTTTTTGGGAAAGCGACAACAAAGGCTGATATCTTTTGTCAGTTCTGGCTTTTATCACTAATCTGATAGAAGTGCTAAAACCTAATTGATTTGTTGAGGGCGATGTGGATAAACAAGTTTTGCTTTTGTTCGGTTTTGTTGCTTGCCAAGCATTTTTAAAAAATCATTTTTGCCTTAAAGTTATCATGGTACTGGTTGTAGGTATGAGTAGGTAGGTAGGTAGGTAGATAGATACG
Source organism: Phocoena phocoena (assembly GCF_963924675.1). Lineage (NCBI taxonomy): Eukaryota > Metazoa > Chordata > Mammalia > Artiodactyla > Phocoenidae > Phocoena > Phocoena phocoena. The sequence goes on from NC_089233.1 coordinate 8,448,443, forward strand.
TACATACACTAGCTGTCTGGGCCTGGACACCTTGGGTTTGAATTCCATGCTCAGAAGTATGGAGTTGACTAGTTTATTGATATCAATAATATAGGTGAGTATACTGCCGTTTTATTTTTTTACCATTCGAAGGTCCTGCAGAAAAGGCTAGATTTTTGGAACCATTTATTGAGGAAGAGAAAACAACATGGTAAACTTCAAACAGCTATAGTAATGAATTGAACTTTAAAATTGCATAAAATATATTTCTATTAACATTACTTATTTAGAACTCTGTCTAGCATATAGATCCTCAAAAACACTGAGTGAATTATAGCTAGTTCTTATTTTGGATTTATGGTACTCTTGCATTTTGATCATGTTTTTCTCTTCATAATCTGGCTGGCTGTATAAATACATATATTTTTTAATGAAGGATGATTAAGGCTAGCTTTTTAGCAAGTGTTTACATCTGTTGTGAAAATCACGTCAGTACTATAATTTACTAAGCTGTTGTGGCATAGCATTACCCTGAAATGTTGATGAGTTCCACTACACAGTGGAAAACCTAGTGTACTTTTGGGTATGACTTTTTTCACATCTGTTCTATAGACTTCTGCACTGACTATAATATTTTTGGGAAGACAAGTTTTTTGGGGGGGGGGCGGTACGCGGGCCTCTCACTGTTGTGGCCCCTCCCGCCACGGAGCGCAGGCTCCAGACGCGCAGGCTCAGCGGCCATGGCTCACGGGCCCAGCCACTCCGCGGCATGTGGGATCCTCCTGGACCGGGGCACGAACCCGCGTCCCCTGCATCGGCAGGCGGACTCTCAACCACTGCGCCACCAGGGAAGCCCGGAAGACAAGATTTTAAGTTACACGCTCTCAGATTAAAACATTGCAATGTAGTTGGACATTTACTGTCACTTGGGAAGCATCTTTCTATACTTTTCCCATTTAATTTCACAACAGTTTTATAAAGTGATGGTCCCATTTTACAGGTGGAAATGTTTAAGTAATTTGCTTATTAAGGCTTGAGTTAAAAGTATTTTTCCTAAATCTCGGCCTCTTTTAAAAGGTTTTTTAGTTTTCAAAAAGGAGTCAAAGGTGAAGTGTATACATGGATACTGGTAATCTTAGCTATTGTCTCAGTGCTCTGTTTTCATTAATTTTAGTCAATGTTCCATTGTTTGCAGAAGCTTTGAAATTCCTTCAAACTGCTGTATATTTAATATTTTTCCATTTGGTTGTGCTTGAGAGGGTTGTTATGTAATCCAGGTTTTTAATACAGAACAAACTTCTTTAGGACAGCCCTAAGATGAAATACTCAATATGAGTGTAATCTTTCTTCTAGAAAATATTTGGCCCCGTGATTGTGGTGTGTTTTAAATACCATTTAACAAAGGAGAACTTGCAGTTTTTAGCATAAGGAGGTAAGTACCATGCTTTTGCCATTGGAGTCTTACAGGTATGGCCAAGAAGTGAAAGGATGCCACTCAAACTGAATGGAAGAGTATACCTCACTTGAAAGAAATGGGAGGAAGCTGTGACTTTTTTGTACATCAAAGATAATATGGGCTTGTGTGGAATTCACAAACTGGAATGTGGAAACATGTTTTGAGGGGATTTAAGTGAAGATCAAAGGAAGAAAAGAATGTTAACTTGAATATTTTGTAGATGTTCTAGGCAGTGGAAGAAGTGAATGGTACTGATCCAGAATTCACACAGGGAAGGTAGAGTTGTGAGGGGATTATTGAACGTCTGTGGGAACATTCCACACACAGAAAGTGAAGGTCAACCCAGTGCTGTGGTATCAGGACACTGAAGTCACCCTGAGCATCAGGGGAGATTTCCTAGAGAAATGATAGCAGAGTAGTGAGGGGTGGATGTTGAGGGGAGGGGAAAGGCTGGAGGAAGGAGTGTCCAGGCAGAGGGAATAGCATTGTTTAGTTGCAGAATGTACAGGGAGCAGAATCTGTTGCATGATTGATCCAGTCACTACTGGTTGCGCTGAGAGAATGTTAGAGTCCAGAGAGGTAAATAGGGGCAGGAGCCAGTTCATGAAGACCTTGTGGAGTTTGGGTCTTTTTCTTAGGCTTTGGAGAGTCATTGAAGGGTTTCAGGCAGAAGAGGATCGTTGTCCGGTTTTTGGTTTGGAGAGAACCTTGGCAGCAGTATGCAAGTTGAAGAGGGGGACAGTGCGCCAGAGGGACAAGACTGATTAGTATTGCAGGGTCTGCTCTGAAGGTGTGAGGACCAGGAAGGACATGGACAGTGACGGCAGATTTGAGAGAGAGAATTTGATGGCTGGAGATGGGAGGAGGAGGAAGGAGAAATGATGGGGAAGATCAAGTCAGTTGCCGGCATGCTGTGTTTGAGGAAACATTTAAGTGGCGGTAAATGGAAGCAGCGTGGCTACAAGTTAATTCATGAAAAGCTCTTAAAACAGGGCCTGGCACAGGTTAAGCACTCAGTGTTACTTATTATTCATTAAGTAAATAAATATTTGTTTAGGAATCACTAACGGCCAGGTTCTAGTCTCAGACCTGGAGGATATAATATCCCCTGCCCTCACAGAACTAACATTCTAGTGGGAGTCTCCTACCAGGCATAATTAAGGTCACCTAGGCAAAGTTGAGAGTTGAAGTCAAAGTGAACCCTGGGGAATCCCACTTCAGTAGTGACTGGAATGAGGAAGAAAAGACTAAGTAGATGGTGATAGAAAACCAAGAAAGCTAACAAAATGGACAAGAGTGTCAAGAAAGGGGGATTAGTCTGCAGTGTTAGATCCCTTACGAATTAAGATTAAGACATAAGAGAACATGGGATATGTGAGGTAGGAAGACAGTTGATGACAGTGGTAATGGGGTGAGGAGTGAATGAAAGGTGAAGAAATGGTAACAAGTATAGGCTAATTTTCAGAAACTTGATTTTGAAGGAAACGTGATTAAAAGGCATCGTTTATTTTATTTTTTTTTCTCTGCGGTACGCGGGCCTCCCACTGCTGTGGCCTCCCCCGCTGGCTCCGGACGCGCAGGCTCAGTGGCCATGGCTCACGGGCCCAGCTGCTCCGCGGCACGCGGGATCCTCCCGGACCGGGGCACGAACCCAAGTCCCCTGCATCGGCAGGCGGACTCCCAACCACTGCGCCACCAGGGAAGCCCCGGCATCGTTTATTTTAAACCTCAACTTGGACTACATGTTAATGGGAAAGTACAGGAAAGAGAGTGACTGATGGGAATATCTTGAGAGGGAAGAAGCCTCTTGTTTGCATACTGGGAGGAGGCGGCCGTGGTAGGGGCAGTTGTTTGTCAAGTAAAGGCCTGTGGTCACTTTCCTTTGAAGAGGCAGTAGTGAGCAAGGGTTGCCAGGCAGTGAGTGCTAAGGGCCCTGCTGAGGTTAAAAAGCCTTAATTTGTAGTGATTACAATCTAGTTTTTTTTTGGTCTCTCCCTCTCCCCTACCCCGCCCCATATTTTGGGTATAAGAGTTGAAAGCAGGCTGGGTGGCTCTATTGATTGAGAATTTGGGTGTTTTAGAGATGGTATAGCAGAAGGACAAGGCATAGGAATGTTGATATTAATGAAAAAAATTGAATTTGATGGATCTTGATGAACCTTACAAGGAGGAAATAAAACCTAAAGGAAAAGGGCTGAGAAAAAAGGAGAGGGCTCAAGAGCAAGTCTAGTAGGTGGAAGTGAGGACTGGTAACATTGAAGGATAGGTAGGAGTTTGGTTTTATTATTTTTTACTTGTTTTGGCTGTTCTGCACAGCTTGCAGGATCTCAGTTCCCCAACCAGGGATTGAACCCAGGCCACGCCAGTGAAAGCTCCAAGTCCTAACCGCTAGACCACAAGGGAACTCCCCTTTCTAAAAAATTTTTTATTTTTTAATTTTGTTTATTTCTTTTTGCTATATTTATTTATTTATCTTGGCCGCACCTCTTAGTTCCCTGACCAGTGAAATCGCAGTGTCCTAACCAGTGGACTGCCCAGGAACTGGCAGGAGTTTGATTTTAAAAGTGAATGGTTGGGGGTGGGGCGCGGGGATAAATGAGGAGTTGGGGATTAACGTTTGCACATTACATGAAATAATCAACAAGGACCTACTCAATATCCTGTAATAACCTGTATGGGAAGAGACTGCAGAGAATGGATACATGTGTATGTCTAACTGAGTCACTATGCTGTACGCCTGGAACTAACACAGCATTGTAAATCAACTATACTCCAATATAAAATAAAAATTAAAAAAATGAATGGTTGTGAGTGAGGTTAAAGGTGTGGTTTGGGGATAAGTTGTCAGAATCGATGAGATAACTGAACTGTTGTTCAGAATTAATTTGAGGGAGTAGCCTTGGATAAGGAGGTAGGGCCAGACGTCTGGATACAGGTAAACAATCTCAAAGAAAGTGAACATGACATTGATTCTAGGAGAAATTTTAGAAGCACAGAAAAGGCATGAAAGAGAAGATTGTGAGGGAGTCAGTATGGGCTTGTATAAGAACCTGCATAACTAATTTTGATTTAACTAATTTTTATTTTATTTTTTAAAAATATTTATTTAAAAAAAAATTTATTTGGTTGCACCGGGTCTTAGTTGTGCCAGGCGGGCTCCTTAGTTGAGGCTCCAGTTAACTAATTTTTAGAATAGGGTTAATTTGACTGCTAGCCAAGGGAGTGCTAGAGCATAGTATATCTATTTCCTGATTTGTGAGGTTAAATGGTGAGCTGCAGAGCTTTGGCATTTGTCTCGGTTGTTGAAAAGTGAGATCACACTGGAGCAATGGGTGGAATCTCGGGTAATGAAGTGGCCTTGTTTTTGCTTCAGGTCCTGTACCTTGACCCTAAAATTCAACTGTTCGTTACATTTGATGCAGGTGGCACTTAACAATAGCCATCTTAATATTCGTTAAGTTTTTGTTTGTATCAAACTACCTAAAGCAAATATTTCTTGTTTATCACCGTTCTTTATGCTGGCCAGGTAGTTTGGGTCTAGACTTGCTCCTGTGGGGCCGGAATAACTATGAAGAGGGAAAGGCCTCTCATCTCCAGGTTAACCCAGGTTTCTTTGCCTGGGGAAGGTTCCCAGCAGCGAGCCCTGATTCACAAGCACTTTTCAGGCCTTTGCTTACCTCATACTTGCTAATGTTCTACTAGCCAAAGCAAGTCTCATGATCAAGTTCAGATTATAGAGTTGGGGAAATATAGTTCTTGATGGAAGTTCTTGATGGAAGGAGCTGTGAAATCATTTAAAAGGAAGGAGGTATACACAGGGTTGGAGGGAGTTATTAGGGCCATTTATGCAAACAGTCTGGGCTGGATACAGCCTATGTAGATTCATGTCACTTAAACATTTGGAAGTGACAGTTTAGGTACTGTGGTTGATTCACTGCTGAGTGAAGTGTGCTACCCTTAAGGACTTTAGTCCTTTTAGGAGAAAGAAAGGTATTCAGTTAAACTACAAGGCATTAGATATAAGCAGTATGATAACTGCAAGGTGAAAGTTGCACACAGAGTAAGCAGTAGTTAGTTCTGCCTGAGGAATTTTCAGGCTTCAGGAAGTAAGTGTAGTATTTGAATTAGGGCTTAAAAGATGACATATAGAGAATTTTTCTTCATAGTTCTGGAAGTGCGTTTTAGGTGGTTGGAAAAGCATGATAGCAGAGGAGTGTGTAATATGAGGAAGACTGCGAGACCTGGGTCTGGGTATTGATGACTTGCAGCAGGGCTCTCTGTTGATATTTGGGCCAAATTATTCTTTGCTCTTGTATGTGGGTGACCTGTGCATTGTGGGATGTTCACCAGCATGCCTGGCCTCTGCCCGGTAGATAATATCTAAATAGAGCTGCTTTTAAAATGCACTGTACCATAGGTTATACAGCATTTTCAAATACACCAGCTTATTTACCTTCTTCCCCCTGCCCCCCTCCCCCCCCAAAACAGATCTATGGTAAAACTAGCAGTTATAAATGTTAGTTCATTTATGCTGAATCCAGAAAATAGCCCGGCTGAAGTGTGAAGTGTTGTATTCTAAATAGCAGACTGACGAGTACTGACAAAAGAGTACTGGCAAATTTGGGGGGAAAGAGTCAGGATGATGAGGGGAGTTGTATCTAGATCATAGAAACAGTTAAGTAGAGAAGCCTAGGGGTATGAGGACTATCTGTTTGAAGAAGTGATTCTGGCCCCAAGAAATAAAATTCTTAAGGCTAGCGACTGGTAGTTTTAGGGGAGATAAACTTAGCTTTATCTTCAAGTCAGGTACTTCTGATGTTACTCTCTAAAGGTGGATTTACGCAGAATTCTCACAGGTGTCCAAGTAGAGGGTTGGAAGAGCACCCAGCAGGGTCTGCAAGAGGGAGGGGAGCACCGCTTTGGTACCTGTTTGTGTGTGGATTGTCTGTAATTTGAGAAGTTGTTATTTTAGTATATTTCTCTCCTGCCTTTTTTCCCCATAGTGGCAGAATTGAATTGCTTCATAATGAAGAATACCCATGGTAGGGAATGTAAAATTCTTATCCCTTTTCAAGTTTGCTTAACTATATCTGAGCAGTAGAGATAACGCTCTCGTTCTCATTTTTGGCGAGGCTATTGAGAAATATTAACCTATGTCAAACTACGTAGTTTATTTGAAAGCACAAGAAGAGGAGGATTAAATAAGAGGTAGAGGTTCATGCTGTATTATAGTGGGTTTTCTTTGTAAGAGCCCACATGTTATGAAGTATTTGGAATTCTGAACTTGTCAAATAAGCTAATTAATTATTGACGTGTGTGAAAGTGCTGTAGAGACTATGGCATGGTGCAGCAGTTTTATCTTTATTGAGATATAGTTCACATACCATACAATTCACCCATTTGAAGTGTATGGTTCACTGGTTTTTAGTGTGTTCAGAGTTTTGTAACCATCTCTAGTATCTAAATACAGAACATTGTCACCTCCCCAGAAGAAACCCTGTACCCATTAGCAAGCCGCCACTGCCCTCTGCCCTGCCTCCCCCCCCCCCCCCCAACAAAAAGAGCTCTAAGCAACCACTAATCTATTTTCTGGTTTTATAGATTTGCCTGCTTGGGACATTTCATGTAACTGGAATCATAATATGTGGTCATTCGTGATAGGCTTCTGTCACTAGCCTAATATTTTCATTGTCATCCATGTGGTACCATGTATCAGAACTTCATTCCTTTTTATGCCTGAATAATATTCCATTGTATGGATAATGCTACATTTAACTTATCTTTTCATCTGTTGACATTTAGATTGTTTCTGCTTTTTGGCTGTTTTAACTAATGCTGCTGGGAACATTTGTGAGCAAGTTTTTGTGTGGATCTCATGTTTTCATTTCTTTTGTATATACCTAGGAGTGGAATTGCTGAGTCACGTGGTAACTCAACATTTTGAGGAACATTGTCCTGCAGTTCTTAACCTGGAGAAATAGACGTGTGGATCCCATGCAATACTGAATCTTTGAAGGTTAGGGCTGCTAGGGAGAGTGTTTTACAAAAAGCTCCTCCTTGGTTAAGAACCAGTCATATAGTGGAAAGCATATGGGATTTTGAGCCATGAGATTTGCATTCCATTCTTTGGCTCTGAGCCTTAATTTTCTAAACTCTAAAATGGAAATAACAGTACTAAATCATAAAGGGTTATCTGGAGGACCAAGGACGTATTATAATTTTAGTGAAGATCTCATTTTTGATACTACAAAAGTTATTTAGAAAAATACGGAATAGATGAATACTTCTTAACACGATAGAAGTATCTTTTAAACAAAGAGTTGGTATTTAAGAATGAAACACTGGACGTATTCCATTAAATTCAAAATGAAACAAAGATGCACATTATAAGCATTATTAATATTGTCCTTGCAGTAGATGTGAGACAGTATAAGAAATCTAACCACGGGAAAGGACAAGTGATATTTGGAAACCATAAAATTAGGTAGGGAGTAAACTGGAAAAATGTTAGAATTAGTAATTAGTTCAATGAAACAGGGCTGAAATCTATAGTATGTATTTCATATATCAGCCCTAATCTGTATAAAGATATAATGAAAGATTTTTATGCAACTAAGTTTTGGGTTTTTTTGTTTTTTAAGGTAGTCTTGGTAGAAGTGAGGTGGTGAGCACAAAGCAGCAGATGTGGATTTGAGTTATTTACATCAGTAAACTTGTTTACATAAAACTGCTGGCTTTGAGCTTTTTTTGAAAACTTGGTTTTCAAAATTGACTTTAAACTTTAATCGTGGGTGTGATTAACTGGGTAAATTATGGAGAGGGTTTGTTTGAATAGGTACTACTGGTAACAGGTCAAAATTCAACCTCCTCAACCTTGACTGCCTCCCAGCCACTCTGTTTTCAGACCCTTCTAGAAATACAGTGAGAGCATACAAATTCCTTTTTAATGGCTACCTAGAACTCTGTTGTATGGATGTTTCATAATCTAGCCAGACTTTAATCGAGGACCATTTAGGTGGTTCCAGACTTTAGCTGCTACAGATGATGGCAGTGAATCAGTTTCTAGAAGTGGAATGGCAAGAGTCAGAAGTTTTCTTAGTATTTGTAATTCTGATAGCTGTTCCCAATTGCCCTCCATAAAGTTTGTACTAATTTACGGTTTCCAACAATGGATGAGAGTGCCTGTTTATCCACAGTATCAGCCTTCACAGTGAGTCATCAAAGTTTTAAGTTTTGCCAGTCTGATTGGAGAAAAATTAGCATTTATAAAATGAATGAATTTGAGTACTCTACTTATGTTTTCCTTTTTCTTTTTCAATTGTCCATTCCTTTTGCTCTCTTTTCTATTACTGATTGGTCTTAAATTCCTTTTAGGAAGGTGTTTTTGGTTTTTTTTGGCTGTGCGGCTGTGAGGCTTGTGGGATCTTAGTTCCCCAACCAGGGATCAAACCTGGACGCTTGGCAGTGAAAGCACGGAGTTCTGACCAGTGGACCACCAGGGAATTCCCTGCAATAGCATGTCTTAAAGTACATCTTTTTTTTATTGGAGTTTAGTTAATTTACAATGTTGTGTTAGTTTCAAGTGTACAGCAAAGTGATTCAATTATACATATATATTTTTTTCAGATTCTTTTCCATTATAGGTTATTATAAGATATTGAGTATAGTTCCCTGTGCCATACAGTACGTCCTTGTTGTAGAAAAGTACATATCTTAATTAAAAAGTACTTCATTGCTAAAAATTGCTAGCCATCAGTCTGACAACACAGGGTTGTCACAAGCCTTCAGTTTGTAAAAAACTGCAGTGTCTGTGAAGTGCAGTAAAACAAGGTACAGCCTCTATTAGAGAAACTAGTCCTTTCTCTGTGACATGTTGCAAGGTTTACATCTCCAGAGACTCAAGGTGGGAGAAAGAGCACAGGATTTGAAACCAGAGGACCCGAGTTCGTGTCCCTGCCCTGCTGTGTGTTAGCAGTGTGATTTTTGGGAAAAAGTCTGTTGATTTCTCCGCATCACATCTGTAAAGTATAATGTCCACCTTGTTAGGGTAGTTGTGAAAAGAGCATAGGATTTGGTGGCTGTCAGAAAAGCCCAGGTTCTCAGGAAGCTCTCCTCATCCATGAGACCTTGAGCTTGGCCCTGAATATGCCATGGAGTTTCATTTTTCTTCTAGGATGTTCCTCTTCCTGGAATGTTTCCCTTCAGCACAGTTTTTATCCAGGGTCATTGCTGCTGGCTTTTATTTATTTTAAATTAGTAAATTTTTGTGTAGCCTTTTTTAAAATTTTTTTTTTGGCTGCATTGGGTCTTCGTTGCTGCACGCAGCCTTTCTCTAGTTGTGGCGAGCGGGGGCTATCCTTCGTTGCAGTGCGCGGGCTTCTCATTGCCGTGGCTTCTCTTGTTGCAGAGCACGGGCTCTAGGCGCACAGGCTTCAGTAGTTGCGGCACGAGGGCTCAGTAGTTGTGGCTCGCGGGCTCTAGAGCACAGGCTCAGTAGTTGTGGCACACAGGCTTAGTTGCTCTGTGGCATGTGGGATCTTCCTGGACCAGGGCTTGAACCCGTGTTCCCTGCATTGGCAGGCGGATTCTTAACCACTGCGCCACCAGGGAAGTCCCTCTGCTGGATTCTAAAAGGCCATCTGATGAGCTTTCCAGGCAGAGTTTGAATATGTGTTGAGGGTCCCCAAGACTTCCCATGTTCAGTGATCTGCCAGGACTCAGCATATAGCTGTGCTCTTGGCTATGATTTATTACAGTGAAAGAATGCAAAGCTAAATCAACAGAGGGAAAAGGTGCTTGGGGCGAAGATCAGAGTGACCAGGTGCAAATTTCCCAGAGTCTTCTCTCAGGGGACTCACACAGATTGCGTGTGTGTAATGTCCGCTGGGAATCTCATTAGAGACTCAGTACCCAAGGGTTTTTTCGTTTCGTTTTGTTTTTTTGATGTTTAAAATGTTTATTGGTAATTTTTAATAGATCTTTATTGGAGTATAATTGCTTCACACTGCTGTGTTAGTTTCTGTTGTACAACAAAGTGAGTCAGCCATATGCACACATGTATCCCCATACCCCTTCCCTCTTGAGTCTCCCTCCCACCCTCCCTGCCCCTCATCCATTGAGGGATGCTCACAAAGGCACTTTCTTCCTAGCACAAACCAAATTCAAGACTCCTAGAAGGAAAACAGGTGTTTAGCATAAACCACATTGTTTGGACAAACATTTTAGGGACAGTGAGCCATTCTTAATCGTGGATGGTGGGAACCCTTCCAAAAATCTTAGTTCTCAGATGCTAGCCAAGGGTCAACTTTGCAAGCAGACCTTTCTAAAGATAGCAGTCTCAAGGCTGTTGTGTTAACTCTTTTTTGTACAGACTGTACTTCAAGTTTAAGGCATTTTGCCCACATGTGCAAGACATGACTTCAGATTGTTTTCAGAAATTTTAATCTGAGATTTAGCAGGTCATCTCTAGAATACATGACTAGTTTTGTGCAAGCAGAACAGTGTCACATTTACTTGCAGTGGGTTATTCTGCTGCCTGCACAGTATATAGATAACTGTCCATTACACGGACACTGAGACTGATTTTGCACCTTGTCATGCTTTTCTTTTTGGGGTAGGGTGTTCATATATAGCAGTCACTGCATTTACCCTTTTTATGGCCTCTGGGCTCTTTCAGGTGATAGCACTCCTAGGACCAAAAATGCTTCATGGGGCCAAATGTTATACCTGGTGTCTGCTAACTCATTTTTTTAATAGACTATTTTTAAGAGCAGTTTTAGGTTCACGGAGGAAAGCACAGAGATCCTGTATGCCCCCTGCCCCTCCCCACTGTCAGCATCCCAGTGTAGTATGCTAGTTACCATCAATGGACCTAAACTGACTCACCATTAGTATTCAAGTCCATCGTTTACATTGGGGTTTAGTCTTGGTATTGTACATTCTGTGCATTCTTACAAGTGTGTAATGACATGTATCCACCATTAGAGTATTGTACAGAATAGTTTCACTGCCCTAAGAATCCTTTTTTCTGCCTGTTCATCCCTCCTATCTTATTTTTTGGATGTGAACAGAATGTAAGTTTGTTCTTTGTGGAGATTTTCAGCTTTCCTTAAGTCAAGGCGTCTTACTCACCATCATAAGTTATTGTACAAGATTTGGCTTGATAGAAATACATTTTAAGTAAAGTAAGCTTAATTCAAGTTTCATTTAAGGAGTTTAAACATTTGAAGTTGCACTCATTACAATTTAAGGTTCTCCATAGGTAAGTTGAAGAATTGTGAATGACTTGGTGCTCCAAGACCACAGGGTCAGAAAGTCACCTAAATAGCTTTCCAGGAATCTCATGGGTTGCTTATCTTAGGTAGAGAAGATTTCTCTCCTCATCAACTCTTAGGGGACAACAGTTGATAACTAATTAATATCTGATGCCTTAGCAGCTGGGATTTGGGGAGTTTTATTTCTTAAACTGTTGGTGAGAATAACAGATTTTTCTAACCTTTTTGCTAACAGCTCTCTAGAACTCACTGAAAGAAATTTGAACTTGAGCTAGTATCATAGGAGTTGAGAAGAGAAACCTTAATTTTATTTTTAACCAGAACATAAAACTGGAGAATGTATAGACTGTCCATATTTTCCAGTAGCCATGACAGTAAATTTTGGGGACCATATATACAAGTATTGCGTTCTTAGAAACAGTTCAGCGACTGTTTTGAAAGACATTACCTTGCTTCCCAAAAGATACATATCTCACATCTTCCTACACTGAATAGGCATTCTCTCTTGGTTAAACCTTTTGTGAACACTATGTGGATACTTTTTTTGATCTTTTAAGAAAATTATCTTGACTTTTGAAACTAGTATGGTTGGGATCTCTATTTTATCTTAATGTAAAAATCACAGATTATCTCTCATACAAGTCATTTTGATATTAAGGATTTTTTTAAAAAATGCTGATTTAAAGTTTTTAGAGAAATCTTAGTTCCTTTGAGCAGACTCTTTATTAGAGTTAAAGGTTTTCCCCTCTAACATAGTTTTTCAGTGGCAGAGAACATCTGGGTATGTCCCAAATGTGGTTGAGTTACTGTATCTAAAGGTGATGTTGGCATTTCATAATCTCCATGTTCCAGTTTGTCTGAGGCAACTGGACAAATTTTACATAAGCGCAAATGGCTACCTTTGGGCTCTTTAGCCCAACTTTTGCAGCAGGAGGAGACCTAACGGTATAGAGTACTGGTGAGGTAATATGAGCTTTAAATAGTTGCTGGCTCTTGAAATAAGGATAGCATGATTTAGGGGAAAGGCCAGAACCCGATCTCAGTGGCCTTAGGCACCGCAGCTTCTTGCATTGGAGACAGTTATCAGGTTACTCTAGAGGTGGCTAGTCTTCAGGATCTGCACATTCGTTCAGTGAGTATGGGCTGGTGTCCTATGGTATGCGGGCCTCAGGCCTATAGAGGCCTCTCAGCCTGTTTGAAAGCCAGTCTGGGGAGTTATTCCAGGCTATATGATATTAAAGTTTATGGAAAGGAAGTGATGTAAGGGAGCTAAGGACTAGAGAATAGCATGAAATGGAGAAGAGATACTTGATACAGTATCTCTCATACATTAGTAGCATTGAGCAGAAGATAAACGAGATGATGTGAGAAATACAGAGGCCTCCTATGGCGAGACTTAAAGTGAAGGGACGTTATTCAAGGTGTTCTCAAAAGTAATTGCTCAAGGGAATTTCCTGGCAGTCCAGTGGTTAGGACTCCGGGCTTTTACTGCCGAGGGCGCGGGTTCAGTCGACCTGGTCAGGGAACTAAGATCTTGCAGGCACATGACGTGGCCGAATAAAAAAAGTAAATGCTCACATCTCTATAGCACTTTACTGTGTTGGGAGCACTTTATCGTTCATCTGGTACACCCTTATAATCTTATGAAAGAGGTAGAAATTGTATGCAAACTGAGGCCCAGATAGATGAAATGGCTTGTCCCCAAGCTCACTTAGTAAATGGTAGGACTGGAAAGCCCCAGTCTTCTGGGTTATTTGCATATATGTCAGAAATTGACAGGAGTGACAGTGACTGAGGGCTGGGAATAGTTTCTCCAAAGTCCAGAAATATGTGGAAAATTGGATGTGAGATGATAAGCCTCCTATTCAGGGAAAGCAGTGTTTCCACGGTGGGGGGTGGAGGGGCGCTCAGAGAGTAAAAAGCACCTCTGTGCTGGCTTCCTTCTGCTCTGAAGTCCAGTAGAACCAGAGCCCTGTTCCCCTACTCTGCATCTGTTTCCCCTAGGCCACCTCTGGCAGAGCTACTGTTGCTGTCTAGTGTAGAGGGGAGAATCAGTAATGCATAGTAAAAGGTTAGCATCAGAAAAACCACTCAAAAACTTAGGAATTTGAGAGTGTGTTATTTGCTGGATGTTGTGAGAATTAGCAAGCAAAGCATATGAACTAATAAGTATGGTTTACATTCTGATTTGATTGTATCTGAGAGGAACTATTTTACAACCAGTTTCCTTAAGTATAATCCTCTCCCACCCCGACCTCTTCCTTGATAAAAGAGGAATACATACCAAATGTAAATGATCCATACACAGGTAAGTCTCTTGGAATCCCAGCCCTTCCTCCCCCAGATACTTTAGCTTATCTTTTTGGATTATATCCCAGTACCTTTCACATCTCTGAGTAATATAATGTTACATGGGTGCTGTGGTTGATCTACACAGGGAACAGAGAGTAGCCAGTTTAACTGGGGGTGGGAGGAGTAGAGCTGGGCAAGATTGCATAGAAGCCATGAGTATAACTTGGTTCTTGACAGTCTACGTATTTTCCAGGTAGGAGCACTGGTAGTTGTTCTAGGCAGAGGCAGAAGAACAAAGGGCAGAAGTATGAAAGGTTTTTGCAATTAACATGTTACCACTGGAGCGCAGGTACGTGAGAGAATGAGGCGAGGAAAGCATCTAGTCTGTTGTAAGTCATAGGAAAGAGCTCATGATCTGGGGTTTCTGATAATGCCGTTGACTTAGTATGTACCAGTCTAGATATGATAGTTAACCAGACAAATAAAAATGTGACCTCAGAATAGGAAAAAAAGTAAGAGCTCAGTCACTTCTCCTTGTAAAATTTTGTTTCATATGGTTGTTAGACACTTAGAGGTGTATGGCTCTGACATCACAGAAATCAGGTAATATAAATTAAATAGTTTTAGTCACTTGATTTAATTTCTTTATTATATGCAGTTGTTTGGTAGTCATAAAAATACACAACATTGGTGTGCCGTTGCTTTAGTGTCCTCAAGGCTGTTAGTGTTTGGGACGACGAAGACCTTCTAGCACAAGTGAAAGAAGCATTAATTCCTGTTGGCCACCTCAGCTCAGAAGTGCTTTGCTCACCTCTCCATTTTATTGCTGTTGTATTCAGACACTACAAACACGTGTTCCCCAAGTTGCTAATATGTCAGTGATCAGAGTCAATCCCGTGCCCCCAGTTTTGACTTCCTTTCTGGCGTTCGTAATTTACATTATTTTAACATAAGAAAAGCTTCTTTGTTTCTCAAAAGTCAGCTTGAAGTTGACTGACTATGTTCTCACCCGGTAGGCAAGACACTCTCACCCAAAATGGATGGGACCGACGTTTGGTAGACAGGGCAAGGTTAGGAAGAAGCTGTCATTCTGTTTTCTTAAAAAAACTGATGAGATATATACGCTATCTATACTTAAAATCCTTAGGATCGGTATGTACGTAATGTTGCATGAGAGACTTGTTGACCTTTTGTAATTTAGATGAAATTTTGACTTTACATCTAAGAGTTAGACTTGATGGTTCTTTCCTGGAACAGCTGTGTGATAATAAGCCTATGTGTCCTTCTCTAGGGAGAAAGCAGGGGTTCAGGCACCATTGAGCCAGTCGCAGGTTTTTCCCTTCTTTGTTGCTCCTTCCCGCTCCATCCCTCTTCCATATACCCACACAGCCTAACCTCTGTTTGTTGATTACTTTAATCAGCTGGTAGATCTCTTTGTGTTTTAGTGGCATAAAGATATGATTAACCCAACTGACATCATCTGTACCATAACAGCTCTTTATTCTTTCCTCCTTAATAGGTGACAGAGCTGAATGAGCCACTGTCCAATGAAGAAAGAAACCTTCTCTCTGTGGCCTACAAGAACGTAGTTGGGGCACGCCGTTCTTCCTGGAGGGTCATCAGTAGCATTGAGCAGAAGACATCTGCAGATGGTAATGAGAAGAAGATAGAGATGGTCCGTGCTTACCGTGAAAAAATAGAGAAGGAATTGGAGGCCGTATGTCAGGATGTGCTGAGCCTGCTGGATAACTACCTGATCAAAAATTGCAGTGAGACCCAGTATGAGAGCAAAGTGTTTTATCTGAAGATGAAAGGGGACTATTACCGCTACCTGGCCGAAGTCGCCACTGGAGAGAAGAGGGCGACCGTCGTGGAGTCATCTGAGAAGGCCTACAGCGAAGCCCATGAGATTAGCAAGGAGCACATGCAGCCCACTCACCCCATTAGATTAGGCCTGGCCCTTAACTACTCCGTTTTCTACTATGAGATCCAGAACGCCCCAGAGCAAGCCTGCCACTTGGCCAAGACCGCTTTTGATGACGCCATTGCTGAGCTCGACACTCTCAACGAGGACTCCTACAAGGACTCCACGCTCATCATGCAGCTCCTCCGAGACAACCTCACGCTCTGGACAAGCGATCAGCAAGACGACGACGGTGGAGAAGGCAACAATTAAGGCCCCCAGGTGGACTGGCAGCACACGCTGATGCTACTACTGCAGTCTTTATTTTTTTCCCATGAGTTGGGGGTCGGGTGGGGGAGGGAAAGGGAGCGATGACCTTCCTAGGGAGAAACCCACGACCTGTCCTGTCTTTGATCGCCTCTTTGACATTTTTGCCAAAATACCACTAGTGGAAAGTCAGGCTAGCTGTGCTGGTATTGGAATAGCAGCCTCACACTGGCATATGGACTGTTCTGTAGATTAATGCAAGTGGAGCTGTCCTTAATTTAACTTATTGCTAGAAAATAGGGTTTTAAGATGAAAAGAAAACTTAAACGGAATAGCCCTCATTCAATAAGTTCTGTGGTTCCAGTAAGGATTTTTATGTACATATGCTCTTGTCTTTTAAGTTCTGGGTACTTTCTAGCTCATCTGTTTTAGCTGTGCATTTTGTTTTTCAGGGTGTACTCTACCAGACATGGAATAGTTAAAATCCCAAGCTGATAGACTTAGAACATAAGGTATATTTATCCTTGTGGTTTAGGCCTTGCCAGTTTTCAGAAGTTTCTGACTAGTTGACAGTATTAACACTAGATCGCAGTTTACAGTATTTCTACGTTACAGCCATATGTGACATCAAGCCATTGTGGTTGTGTGTTTTTCTTATTTTGGCTTTTACATCCTTATTCAGCCTCATCCAGGTTGGTTTTGCTGTTATCTGTCTCCTAGGCCAAAAGGCTTGCCTGAGGAGAATCAAAGCTTCTTTAGGTTTTGCTGAATAGGTGCTTGGCAGATGGCTGTGGGATTTTTGTCCTCCTTTCTTCTTAACTTAAATCCACCACAAAAATGATTAATCACTTTAATAGAAACGTTAAATACCACAAAAACAGAGAAAATTCAGGTCTGTATGTCATTTATTATGCTGATATTTCCAGAGAAATCCTGATTTTTTTCAGCCGCCATAGCTTCTTCCTCGGGGACTGCACTGCTGTCTCACTCCTCACTTGAGTCTTCCCTACTGTACCTTGTGCCCAGGGCATGCACTCGGGTGGGTTGAAAAGCTGTTGGGTTGTAGAAGTTGGCGGTCGTTTTGAGAAAGTTTGTGGTGCAGAGTGTGAAAATTCAGGTGCTAGGAGCTTACTGGTAGAAAAATCCTAAAGGAAGAGCTCTATTCGTAAACATTCTGTCCAATTTCAGGAGCCTCGTGTGTCAGTTTTTCCTCCCTGAAAACACTCCTTCCCCAAATAATCGTTGTAGGAAAATAAACTAAAATCATTATCAGATAATAAATACTTAACTCCTATTTGACCAAAACTTTTTCTATGTATTTTTTTCTTTTTTTTATTCTTTTTTTTATTTTTTTTCTTTTTAATGAAAGCATAGAAGTTGGAAATTCATTTGTGCCATCTGTACACGTTTTAGAATTGAAGGAAACCATGATGCTATTTCCACAAGTTTGTTTCAGTTAGCCTTAGGTCCTTGGTTCTCATTTTGGTTAAGTCTTAACACACGACCTGTTGCATGTGCATTCAGCCTTTTTTATAAAGTCAGTAACTGTGAACTGCTGAGATAGGTAATGACACCAGACTTGTTTGTTTCTTTGTTTTATTTAGGCAGGGAGAGGAATGAGTAGTAATTGAGGAAAACCTGACAGTTGCTTTTGCTAAAACCAAAATGGAGCTTCCAGTTGTGAAATGCACGTGTTGACCAGGATCCAGGTGACAGTGAAGATAGAAGAGTGTGACGATGCTCTGTAATGTGGCACAGTTACCCAGCGTGACTTTCCTTAGAAGGCCCCCTCCATATGCTAGAGCGGAAGTCCCAACTAACCAAACCTACCAGAAGAACTAACAGAAGAGAGTTTTATAGCTTCTGTGCCCTAACAGGGGCCTAAGGTCTATGCCACGGATGGGAACAGATTTGCGGGGGTGGGGTGGGGGGTTGGTGGGGTTTTCCTTAATTTATCTTCATGTCCAGTGAGCAGTGCTGTGTCCTTCCTTGTAGCATTTGGAAATGATTTACTGGAATTACAAAACCTATTTTTCTTTTAAATTTCAGCTTTGGCTCTGGCTGCTTTTTAGAATAATGCAAGATAAAACCATGTCTGAGGGCTAAAAATGAAGGAGGGAATGGGAGACTTGATATTTAAGCAGCTTGAATGGTTTATTTTCTTTTCTTTATTTTTAAAGAAATGCACTTGCCTATGATGCTGTCTCTCCAGTGAAATGATTACTCCTCCATTACTCTATTGATACAATATTGTGCATGCTAGTGTTGTATTTCTATACAGTAGCTTGAAATTTATTAACTTATACTGTAGGTGTTATGTATTCCTATGACAAAAAAAATTAAGTCTTCAAATTTTTTAAAGTTTTTTTAATTTAATTTTTCCTTTTGGGGGTAAAGTTTGCTCTACCAAATAGTGATCGTAACAAATTGAACTGTTTTGGATGTTGCTATAGTGACATGCAGTTATATATTTTGTTTTTAAGGGGGGGGAAGCAAAAGAAACACCAGTGTTAGCTTAATCTTAATGTCTGGTGTTTGTCATGGTGAAATAATAACTATTACAGTGTAGGAGAACAACGAATATGTTCTCTGAATGAGCCTTTGTGCTTTTTGTCATGTTATGCAGTGAACTATTTTTAAGGTCTAATCAGTGATTATTTTTCCAACTCCGTGTTTCTCTAAGGAATTATTTCACACACGGACCATTCTTAGCAGTTTTCCTCAGTGATGGAATATCATGAATGTGAGTCATTATGTAGCTGTCGTACATTGAGCAAATAAACTTACAGATCTGATGTCAGTGCTAGTTTTATTTAATGAGTTGAAATTTTCCTTTGCTTTTGAAGGTTTGATTGGACATGGGTGTTCTCCCCCACTCAAAGAATGAGGTTGGACTGCGGGGGGGAAAGGGGCAAAATGGTGTATATTGGAAAGTGCCTACCTCTGGGAATCAGACCTGGGTTTACTGACCTTAAAAAATGATCGCACCTTTTGGGTCTCCATTGTTTCTATTATGAAACCAACCTTAAGTTTGAATCATGACTCCTTTTGATTCTCGGTCAAGTGACTAAACTTCTGAGCCCTGGGGGTGGGGGATATAGGTCTAAATGAAAACTGGGTCACGTGCCTGGTTTGGTATTTCTCAGGTGCCCATTGGAGATCTCATTGTGTTTTAAATGAGGTGGGTTTTTGCATTTTAAGATGTTCGTTCATAAATACATTGTCTTGGGTTTTTAAGTCTTCTGAGGTGGTCGGCAGCCTTAGTCGACATGGGCTGCACTCCGCAGCCTGCTCTTTCTGATGGCAGCTGTCAGGATGTGCCCACGGCTTGGATCACATCCCTGGACGTGTGGGGTGATCTGCCCTGACCAGCTGCGATGAGGGGTTTGTCTACAGGAAGGAACACCAGGGCAGAGGCGTTCCTCCTCCACAGGCTTGGGTGTGCTCCAGCAAGGCAGGGAGGGGCTGGCTGCACTGGTTCATGCAGAGGAAGAGGACAGCTTTTGAGTTTTTTGAGAAATTTTAATTCACATTTTAGGAATAACACTGGGGGACTAGGCTTTTGCCATGTTAATGAATTCACGTGTTTTGGCTCATTGTCCCTCAGAACCACCCTGAGAGCGCCGCTTCTGTGGACACAGAAGTGACCTGTGTGCCTGAGGTCCCACAGCTCACTGATGACCCATGTTGCGGCCGCATCTTCAACCCTCCTGAGCTTCGCCTCCTAACACCAGGCTGCTTCTGCTCCTCTAGGAGAGAACACTGAGCAGCCAGCAGCCAGCGCGCTCACTGAGCAAGAGCTCAGTGTGGCAGTTACTGGATAGGGGCAAGTTGTACACGTCTTGCCAGCCAGGGGGGTTGAGAGATGGGCAAGAGCAGCGCAGGCTCGCCGAGGCTCTTCAGAAAGAAGGGCAGCTCCTGGAAGGTGGTACCATTACACCCTTGTTCCTTTGGTGTAACGTCCCATTGTGAGTGCCTGGAATTTGACATAAGACTGGAATTTGCCCAGAGGATTTTCCACAGACAGACTTCTCGAGATAAAAATGCTGTCTGTTGCTGCATTTCCACCCAGTTTTAACAGTTCGTTGATGCAGTGTTTCTTAAACTTTTTCATCTCAGGACCTCTTTACATAACTCTTATGTAGACTGTATCAAAAACTAGAAACTGAAAATACTCATTTGTTTAAAAATAATGGAAACCTGTTACATGTTGCAATACATAACAATTTCATGAAAAGTAACTGTTCTCCAAAACGAAAAATAGAAGAGTAGCGTTATCTTACAGTTGCGCAGATCTCTTAGTAGAAGTCATCTGGACTTTCCTAGCTCCTTCTGCATTCAGTCTCTTGTGACATATTTCCAGTGTGAAGTATGGGGGTGGGGGGCTTGCATTAACAGTGATAAGCAGTTGGAAAAGAATGGCCCTGAAGAGTTGAGGTTAAGAAAGCTCTCCTAATTCAGGAATTGAATGATACCCCGGGTTAGGCACTAATGATAGAGGTCCTCTTCCTCAGCGCACTCTAGAACTTAAAAAATAACTGATAGTGGGAAGGAATTAAATAGAGGTGATGGGCAGGAGGGTAATTGTAAAGGAGTGAATGATCTACTTGGCTTCGGGCATCCACAGAGCAGGGTTCTGCATTCCTAGAACTTTGCAGGTGGAGTGGAGGGGATATCAAATGGGACTTAGTGGCAGGGAACCTTTCAGTGGAGCAAATAAGTTGCCTGGTGAAGCGAGTGCAGTTTCCCTCCACTCTGTTTATATGTAACGACCGCGTGCACTGGCCTCTGCGCTGGTGAGCGGAAACCTGCCTGTTGACTCACACTGGTTGATCTGAGTGGCTGAGAATGGCAGCTACCTCTTCCTGTGCAGTTTCCAAAGCAGACTTGGAGAATCAAGCCGGTAACACACCGTTCTCTATTTCTTGGAGCTGACATTAAGTGGTCTCCAGCCTAATCCACATTAAAATGTGGTGTACCAGCTTACTAATTTAATTGGCCTGCTAGTTTGAACTTTCCAGTTCTGGTATGGGTAAATGTGGTTGGATCTGAATGGCCACAAACCCTACCTCTGATTAACCAGATACCTGTGGTCAGTGAAGAGTTGGGGCTAGAGTGGCTGGCTCACACTGACGGGAGTCCTCAGTACCAGCTCATAGGATTTTTGGTATTTCATCTTCATAACTTAATCCTTACCTGGCTTTATATTTTTAAAGGGCTGTAAAGGGGGAAAAAAAGTGCAAAGAGGCAGTATGTTGCCCGTGAAACTTAAAATATCTACTGTCTGGACAGTAGTATGGTGACATCGGGTAACAGTAAGTCTCCCATGGGTTTCCCAGCCACCCATTTCCCTTCCTAGAGGTAACGAGTGACTGTCCTCTGTGTTTCATAACCTGCCTCAGTTTGAGATGGAAGGACTTTTGCTGCTTTTGAGCATTAAGTGACCCGTGGGTCATATAAGGCTTAGCTTTGTGGTTTTTTGTTTTTGTTTTTTGGCTGCATCGCGCAGCTTGCAGGATTTTGGTTCCCCCACCAAGGGTTGAACCCAGGACTTCGGCAGTGAAAGCGTGGAGTCCTAACCACTGGACTACGGGAGAATTCCCTGGCTTATGTTTTTTAAGTGTGGATATTTGAAGCCGGTGGTGCCAGTAATTGCCTCTTGCTTTAGATTTAACCCTGTTTAAAGGATAGCTAGGTGGTATCGGGGGACTTGACCCCCCCAACCTTTTTATAGTTTGAAAAATTTCAAACACAAAAGTTGAAAAGAATGGTACAGGGATAAACCAAATATCCATTGCTTTGTGACATTTTATATTTGTCTTGTGGAACCTTGAAAGTAATGACATTGCACTCCCTATGTTGATATTTCTCCTAAAAACAAGGACATTCTCTTATGAAGGCCACACTGTCATCACACCTAAGGAATTCACAATAATTCTCTAATACCAGCCCATATTCAGATCTCCCCAAATTTTACCCAGAATGCCTTTGATAGCACTTTCTAACCCCCTCTCCTCTGATCCAATGAAATCGATTAATTGGATTTCATAATAGTTTTCTTTAGCCTCTGCTCCTTCCACCTCTTTTTTATAACACTGACTTTTCCAGAGACCAGGCTACTTGGTTGTCTTAACACATTCTGGGTTTTGTCTATTTGTTTCCTCCTACGTCATTTGATTTTGTGTCTTATTCCTGTTGGGGCGCTTTTTTTGGTCTTGCATAAAGATTTTTCTTTGTCCCTCCATCCAGCCTTTTCATTGGTTCAGGTGGAACCGAATTTGAATTGAGGGGTGGCCGGCCCAGGGCTCTTCCACCAGAATCAGGTGGCCTTAAGTAGCGGTCAGCACCAGGGCCTGTGACCTGAGCCCAGGAGGACAAAGCTGCCTGCCTGTCACCCAGAGGAACCATCTTGTTTTCTGAGTAGTCTTTTAGGTTAGGGTGTTTTGCCTCCTCAAAATCCTCTCCTGTTTCCCTTGGATGGGAAAAGAACTAGGTAGGTGTCCACTCAGCACATGCTTTGACTCAGCAAGCCATCTCATACATGTGCTCACTTGACCTGGTGAGTCCTGGTGGCCTGCCGCTGTTTGCCCCTATGCCTGGCAGAGGTGGCAAAATAGTGCAGCCCACCACTCCGAGTTTTCAGGAAGCTGCAGTCATGTCTGAGAGGCTGCCTTCATATTGGATCTACCTTGAGAGAATGAATCTAGACTTTCAACACAGTCTTGGTGTTAACTGGTTATTCCCACCACGATGGACAAGTTACCCTACTACTTACTGGCTCTCAGATAAGGGGCCAACACGAGACATCAAACCTTCCATCTCTTCATTCTCTTAGCCTCCTGAAGCCAGATTTTTAGGGCCGGGGTTTTGATGGTTGGTCATTTCTTTAAGGCCTGACTGAAAGCTCATTTTGGATTCCCTTAGGTTTGTTATGAAAGCATTTTGCGTTCCAAAAGTCCTTGCCTCCCAAAATATGGAGGTGTTACGTTATTACGGTTTAGAAGTGGTTTTGCCTGCTCAGTTTGGAAACTGCTGAGTTTTCAAACAGACATTCCTTTTGGTGAGTGTGGTTCCTCAATGATGAGTACTAGGTTGGAGAGGGTAGTGGATGGACTAAGTGAAAAATATTCCCTTGACCAAAATTAGGCCTTACATTCAAATACACAAGACAGATTTGGGAAGTAATGGCTGGGTAACCCGTATAAAGGAGGAGCAGCTTGTGGCTGACTGCAAGCATTTTGGGTGAGTTCCTTCCAATGTAATTTCGCTAAATGCTGTCCAGATCCCCAAGATCAAACACTTCATTACACTGCTGGGCAAGAGCAAAAGGAGCAACACTCCCCTAATATCCTAAATGTTAAGGGTTTAAATTTTATTTAGCCCAGTGGTGATAGGGCCAAAACGAACCTAGATGACAAAACAGCCTTCATCCATTCCTCAGGGCTTCAGTACCCAAGAATGCACCAGCGACTGGTCTGGCCGCCTCTGCCCCATTTATTTGGGTTTACCAAATGATTTGCAGGGCCCCGGAATTGGGAGGATTCAGCAGCCTTCCGGGCCCCGGCCCCCCCCCACCCCCCCCCCCGCCAGGGCCGGCTCCAGCGGCGCCGTCCTCTGCTGCCCCCCGATGGGCGCTGCCCGGCTCTGCAGCAGGCCCGGGCCCCCGGGTGTCGGCTGGGTTCGGCTTCCTGCAAGCCTTCGCGTTACCCGGGTTGGGCCCAGACCCTGGGACGGCAGTAGGGCCCCCGAGCTCGGCCCGCGCCCAGTTCCAACTCATTCGGGAGCTCCATCCTCGGCCTTCTCTCCGGTCACCTATCCGCAAACACCTGGGCCCCAGGTGCAGGATTTCGCTGTCTGCGTGTGCCCGTGACCTCAGTTCTGCGCGGGGACGCCTGTGCGTACCCGCACCTGCGATTCCGCGTGGGTGAGCCACACCGCTCTGCGCGCCCGCCTGACATGTCTTCGGCGCTGCCCTGTAGGCCAAGGAAATCTGACAACCCGGGATCGCTAAGGTTCCAGACCAGACCAGACCAGACCAGACCCCCGGATGTCCGTTTGGCGGGGATGCGGCCGCCTTCCAATCGCGGGCAGCGGCGAGAACCAATCACAGCTAGCCTGCCCCGCTCCTCCAATGGTCGGCCTGTTGCTAGGGCTTTGCGCCGTAATCTGCCCGGCGGTGCCCCAGCCCTCCTCCCACCGCGGGCTTTCATAATTCCCCTCCCTCCCCCCCGCCCCTGTTCTCCATGTTCCACTCTTTCCTTGGTCTCCGCCCTCCGTGTGGGCCTTTGTCATCCGGAGTAACCTGGCCTGGGTTCTGTAGGGCGTTACAACGCCTTATAGGGCGTTAGCGACATCTGTGGGCCTTGTGCATTTACGCGGTCGGTGGAAGGAGCTGGTGTGGGAGGGCGGAGCTCAGGCTCCTGCGGGGCCCTTGACCGCGTACCTGCTCCTCAGATTCCCCGTCTGAACAGCGACGCAGCCTCTAAAGTCCACTGCGGGTTCGTCATGCTTTCTTCCCTACGTATCGCTTTTTCTGGAACCAGCCCCTGTAGGTAGGTCTACGTTATTCCTACATTGCAGAGTAAGCCGGGTCTGTCTACAGCTTGCCCGGCCCACAGACCAGTTGGAGGGGCTCAAAGGGAGATGGCGAGTGGGGTCTGTCAGGTTCCATCACCTCACACGCGGGCGCCAAGGTCCAGAGGGACTCTGAGGCCAGCTCCTGCCCGTCTTTGGCACTCGAGGCCCGCCACGGCCAGGCCCCAGCCCCTCTCCAGCCTCGCCTGCCGCCTGCCGCCAGCCCAGCTCCCGTCCCCGCTGAACACCCTTCTTTCCCCCACACTCCCCGGATAGACGCTCCTAACTGGGAATTGAGTGGTGGCCGGCCGGAGCTCTCCCCCAGAATCAGATTTCAGAAATGCTAGGGAGCGCAGACACCCCAATCTCTGCCCTTCTCACCTCCCAACATAGAGCTGTGTAATCTGAGGCCGAGAGGGGAGATTGGTTGCCCAAGGCACACAGTCAAACGTGGATTTAGGAATTGAAGACCAACTTCAGTGTGGTTGCTGTTTAGAAAAGTGAGATTTCCGTCACTCAGCACCGTGTGTCATTTTCCAAATGAAGGGCTCAAAGTGGTAGAAAACTTAGAGTTTAGGATTTGAATTCTCAACCCATCCTGTCCTAGTTGTGAGGCGTAACTTCTCAAGTTCCTTCGTCCTTCAGAGGTCAGTTTGCATATCTGTAAAATGAGAATATTACAGACTACCTCATAAAGATGCCTAGAATTGACTGGACGCTTTCTGGGTGCCCCAGACACTGCTCCAAGGCTTCACTTATGGGAGCTCCTTTTTATCCTAGATGCGAGGCAGCCCAATTCATGAATTATTGACCAAAGCCAGCTAGAGCTTCAAATTTACTCAGCTGAATTGTTGTTTTTTTTTTTTTTTTTGTGTTACGCGGGCCTCTCACTGTTGTGGCCTCTCCCGTTGCGGAGCACAGGCTCTGGACGCGCAGGCTCAGCGGCCATGGCTCACGGGCCCAGCCGCTCCGCGGCATGTGGGATCTTCCCGGACCGGGGCACGAACCCGTGTCCCCTGCATCGGCAGGCAGACTCTCAAGCACTGCGCCACCAGGGAAGTCCTGAATTTTGTTTTTTAACACTCCTTTTCTTCTCATTAATACTGAATGGTCACATCTACTCTAACTCCATTTTCTTTTCTTTCTTTCTTTTTAAAATTTTTAAGTCTTTTTTTTCTCTGGCTGTGCTGTGTGGCATTCGGGCTCTTAGTTCCCCAACTAGGGATTGAGCCCGTGCCTCTTGCAGTGGGAGCGCGGAGTCCTAACCACTGGACCGCCAGGGAATTCCCTAACAGTCTGTTCTTTTCTATCTTTCTCAGAACTTTATATTCCTGATTATAAATTAAATCTCCATTATCAACTTCTCCATTGCTTCTCTCCATCCATTCTCACATCATTTAAACTCATTAAGTGTCTTTAGTCTTGAAAGGAAATCTTCTCTACACTTATTTTCTGAAGCTCAAGCCCCATTTCCTTCCCTTTTGTAACAAAACTGAAAGAATGGTTACCATTTCCTCATATTTCCCTCAACCTTTTTTTCTGGCCATGCCCCACAGCGTGTGGGATCTTAGTTCCCCAGCCCTTGCCCTCTACAGTGGAAGCGTGCAGTCCTAACCCACTGGAGCTCTAGGGAGGCCTCAACTTTGGGAAGGTCACCAGTGATTTCACCCTCTAATAAGGGTGATCTCCATATTATTATCTTAATAAGATCAAAGTTATCTTCCCATAATTAATTCCCATGAGTGTTTCTTTCTTACTCGAAAAATAAAGGCTTCACATGGATTAATCCGTATGATCAGCTTCATTTTGCAGAGGAAAAAACAGACTTAGTAACTTGCCCATGGTTCCACAGCTAGTAAGTGCCCCAGTGGGGATTTGAACCCCGGCAGTTTGACCAGTGGCCACGAGCACAACTGTGATGCTCTGCTGTGTCTCAGTGGCATGAGGTTGCTGTGAGGGTTTAATAAGCTGAGGAGTGATTGGCAGCTAGCAGGTGCCCAGTACACGCCAGTGTGATTAGTAACAGAACACCTATGCAGCAAAGGCGCAGAGGGTGAGGCAGGTCTCCCTCACCCGCTGGGCTCCAGGCCTTGGCTCCGAGACCCTGCAAAGGCAGACTGAGAAAGTGAGCTGGGTCCTTCACGAGGGAACTTCCAGGAGGCTTGAGGGCATTCAGCGACTGAGGCCCAGAGCAGAGAATCTGACCAAAGGTATGGTAGGTGCAGGGCTAGGGGGCGTCAGTGTTTTCCAAGACTCGGATTTTCTGCCCCCATTTCTGCTCTGGGCCTGGCAGGACCCAGAACCTGGGCAGAGATTCCTGAAGTTTCTGGGCTGGGTGGTGTCAGGTATTTGGGTGTCTCTGGGAGAGCACCAGGGGGCACTCACTCATTGTCCTATCTGGGCCTCGGGGTTGGGGGGGAGGGGAGAGGGGATGGGGAGGCCCAGCAACAGGGTGTCCTACAGGGGGTGCCTCAGGACTTACCGTGGCCCTGCTCCATCCTCCTTACAGGTGGGGTAAGACTTCCTTTCTGGAGTGGGTACAGTCTGAGGCCTGAGTTGGCAGGGCTTGCTGCCTGCTTGGTGGGGATTGGTTACTCCTCCAGAACCATTCTTCCTCCCGCCTAGAGCCTTGGGGCTCCATGACCCATGCTGAGGGATTGGCCCGTGGGACCACTCCTAGGGTTCAAGGCTTTCAGGCTGGTAAGGCCTGGAGAAGGGGGTTTTCGGAATCATCAACAGGGCCACCAAGGGCATTGTGCAAGGATAGCTCAGCCACCAGGGCCCAGAGAGAGGTAGGGGAGGGGCTCCCAAAAGGGAGGGGGGCTTGGTTAAGTGAGAAGATGCAGTGATGGATTTGGGGGTTCAGAGAAGATGGGAGAACTCCCAGAAAGGAGGGGGTTTCAGTGTGGGAGAAGGGGCTTGGTGTTGGCAGGGATGCAGTGATGTGGGGGAGTGGGACGAAGTAAGGGAGATGCAAGATAAGAGGGACAGGGAGACCCAGCAAGGAGGAAGGAAGCTCAGAAGGGGCTGCGGCAGGGGGAGGGCTCAGGGACCGCTCTGGTCATCCATTCACCTAAATTCTCAATCCCCCTGTCCTGCCACTGTCCCATTGTCTCCCCAGCCTGAAAACAGCTGTCCCTAAAGGTCTTTTTTTTTGGCTGCACTTCGGGACTTGTGGGATCTTAGTTCCCCGACCAGGGATCGAACTTGGGCCCCCAGCAGTGGCAGTGCGGAGTCCTAACCACCAGGCCCCCGGTCTCCCCTGCTGTTTTTGTTTGTTTTGTTTTTTTTTTGTTTTTGGTAAGGGACTTTCGAAAGGACTTTCATGAACCCATCTTGATGAGGGGGGAATGACGTGGGAAGAAAAAGTTTGTCCAGACCTGCCCTGGGGTCAGAGCCAAGACTGAAGGCCTTCCTCATGTCAGGCCCTTGTTGGTCCTGCAGAAAGTTGTCTTATACCCTTGGGCATCTCTGGGACTTTGGCCTTCCTATTATTTATTTATTTATTTTTTTTTGCGGTACGTGGGCCTCTCACTGTTGTGGCCTCTCCCGCTGCGGAGCACAGGCTCCAGACACGCAGGCTCGGTGGCCATGGCTCATGGGCCCAGCTGCTCCACGGCACGTGGGATCTTCCCGGACCGGGGCACGAACCCGCGTCCCCTGCATCGGCAGGCGGACTCTCAACCACTGCGCCACCAGGGAAGACCCTTCCTATTATTTTTAGGGGACCCTGGGTAGCTGCCAGTCTTGGCGATTGCCCCTTGATTTCCGGTCTGCACAGAGCTGACAACACTGACAATCAAGGCAGGAGGGGCCTCAGGGGCCACCCAGACCCCTCAGAATGGAAACAGCCCAGAGCGGGGCTGGACCCCAGGCCATGCCTCCAAAAGGGACAGAGCTGGCGCAAACCTAGAGCTGGCCTTAGCCCAGTGCTTTATCCTGAACACAGAGCTGCTCCTGCATCCCTATCTATTCTTGTTTTTATATATATATAAATTTATTTATGGCTGCGTTGGGTCTTCATTGGTGCGTGCGGGCTTTTTCTAGTTGTGGCGAGCAGGGGCTACTCTTCCTCGCGGTGCACAGGCTTCTCATTGCAGTGGCTTCTCTTTGTTGCGGAGCACAGGCTCTAGGCACGTGGGCTTCAGTAGTTGTGGCTCGTGGGCTTAGTTGCTCCGCAGCGTGTGGGATCTTCCTGGACCAGGGCTCGAACCCGTGTCCCCTGCATTGGCAGGCGGGTTCTTAAGCACTGCGCCACCAGGGAAGTCCCAACCCCTATTTATTCTTTAAACCTTCCTGGCAGGCTCCACCCTGTTCAGCCCGAGGTGGGGGTGAGGGTAGACTTCCTTCCACTGAGACAGCCCCTGGACCACCAGTGCTGCATCTTGACCCAATCATTGCCACTTAGGCTGGGCAGGAAGGTGTTCCAAGCTGGTAGGCGTGCAAGGCTGGAAGGAAGGGTAGGAGGGGGTTATTAAACTGCAGGGACCTCTCCTAGGGCAGGTCGGTTTTCCCCAGGGTCCCCGCATATTACCTTTTCCCCCTGGGCTGCAAGCTGGGAGCCCTGTCTGGGCACTTGAGTTTCCCTTGCCCTCAGTCTGGCCTTCAGAAGAGATGCAAGTGGCCAACTGGCCAGTGAGGCTCTTCCGCCCTCCACGCTCGTACCCGAGACCATCCAGAGATTTTGTTATTGATCTGGAGCCGTCTCTTAGCCAGGCCTGGGATTCCTGGTATTTTTCATGCTTCCAGCTTTCCCTGCACAACTAGCTGTTGGCAGAGCTGTCTCATAAGAGGCCCATGAGAATATGGTTCATCCTTAGGAGGCAGAGTTAGATGCATATGATGAAGTCAAAGTCACCTGGGCAGGTGGAGGAGGGAGGGGAGGACCCAGAGCCCTTGACTAAGAGGATCTTTGCCAGGGATGGAGTCATTCCCGCCCCCAGGCTCCTGTGCTCTTCAGGGCTGGAACACAGGGCCATGGTAGATGGACAGACAGTACACACTTTGGGGTGGGGGGGGCACACATTCCCAGGGTCCACTTCCCTAGGAGAACAGCATGAGGGCAGGGCTTAGCCCCCATTTCATCAGGGTCTGAGCTGCAGGGCCCAGTGGCAGACTCTGGCTAAGACCAGCCCAGGCTCGCCCAGCTGCCCTCACCCATGCTGCATCCTCCTTCCCTTCTTTGGTCCTGAGCTGGAGCTCAGTCGCTGCTGTGCACGTCTGGACCCGGCACCGAGTCCTGGCTGCAGGGCTGTCCCAAACCCCGAGGTCCCACTGTGTGCACGTGGGGACTGGGTGTAGTGTAGAGGTGCAGGGGGTCCGGGGTAAGGCCAGCAGATAGAACCCCCTCCAGGCTGATCTCTGCCCTGCCCTGGGCTCTGCCAGGGCACGTAGGGCTTGTGTGGCTGCCAGCCGGCCAGGGGTCTGGGGTCTCTAATGGTCAATCTCCTGGTCAACCCTGGGCGGGGGCTCCAGTCCAACCCTACCCTCCTCTTCTCCCTTCGCTTGGTTGCCCATCCCCCATCACAAAGGTGATCTGGCCGTACCCTTTGGATCCAGCACTGGGGTCCTCCACAGCCATTCTCTGGGCGGCTTTTATCCCCTCCCCCACCCCACCCTCTCCACAGAGCAGTCTCTCTGGCAAACCCTAGGTTGATTCAGTAGCAGGGAAGATGAGGGCAGCTGGAAACAATTCACTCCCCCAGCAGCCAAGGTCTGGTGGCTGCTTGACCTTACAGAGACTGAAGTCAGCAAGCCCCAGGCAGGGAGCCCAGGACTTTAGAGGTCCCCTCCTTCCCCCACCCCCAGCACCCCGACATCCGGTGTGTCACCCCACACTGCAGAGCCTGCTGCTACCACATCTGGCGTGCGAACCCCCTCACCCCCTCTCCCCCTCTCCCTGGCAGGACCCGTGTCCACTACATCTCAGCAGCACACCGCCCCGCCTCACGGCTGCCCCTCCCATCCACTCTCCTCTAAGGTCTGGAACCCTGTTTCTAAAGCAGGAATGCTTAAACCCTTTCCTTAGCCTGCACTTAGCGTGGCCTTCGGTGCCCTCCAAGATGGGGCCCCCGCACCTCCTTCACTTGCCCTCCCTGCTTGCAGCCCCTCCTCCAGCCTGACCACACCAGCCTTCCAGCCCTCGCCCATGCAACTCCCCCTTGCCCGTCACACAAGGGTCACTTCTGGAAATCCCTCCTTCCCACTCCACTGAGACTCCGCAGGCTGTCCTGGGCCCTCTCTAATGGTAGAATGCTGCTCGTCACTGGGCTGTGTCCTCCGCTTGCCCCCTTGAGCTCAAGCAGGGACTTGGACCTACGGGCTGGGTGCTGGGCCCAGAGAAGGTGCCAACAGGGAGGGCAGATTTCATAACTGGGAGGGAGAGAGAAAAGGAGAGACCCAGGGATCAGCCTGGAACTGAGAGCGGCTTGTGCACTCCACGGATCCCTAGGGGAGCTGGAACTGGTGAGAGGTGAGCAGCTGCCACAGGGATTTGAGGTCCCTGAGGGCACCTTTGTCACTGGCCTGCAGCAGGGGGCATTGCCCCTCAGGCACCCTTCGGCTGAGCAGAGGGCCCCAGATGCTCGCATTCGCTGAACCAAGGCCAGTGTCTGAGTCTGCAGACCTGGATGTCATCAGAGGCGTTTAGAGAGGGACCCACTGAAAATCAGGGAAATGCTAGGCGAGGCCGGGGACAGCAGTAGGGCAGGGACTCACCAGGCATCTCAATGCCCAGAACTGGCCTCTCCCCGTGGAGACCCCGGGACCTGAGCCAGCCTGCCCCACCCACCACTCTGCCCAGAGGTGCTGCCCAGATCCCACGTCTTCGGAGATGAGCTCTGGGCGTAGGGCCAGCCCAGCCCCAGGCTCCCCTCCTGCCTCTGCCCCGCCCCCCACTTCCACACCTCCTACTTTGGTTTCCCATGGAGACTGTGGCCTGTTTCCTTTGCAGGGACTGAATTCTTCACTTCCTACCTCCCTCGTGCCTCAGCTGTGACCCCATGTTGGCCTGAGCCCCCGGATCTATATTCCATTCCTATAGCACCGACAGCACCCAGGCGCTGACCCCTGCCTACCCCAGGCCATGGCCCTGGACTTTGGGCCTGAGACCTGGCAGCTCTCTCCGGGCCACTTTGCAGCCTCGCCCCCTCGAGTGGCCCTGGCCCCCAGGCTCAGCTGCATCCCTGTCCTTCTGCTCCTGAGGCCCCACGGAGCCTGATGCGGCAGCACTTCCAGCTGTGGAGCCCCCACCCCCACCCCGCCAGCCTTGTGTCTGAGTTAATCGGACCTCCTGTGTCTGGGGCGAGGCAGATGGCCCTCTGCTCCCTCCAGGACGAGCTGTGTGAACCTGGGCAAGTCTCTTCACTTCTTTGAGGCTCACTGCCCAGTTGTCAAGCAGCAGTAACCGCACCTCTTCTCGGGACTGATGTGAGGATTACCTGGTCAAAGGCTCAGGAGTAGCTCTCCCACACGTCCAGGGCACCAGTGGAGGAGCTGGCAGCCCGGCAGGCTTGCAGTCACTCTCTCCGACCAGATTTGGGCACCCGGCCACCCCCGTGGAGGTCAGGGCCATCCTGTTGCCAACCACAAGGACACTGGCCAGCAGAGCGAGGGTGAGAACTGGACAGGCTGACTGGGTCGTGGCCACGGGAGCGTGGAGGCATCCAGGAGACATCTGAGACGTGGGGGGTGTGCGTCTTGGGGAGAGGGTGGAAGATTTAGGCAATCAGAGCTCAGGAAGCCAGGTGGGAGGGCGGGTGGACTGGGCGGCATCCTGGCTGACAGGCCCAGACCTGTGCTACCAGCTGGCCCAGCGCCGTCCTCGTGCCAGGTGTTTTCTTCCCTGTTGGCCTCCTTCCAGGTTCGGCGGGGCCCTCAAGGGCCGGGACCTCCTTTGGCTTTACGCCTGCTCCAGATGTGCTGTCCCAACAGGGAGCCCGCACCAGGGAGGAGAAACTGAGAAGTTGGACGGCGTGAGCGGTGGTGTGTGGATGCCCCAGGCCCCGCCCTGCGGGTTCTGCTCCTCTCAGCGACCCTGACACAGAAGGGCTGTGCACCCACAAGCGTCTGGCCATAGCCCCTGGCTCTGGGACCTTGTTGGTGGAGAGAATGTGGGGTCTCAAAATCCCTCATCTACTTTCAGACTGGGTTCCAAAGCCCCCATCTACTTTCTCCCTCCCCTAGGTCACCCCGAACCCTCCTCGGGCAGGGGAGAGGGTCGGGGCAGGACAAGGACAAAGGCCGAGGTAGGTGTGGCTGTTCCTGCCGGCGACAGTCAAGGCAGGCCCTCCTGTAGCCACTGCTTCTCCTGGCAGGTCTTTGCCTCTCTTCCACCAAAACCTAGGCCACACCTGCCCTTGCTCTCTGCAGGGCACCCTCAGGCCTGAGGGCCCAGGCCCCCTGCTACCTGCACGGCCTGGCCTGGTGGGAAAGGTCCTTTGACGAGGCCAATCTCCCCTCAGAATGCCACCTGGGGTGGCCACCCCCCCCCCCACACCAGCTACCTGGTCCTGCTCCTCTTCCCCTGGATTAACGAAGTTATGAGGAGGGCAGGAAGGAACTCTGAGCTCCCAGGAAGCTCCCCTCCCCAGACCCTGCCCTGTCCCCCCTCACCTGCCCCCTGCCCAGGTGTTCCTGAGTGCCTAAGCCTGGGCCAGGTGCATCTCCTGGTTTCCCCTGATCCCACACCTGGCCCTGGGTTTGTTTGTTTTTTTCATGAATTTATTTATTTATTTATTTTTGGCTGCATCGGGTCTTTGATGTGCAGGCTTTTCTCTAGTTGCAGCGAGCAGGTTCTACAGCGCAGGCTCAGTAGTTGTGGCACACAGGCTTAGTTGCTCTGTGGCACGTGGGATCTTCCCAGACCAGAGCTCGAACTCGTGTCTCCTGCATTGGCAGGCGGATTCTTAACCACTGCGCCACCAGGGAAGCCCAGCCCTGGGGGTTTTAATTGCCGTAAACAATGACTGTTTCTCTCTTAATAAACAAGGGACTGGAGGGCAGGGCTGTGCCCTGTGATGGATACCACTGTACCCACAGGGCCCAGAGTGGATCTTGGCACACAGCAGGCCCTCAGCAAAGGTGATGAACGTGTGAACCACCAACAACCCCTATGTCTCCACAAACACACCAGGGTCCGAGGCAGGGGCAGGCAGTTGTTTCGAACTTTATTTGAGAAAAACAGAAAGTAAAGATATCAAAAGAATACAGAGGTTTGGTGGGTGGGGACGGTCAGTGATGGCTACTGTGGGGTGGGCAACTAGGGTAGGGCCTTTACTTGTTTCCAGGCTGTTCAGACTTCCCAGCTTCTGGGCCCCCAAGCTGGGCACGCGCCTCGAAGGTGACAGGGATGGTGATCTCTGCCGACTGGGTGGCTGGCTTGGGCAACGGGGCCTCCACGGTGAGCGTGCCCTCGGGGGACAGGGAGGAGGAGACCTGGGTGGGGTCCACACCGGGGGGCAGCCTGGACACGCAGAAAGGGAGGAGAAGCATTACACACCTGTGTGTCCCTGCGCCCTCCTCCCGTCCCCCCAGCTCTGGAGCCAGGACTCACGTGTATTTTCGAGTGAAGCACCGGGAAATGTAGCCGTGCTCATCCTGTCGCTCTTCGTGCTTGCCTGAGGAAGAGGGGAGTGGGGGGGGGGGGCGGGAAGGAGGTCAGAAGAAGCAGGGAGGGGCGGCCTCTTCAGCTGGCGCACATCCAAACGCGTCCCACCTGGCGGCCAGGACTCAGGGCAGGCAAGACTGACTAAGGGATTTGTGTGCCCCAGGCCGTCCCGGGATCTCAGAAGCTTCTGGAAAGTTCGGTTCAGGGGCTTTGGGAGCGGTGAGGGGGGCCGCAGCGCCGGGCACGCGCACACGCCCCCTCCGCGGACACGGGCTAGGGGCGGAGACGGCGTGGGGCGGGCGGCGACGCCCTCTTCATACCAACCACCGGCCGAAGTGGGTAGGCGCGCGTGGGTGGGGGCGGGGAGACCTGGTCCCTTGGGGGTGGGGCTGGGGCCGTGGGGGGGGTCTCCGCTGGAAGGGGGCGTTTCTTCCCTTAGCGTAGACTTTTTGGGGCTAAAAGATCCATTAGGAGCTATCAGCACCCCCCAACTCCAGAGGAGTGTATACAGGCCAGGGGCAGGGCAAGCAGGCCCGCCCCGCTACCCGGGCTCTGCCCCCGGGTCCTCCGCTAAGTTTTCACTTTCCAGCCCCCGCCCCGCCGGCCCCCGCCCCGCATTTCAACCCAGGTCCCTGACCAGGGCTCCTCCCCAGGACCGGCGAGAGGCCGGGGGCCGGCGCCCCAGTCCCCGGGGGGGCTCACCAGTGATCTCCACCACGCCGTCCTTGGTCTTGACCGTCAGCTCCTCGGGGGCGAAGTGGTTGACGTCCAAGGACACGCGCCAGCGGTCGGCAGTCTGCTGGATCTCCGAGAAGCCGCTGCTGAGCTGCCGGCTGAGCGCGCGGCTGTAGGCGGGACCCTCGATCGCGGCGGCGGACAGAGGGCGCACGTAGCCCGGCCATCCGCTGTGGCTCAGCCACTGCGACCACTCCTCGGGCAGCCGGGGCATCCCGAAGGCCTGGTCGAAGAGGCGGCTGTGGGCCGGGTACCAATCGCGGAAAGGGTCCCAGCTGGGGCCCCGCAGGAGCGAGAAGGGCACTCGGCGCTCGGCCATGCTGGCTGGTCTGGGCGCGTCTGGCTGAGGCTCGGAGTAGTGCGAGAAGTGTCGGGCGCCAGCCCCAGCAGCGCTTTTATGGGCCTCCAGCTGGGTATTTTTAGCAGGCGTGTTTCAGGTCGCTATTAATGGCAGTGACGGGCCGGAGCAGCCCCTCCCCCTGCATTCCCCCCACTGCATACCGGGGCGCGGGGCGGGGCGAGGAAGGCCCTACCCACATCTGGAACCTTCTCTCGCTTGAGAAAACAAATGACTGGAGCCCCGATACTGGTGCAGTACCCACTGCCGGACGCTCGCAGGCCTGGGTGCTAAAGCGCTAGGCCGCGATCTGTGGACAGTCTAGGAGGATAAAGCCGAGAGAGAGGTCAGGCTGCTTGTCCCTGGCCACACAGCTAGGAATTGGCAGAGCCGGGATTTGGACCCCAGGGTGTCTGAAATAGTGTCTTAAGAAGCAGCATGGTTAGGAGTGTGGGCTCAGGAGCCAGGCCGCCTGAGTTCACATCCAGGTCCTGCCACTCACTGGATGAACTTGTGCAAATGAGAGTCTTTGTGACTCAGTCTACCCATCGGGAAAATGGGGATGATGATGACGATGAAGATGCTTCCATCACTGGGTTGGTGTGAGGATTCAGCCACTCAATGCAAGTAAACATTTTAGTCCAGGACCTGCTACATGATAATCAATTATTGTTTATTATTAGCTCCTTGGAGTTGAAAGAGGGGGGAGGAAAGAGAGCGTGTATGTCTCCCTGTTGCAGAGGCTGTGGCGTGTGTAGGTTTGGCCGTTTTCCCCTTGACTTCCCAGTGGGGCAGACCCAGATCACAACCCCTGAGGCCCCGTGCTGAGGGGGGTCAGGAGAAAGGTTACTGTCAAAGCTCCCCATTATATCTATTTTTCTTGAGGAGCTCTGGACAGGGAACTTGAAGTGCAGCAACCTTGAATCTCATAGGGGTTTTGCCACTGATTTTTTTGTGTGATTTGGGCCAAGGCCCCTCCTTTTCCTCTTTGCAGATTATGATCTCAAAGCCCCTGTTGTTTAATATTCCCACAGCACAAAGGGAGAGGGGGCTCCAGGTAGTACAGCTCCTTCAAACTTGCTTGGAGCCTGAGGCCTGCCCCACCTCCTATCTGACCACCTATGGGATCCACGCCCTCGCTCCCACCTCTGGAAGAGCATGCTGCCCCTAGGGTCCTGCCATAATCCTAACGTTCCCTCTCTCTCCTGCCTTCATTGGCAGGACCCCAGTCCAGCCTTCCTTCTCCTGACTTCTGTCTTTTTATCCCTCCTTTTTAGATGGGGAAACTGAGGTTCAGAGAGAATAGGTGACTGGCCTACGGCCTCCTGTAAGACACTAGCAGAGTAAGGCTCTTGCCTCTCTAGTGCTCAGGGCTCTTACCCTCATGGGGCTCCCACCTTGGAGTCCCTTACTTCCTCTGCTTCCGAGACCCCCTCTGTTTGCTGCCCCTCTCCTGGGGCTGGGCTGAGGCTGTACTCCTGCCAGTTCCACGCAGGACTTGCCCTGCCCTGCCCAGGACACCTGAGGGGCTGAAAGCCAGACTCCAGTCCACTCACCTCATTGAGCTGGGGTAGGGCTTCCCTGGTGGTGCAGTGGTTAAGAATCCACCTGCCGATGCAGGGGACATGGGTTTGATCCCACGTGCCGTGGAACAACTAAGCCCATGCGCTGCAGCTACTGAGCCTGCGCTCTAGAGCCTGCGAGCCACAGCCACTGAGCCCGCGTGCTGCAACTACTGCAGACCATGTGCCTAGAGCCCGTGTTCCGCAGCAAGAGAAGCCGCCGCAGTGAGAAGCCCGCGCACCGCAAGGAAGAGTAGCCCCCACTCGCCTCAACTAGAGAAAGCCTGCGCACAGCAACAAAGACCCAACACAGCCAAAAATAAATTAATTAATTAATTTAGAAAAATGAGCTGGGGTAGCAACAAGTCTCATGTCCTCTCTGAGCCTCAATTTCTTCAAGAGAGCACTCCTAGATGTCTTTCTTTCTTACCCACCTGCTCCCCATCGGGAAAGAGCTGGGGTTGGGCCACAAATCTGAGGTCACCTCTGGAAAGGCCTCTAAGCACCTGGAGCCCTCATGGGCCAAGGAGAGGAGGCAGACAGGATGCCTGCCCTCTGCCCCGCCCCTCTTGCTGGATCACGTCAGGAGCCCAGTCTCCATGGGGAGCTACTCGCTGCCTCCAAAGGGTCTCAGCTTCAGGAAGCCCCAGGCCTTCACGCCCTGGCACTCCCAACCCCACCTATCCCCAGCTCTTTAAGTCAGGGTGAGGTCAGGAGC
Organism: Phocoena phocoena; assembly: GCF_963924675.1. Lineage (NCBI taxonomy): Eukaryota > Metazoa > Chordata > Mammalia > Artiodactyla > Phocoenidae > Phocoena > Phocoena phocoena. Next base: position 8,486,147 of record NC_089233.1, read on the forward strand.
CAGGGAGGGCCCTCATCCGTCCCTGCCTGCCCACCTTGGCCCAGACTGGAGCCCAGGTGCCCCACCCTAGCGGGAGCTGTCAAATATAATCATGGGTGCCTTCAAGTGTGGCCCAACCATGCTCTGGGTGGGGGCTGCCTGCCTGGCCGCCAGCACCTTGTAGACAGAAGCTACCTTCAGAGCTCCCTTCATTTTGCCTGAAACCAAGGTGGGGAGGATCCATCCCTGTTGCCCCGGCTTGGGGAAGTTGTGCAATCCAGGGCTGCACCCCCAGCACCCAGCCCATGGAGGTGGAGGCAGCAGAACTGAGAATTCACATCCATCTTTTTTTTTTTTTTTTAATCACGCCTGGGGGGCTCGTGGGATCTTAGTTCCCCAACCAGGGATTGAACCCTGGGCCCTCTGCAGTGAAAGTATTGCCAAATCTGGCTCCCTCGGCACCGACGCCGGATAAAAATATGGAGACAGAGAATTGGAAGATAAGAAATAGAGAGGCTTTTTATTTTCTTTGCCAGGCAAAGGGAAGACACAGTAGGCTAACGCCTCAAGAACTGTGCCTCCTCCTTGGGGAATCGGGGAAGATTTTATACGTGGGGCTCGCAGTCCGGGTTATATGGTAAGGATCAAAAGTAGTGGAGGTCTTGCATTCCTTTTCTTCTGCAAATTCATGGCCAAAGTTGGCATCAGGTAGCTCAGCAACCGGGTCTGATGTCCCTGAAGTTATGGGCCCATGACCTTCTTTCTGAAATGAAGAGTGCTACAGGGGAGTGTAGGGGGAGAAGAAATGCCAGGTGCAAAGGGTAATTTGTATGGAGTCAGAGAGTAATCAGCTTTGTGAAGGACAAGTCTAGCTACAAGTGTTTGTTAGTAGTAACAGCTAAAGAATAACCAAGATTACTTAACTCTTTCAGGCCTGTTTATGTTGTTTCCCCAGCCTGTTCATTGTTTCCTTATTTTCCTGTTTATCAGAAAAGTCTAATTTCTATTTTTGCTACAACGAAAGTGTGGAGTTCTAACCACTGGACTGCCAGGGAATTCCCCACATCCATCTTCAATGGGTCACTTCTCAAGGGACTCTCAGATCAGAGCTGCCAATCATAAGGGAGGGGAACTGGGTAGCTCTGGGTGGTAGTAAGCGTGGGTAGGGGTGGAGGAGAAACTGGGTTTTGGAGTCAGACAAGGCTGGGCTTGAACCTGCTGCTGTTTACTGGCCTGGTGACCTCTCTGAGCTGGCACGTCCCCATCTGCAAGACATAGCTAATAACACACCCATCTTTTTTTTTTTTTTAACACACCCATCTTGCAGGGCTGCGGTGAATCTATAACACGATAACTCCTGTGAAGTGCCTGGTGCTCAGAAGTGTTCATTGTTATTAAGGAAAGAGGGCCTTTAATTTTGGATATTGAGACTTAGATTAATGAGAATTACCTGGTTGTATGTGCTTTATAGCACGTTCAGGTATCTTGTCAGAGTCCCATCCTGGAGATGAGAAAACTGAGAGTCACAACTGCCCCAAGGTCACAAAGCTGGTGAAGGATGGAGGGATTGGAACCCAGGCCTCCTGCCTCTCTATCCGGCAGGGGGGAGACTTCCCAGGCAGTCCAGGGAGGGCCGTGGGCTGTGGCTTGCAGGCCCAGGGGGAGGTGTACAGCCCAGGGTTACCTGTGGGACGGGGAGGGTTGGGCTAGCCTCTCTGGGTTCACTTCCAGCCCTGACCAAGCACCCTTCCTCTAGGGTAGTTTTTCTGGGATTAAGAGGACAACTCCACCTGCAGGGGTTTCCCAGAAGCCAAGGGGGTGGGGAGCAGGGGGACGCTGCAGGGACTCCTTAATCAGAGGGCCCGTCCCCTGTCCCCAGCCTCAGAGCCTGGGTTGTTCTGCCGCAGCTCCAAGAACAGCCTCCCAGCTTCCTGGCCTGGCCCTGCGCCTGAGCTCTTGGCCACACTAGCCACTCCCTTGGCAGGCTTTTGCCAACTCCAGCTGCCACAGCCCTTCCCTCCCTGGCCCAACCTCAGAGAGTGCGAGAGTGTTCAGGCAGCTGCCCGAGCTCCCGGGAGAGGCCTGATGGCAGAGGAAGCGCCAGCCGCTGGGCCTGCTGGGAACTAAGAATGTGGGCAGCCGTAATGAGGGCGCATGGGGGTGGGGGGGGGGCTCTGGGTCTTTCTGGAAGTGTCTAGACACTGCCCCTCCGGGAGTCCATTTCCCAAAACCCATCTCCTAGGCCTTCGGCTTCTGGCTGGCCTTGGGGTCACCTCGCCTCCATCACTGCTGAAGGGGTGCCAAGGAGGGGCCGGGTGGGAGGGCTGGGGATCCATCCTCCTACCCCTCCCACCCTGCTGTCCAGTAGAAAGAATCTGTCTAGCTTGGGAGTCTGGGGACGTATATGTCTCTAACTCCGTGACCTTGGCCAACAGCCGGCCTCCGTGACTCATTTTCTTCATCTGTACGATGAGACCATCGGACTGGATGTTCTCGAAGGCTCCTTCCAGCGCTGGTGAATCGACAGTTTCTCCTCCAGTCTCTACTCTCCCCCATCCCCCACGACCCCCCACCCCACCCAGGGATGTGCATATGGTGAGTGGACGCAGAGGATGAGGGAGGGCGTGGAGATGGGGCAACCCCTGCGGTGGCCGTGGAGGTGGAAGGCCCTGTGGCTGGAGCCTCCTGTGCTGGGTGTCCTTTCTCAGGTGGAGGGGGGCTTGGCAAAGGAAGGGTAGGCGCCTGGTGATAAGGCCGGTTTGCTGAATATGCCCTCGGCTGAGAGAGGCGGAGGTGGGAGGGTCGGGGGAGTAGGCCAGGGGGCTTCCAAGAGCACCTCAGAGAGGCAGGGGAGGGGGATAGTCGGCTGGGATGCCCAAATTGGGCATGTGCATTTGTGACTTGCTACCCTGGGTCTGGGGCTGTAGGAAACGGATTAAGAAAAAGGGGCGAATTTGCCAGGACTCGGGAAAGCCTTGTCCAGCCTCCTGGCTGCTGTGTGTGCAGGGAGGGGAAGGATGGAGGGGCCCCTGAGGCCCCACGTGCAGAGAGAGAGGTGAGGAGAGGACGTCCTACACCCCAAATGCCACATCTTGCTAAGGTTCCCCCACCCCTGCCCCTGTCTCCCCCTCTTGTTACCCGACATAGAATTGGAATTTCCTGTTTTCCTGCCTGCCTTCCAGTGTTTTTCCCTTTTCCCAAGGTAAGGGCAGAAGAGTTCAGTCTGAACCCTCCATCTGCGGGAGGGACAGGGGCCTGGTACCCTCCCTGTCCTCGGCGGAACGGGCGCCAAGTAGCCAGGGAGGTGCTGAGGACAAGAGCTTCGGACTTCCAGGCTGCCATGGATCCTCCCCCAGGGATCTCTCCTCTCTGTCCAGGCCTGTTTTTTGTCCCTTCTGGCGCGCCGCCAGCCAGCAGTTTTTTTTCCTCTCTCTCTGTCGCCCTCTAGGGTCTTCCTGCTGCCACCATGCCTTTGGTCTCCACCCTCCCCCACGGTTGCTGGAACCCCTCACGCCATAGTTGCCTCGTTCACTCCTTCAGTCATTCAACAAACATCTCAAGGGTGCCTGTTCGGGGAATGCAGAGATAAGAAGGCATGGCCTGGGCTCCAGAAGCTCACAGATTTAGGGAGAGAGAGACCCACCAACAAATAACTGGATCAAGAGCTCGATACCCTAAAGGCAGGAACAGACCTAGGGCTGGAGGAATCCAGAGGCGGGAGTGGCCACTGCAGCTGGGGATCGGGAAGGCTCCTAGAAGTAGGGGGCAGCTGAGCTGGGCCTGGAACCACGAGCTCTCAGGAACCTGTGGAGGTGGAGAGGGCATGCCTTGGGGCCGAGAGGGGCCCAGGGAGGAGGGTCCGCTGGAGTCAAGGACAGTGATGGGAGCGGAGGTTGGAGGGTGGCGGCGGGAGAGGATGGCAATTCCAGGTGGAGCCGTTCGCCGTTCGGAAGGCCTTCCAAGTGCTACGAGCTGGTGGACATGGTCATGGGATCCTTATGGTGGGGAGTTCTGTCTCCTTAATTCACTACTGTGTCCTCAGAGCCAGGAACTGGGTATGGCATATAGTAGGTGTTGAGTAAGCATGTATGGAAAGAGGGAGGGAATGGTCAGATTTGAATTGTGGATATGGTGGGATGGACTGGAGCGGGCCAGACCCAGGCAGGCCAGCTGGTGAGGAGGTGGGCCTAGGAGGGGTCATGGTTAGAGGCCAGGAGCGGGGGTGGGGCAGAAAAGGAAGTGGCACTGCCTGGTCACCTGGTTGCAGCCTGGCTGTGGGGTGCAGATGAGGAAGGCAGTCCGGCTGGGCAGTGAGGGAATGGAAAGGGGGGAAGGGGAAGGGGCAGCTTTGGGCTTGTGTGAGACAGGCTGAACTTTCATGCCCACCTTGGGGTATGTTTCATGCCCCCATCCCCTCCAAGAGGCGGCATCTTCAGAGCAGGGCCAAGTCTGCTTTCCCTAGAGCCCCAATCCCTACCCAGCTGTTTTTTTTTTTTTTTTTTTTTGGCCGTGCCACATGGCATGCAGGATCTTAGTTCCCCGACCAGGGATTGAACCCGTGCCACCTGCATCAGAAGCGTGAAGTCTTAACCACTGGACCGCCAGGGAACTCCCAGCCTGAGGCCTAGTTTTGCTGAACCTGTGTAAAGCATTAAAGAGATCACTGACACTTCTTTGACCAGCTTCCTCAGATCAGAAACAGAGCCACCGGCCAAAGGCCTCCTCAGGTGCCCCTTCCGGTCTGAGGGAATAGAAAGTAGAGAGGGGTCATGTGCTGACACAGCCCTAGATTTCAGAGCATGGCACCCCCGCTCTGCAGCCCAGAACAGACCAAGGACATCTCCTGTGTCGTGGCACGCACAGCCCAGAGCCCTGGCCATGTCCGCTGCCCTCTCAGTAGAGGTGGGTCAGGGTTCTTGACCTGTGGAGCCCTAAAGGATTGCAGAGTGCCTGTGAGGTCTGAAGTTGCCTGCAGATGGTGGGCGTGTGCACATTATTTCGAGGAAAGGGTTCCCAACTTCCATCAGATTCCCAAAGAGCAGCTGATTCAAAGCAAGGTTAAAATCTACCACTAAACGAAAAGGAGAAGGAAGATGAGGAGAGGAGGAAGAGGAGAGTGTGTGCATTTGTTTCGGTCTCTATAAAAGAAAGAAATCCAGGGCTTCCCTGGTGGCACAGTGGTTGAGAGTCCGCCTGTCCATGCAGGGGACACGGGTTTGTGCCCCGGTCCGGGAAGATCCCACATGCCGTGGAGCGGCTGGGCCCGTGAGCCATGGCCGCTGAGCCTGTGCGTCCGGAGCCTGTGCTCCGCAACGGGAGAGGCCACAGCAATGAGAGGCCCGCGTACCGCAAAAAAGAAAGAAATACAGTGTGAATAGCTATTAAAAAGTAAAAAGCCACACCAAGCTCTCCCTTTCCAATCCCCATCCTAGCACCCATCCGGGGCTGGACACATGGTGTTTTCTTTTAAGTGGCCACTTATGACTCGCTCTATGGCAGGCCCTGTGCCGGGCATTCTTAGGACAACATCCCCTTTCGGCTTCCTCACAGTCCCGCGTGGAGCCTGGATTCACAGCCGGCGTTGCTCTGCGCTGTGTTCCAGCGGTTCTGAACACTCCACTGCTATGGAGGGTCCTGCACGTGGGCCTGTCCTATCCCCTGTTCACTGCTGAAGCAAGGCTGGGTGTCTGGGCGTCGGGTGGAATGGGGGTATTCAAAGCCCACAGGGCCTCCCGGCTAGGGAGAACGCCTTTCTGGGTCCCTGTTTTTCTCCCCACCAAGCTGCAGGCTCCACAGACTCATGCGTGGAGACACGAGGTGGGTGTGCTGGGTCCTGGTCCCTTGGTGCCAGCTCTTCTCCTGATACCGAGGAGTCTGAGTCCCTCTCATTTCTCAGAGGCAAGAACCCCAGGACCCTCTGCCTTCCCCACACTCCCCAGGTACCCAAATCCACAGAGGCCTGGTCTCACCACCTGCCATCCGGGCACCAAGTGTTTTATTAGAGTCCAATTTTTATCCGCACCGCGGAGAAGGAGGGGGAAACAGAGAGGGGGAACCCGGACCAGACCCCAGACCCCTCCCCCCACTGGAGCCCAGGGCATCTGCCCTGTTGGGCCAAGGAAGACTTCGTGAGATCCCTGAGGGCCCCGGGAGGAGGGGGCTGGGAGCAGCAGTAGAGGGCTGGGAGCCGCTGCTTCCCCATCCATGCCCCAGGCCAAGGCCCTCCGTCTAGATTCTACCCTTTCTTAGAAGGGGTGTAGCGCCCCTCTCTGGAAGAGGAGGAGGAAGTGCTCCCTTTGGCTCCCTGCTCCCTTGGGCAGCCCCAAAGGGCACGTCACCCTAGGCCTGCTGCCATCCGGCCCAGGTCCCAGCCACTGGGCACACCGGGGCTCCCTGAGGCCGCTCAGTCAGCTGACTGCATTGCTCTTCCCCTCACAGGCTCCTCCTCCGTCTACCGCTTCTCCCTTCCACCTCCTGACCCGAACCCCTTTTGATCATAGGGTCAGATGCAGCTGTGGTCTGTATATCCCACTTCTCGTCATGCAGAAGGCCTGGCTGGTGTGGCCTCGGCCCAGGGCACAGGGCGAGGGCTGGAGGGGAGAGCCTGGGCTGGAGAGGTGCGACCAAGGGTGAGCTCCCTGGCCCCTCAGGCTGGGGCTTAGGGGCCCACCCAGTCTGGGCACTCCTGGGCCAGGGGAGGCATCTGGGGAGGCTCTGGGGCCAGCCTCCAGCCCTCAGCCAGGGTCCTCCTGCAGCCGGCTTGAAGGAAGTGGTTCCTCGGCCTGGATGGTGGTGCACCAAGGGTCAGGCCATACTTCCTCCTGTCTAACTTAGCTCCGGCTTGCTGTCCCATCTCCGTGTCCGCCCAGTGGTAGAGAGGAGCTGAGGGTCCTATGGAGTGGCAGGGGAGGCTCCCAGGTCTGGCACCGTCAAAGGTGTCCCTGGGTCCACTGAGCTGAGGTCCCCAGCCTGGTGAGCTGGCATCAAGCAGGAAGCGGGGCAGGGTGGTCCCTGTGTTCGAAACGGCTCTTGTTCCCTGGCCATGGTGGGCGAGCGGGACGTGAGGGCGGGGGCCCCCTAGAAGCAGCAGAATCCAGATCCTCTTTGTCTTCAGGGCCCTCGCCCTCAAGGTCTTCCCTGGACCTGGGACCTCCTTGTAGCAGTGGGATGCAGGCCCCCTGCAGCTCCTGGGTCCTGACCCCTCGCCTCTCCCTGTGCCAGGGGGCACGAAACTGGGTCTGCGGGGCTCAGAAGCCCCCGCTCTCTGAGCTGCTCCGGCTGTGGTCGCTGGGACTGGGGGTCCTGGAAGGGCTGCGGGTCCGACTGCGGCTGCTGTAGCTGCCATGGCTGTGGCCAGGGCTGGGGCTCCGGCTTGAGTAGTCGCTGCTCACGCAGCTGGAGGAGGACGAGGGGCTGGGCCGGTAGTAGGGGATGGGACGCTTTCGGGCACTGCCGGGAGGGAAGAGCTGATTACAGGCCAGCCAAGGCCCTGATCTGTGCCAGTCCTGGGCCCTCACTCAGGCCCTGAGCCCCTCCCCAGCAGTGGCCAGGGCTTCCCTGCCTCAGTTTCCCCTGAGCCTTGACCTTGGAATTCTCCCCACCTCCACCCCTGCCCCAGCAAGACTGGACATGCAGTGGTCCAATTTCATGTTGATCACTTTGTTTTTCCTCACTTGTCTGCAGGGAAAGGGGACCAAGTCTCTGCTTGACCGGAGTAGGTGCTCAATAAAAATATGTTGAATAAATGCAACTTTTAAGCCAAGCTAAGCAGTGGCTTCTGTGCATGGGAGGGTTTGTGAATATGGCCCATTCCTGCTTCTTTGTTCCCCACAGGACGGAGGATATTGGTTCTCAGGTCACTCAGAGGGCACAAAAGGAGCCCCCTGGCCACTGCTGCCCATGCCCAAGGCCCTGGCCCAGGCCTGCCGGCCCCCACTCCTTACTCAGCTACCTCCCGCTGGCCCAGAGTTAGTTTGAAGCCAGGAGACTGTGTCCCAGAGAAAAGAAAACAGAGTTAAGGGGGCGACAATGCCCCATTGCGTGGGGTTAATTCTGAGGAAGAAAACAGGTGTATGTTAGTGGGAGGAGGAGGCAGCCTGGGAGGGGCTGAAGGGGGTGCCAGGTGGAAGGTGTGGAGGCTGTCTTAGGACCCCCTGCTTATGGGGGTATCTGGCGGGGGGGTGTCCCAAGCCTGGCAGCCTGGCCTCTAGCTCTGATGTGAGAACTGAGGCCCGGAGAGGCACGCTGATCTCCCATGGCTGCCCAGCAAGGCCAGGGCAGAGCTGGGTTCAGAATTTTGCCTGTGGCCCTCTACCCCATGTCGGGGATCTAGGGCTGCAGGGTGATTTCCACAAATGCAGACCATCATCTCACCTGGAGACCCAGGCCCAGACCCTCCAGTCCCGGCAGACTGTGTGGGCAAAGCAGGAGGGACCGATTCCCCTCACAGCTGCCCCAGAGACCAGACTGCCGGTGCCCCCTCCTCCAAATTCCCCAGGGGACTGGGAAGTGAGCAGAGAGCTTAGTGAGAAAAGGAGAGGCAGACAGACAGCCGAACAGAGCCAGTCAGCTCACATGGACATCTCCCCTGCAGCCTGTGGAGAGGGGGTCCACCCGGCCCCCAGGCTGGCCACAGGCCACTCAGCAGGCTGGACCTTGAGATGAAGGAGAAAAGGACACATCATTGCCAGGAGATGAATGTGGGGAGGGAAGGAGGAGGGAGGGGCTCCAAGAGGGATGGCTGGAATCTTCCAGAGCTGAACTGCTTGCCTGCTGCTGTACCCAGACCCCAGAACCAAGCCCCTCCCCTCCATGGCCCTCAGGACGCTTCCCTTCTGGAGGCCTCCCTCCCCGCAGTGAGCCTGCACCTCTGCCTCTCGGGTCCCAACCCCTCCCCAGCACCTCAGTCCTAGCCTGAGCGCCCTCTTCCCTCTCCCAACCCTCACCTTCTCTCCTTCGGCGCCCTCCCCTCCCCGCACCAGGTGCGGTTGGTCGAGGACCCCCAAGGTCCCCGTGGCCCGGCCCCGGCCCTTCCGTACCTGGTGATGCGCCGCGGCTCCATGAAGCTGGGTGAGTCCCGGCGCCGCTTGCGGATGGGCGAGTAGCTGCGGGAGCGGCGCCGGGCGCGGGCGGCCTCGGCCTCGGCGTGCCTCGCGCGGCCCTCGCCGTCCTTGTCCCTGCGGGGCCCGGCCCGAGATGAGCGACGCGGCCCGGCAGCCCCGGCCGGTCCCGCCACCACCCCGGGGCCCGCACTTACCGGCCCACGGTTTTCTTGGGCGACGGCGAGCGGCTGGGGCTGCGGGCCCTCTTCTCCGTGGAGCGCGAGCGGGATTTGGAGGGCGAGCGGCTGGAGCTCCACGAGCGAGGGTGCGGGCCCGGGCTGCGCGACGAGCTCTTCCCCTCCGGGCCGCCGTGCCTGCCGTGCGCACCCGGGGACGGGGAGGTGCTGGCGGGCCGGGCGCGCGGGGGCCGCTCCTTGGCCCTGGAGGAGGGGCACGGCGACAGGGGGGGCTCAGCCGGGAGACAGTGGGCCCCGGGCAGGGGAGGAGCGGGCGGAGGGGGGCCCGGTGACAGGAAAGGGGGCTCACTTAGGGAGAGAGTGAGTGGAAGCCCTGGGGGGGGAAGGACTCAGGAGGGGAAGGGGTTCTATACGGTTAGTGCGGACGAAGAGGTTGTTGTGTTGGCGGTCGGGGAGAGGTTCCCGGAGGAGAGAAGGGGGCTCTGGTGGGGGGAGAGGAATCAGTGAGGAAGAAGCTGTTCCGCGCTGTCGAGAAAGAGTGATCATGGGGGTGGGGGGCGAGTAGCGGGAGGAGGGTGCTCTGTTGTGGGAGGAGGATCTGGATCTTAGCGCAGGGGCGGGTGGACAGGTCCGCTGCGGGGAGAGGGGTCAGTGGTGGGGCGCTCAGTGCGCGGGGAGGGGGTATGACAGGGGGCGGGGAGGGGAGCCCGGTGCGGGTCCCAGGGGCCGAGCCCGCTCACCGTTTCCCGTGCCCGCCGTGACCTCGCTCGGAGCCGGGCTCGGGCCCGGGGCCGGGGGCGTCGCCGCCCGAGTCGCTGCTGGAGCGGGCCCTGCTGAGCGAGCGCGACGAGCCCCGGGGCGGCGCGGGCCGGGAGCGCCGGCGGCCCCTGCGGCGGGGCGCGGACGCCGAGGACCGGGAGCGCCGCCGCCTCCGCCTCCGCCTCCGCCTCCGCCGCCGCCGCCGCCTGGCCGCTCCGCCGGCCGCGCGGCCTCCTCTGCCCTGCGACGACGGCGCCGAGCGCGGGCTCGGGCTCTCCTTCCCCCGCGCGGGCGGCGTGGCTACGCCGGCCTCCGCCTGGTCGCGGGCCCTGGGCGAGGGCGAGCTGGGCTTCTGACGGGGAGAGAGGCAGAGAGGGCACGTAGGGGGTGGAGAGGGGACGGAGAGGGCGACAGAAGCGGGCAGAGACGGAGAGACAGAGGAGACGGAGAATCCAGAGGAGGAGAGGCAGAGGCAGAGCCGAGAGAGGAAAGAGACGGGGAGAGGTTAGAGAAGCAGAGAGACAGAGCGGAGACAGGAAAGGAGGAGAGACAGAGAGAGAGGACAGATCCAGAGAAGGAGCAAGAGGCCGAGGGGGAGAGAGCGGGCGGGCGGGGTGGGGGGAGAGAAGGAGAGGGGGCTTTCACCGGGCCCAGGCCGGGGGCTGCCAGTCCCGGAGCATCGCACACACGGTTCCCCGCGCCTGCCCTGCCTCTGCCTCTCCTGAGTGTCCACCTTCTGGCCTCAACAGTGCAGCTCATGCAAGGTTCTCGGCATGCAAAACACAAGAGGGACGGAGCGGTGGGGTTGGGGGTGGGCTGTCAGGGAGGGGGAATCCAGGACGGGCACGGGGGCTGGCATTGCCCCCCCCCCTCGACGGGACGGAGGATCCCGGCAGAGAGAAGAGAGAGGGCGGGCACCGGGAGGCCGGGCCAGGGCCAGCCCACCAGGCCAGGCCGCCCAGCGCTTGGGGGTGGGTGAGGGGATGGAGGGGGCACACGGCACACAGATGGGGGTGGGGGCGAGGCGGGACAACTGAACTCAAAACTGAACCGAAGAAAGGGAGGAAAAACGAAATAAAAAACAAAATCCACAAATGTCATTAGATACCGAAATCAAAAACAATGTCTGAACTCCTGGGGAACTGACATTTTTCTGTTAACATTTTTTCTTTCTTTGTTTTCCGGCCCTGCAGAGATCTGTGGAGCTGTCAGTAGCACCCGACTGTCTTTCTGTTTCTCTCTTTTCTTTTTCTTTCTTTTTCTTTTTCTTTTTTTTTTTTTAAGTTCTGATTTTTTTAAGTCCCTCTTGGTTAACGTCCACTTACCAATAAAGTGGCACTTCCTCCTTTAGTAGGTAAGATGTGTAAGAGAAGGGAAAAGCGTGGTAGCGTAAGTTCATCATTAGATTCACAAAAATGCAAGAGAGATAGAGAGAGAGAGAGAAAAACGCAACCACCCCATTCTAGGCCAAGAGGAGGCCATGCCACCTCTGGAGGAAGGATTAGCAGTGCCCGGCTCCTCGGGCCTGAGCAGGCACCTCTTGGGTGACCACTGGATAGAGATGTCGAATGTTTTTCCAAAAGTGGAGTCAGGACACAAGCATCGGGCTACAGAAAACCAGAAAGGGCACCTGGTACCATCAAAAGGGCCCTGGCTGGGAAGCAGGGGTCTGAGAGCCTGCCACAATCTCACTGAGTGACCCTGGCCAAGTCACTTCCCTAGTCTGGGCCTTAGTTTCCCCATCCACAAAATGAGACGGTCAGGCTTTGCTTCGGGATGTCCCTTCCAGAGCAAATATTCCAGGATTCCCTGACCACCCTCTCCATCCCCCACCCTCCACAGAACTGACCCTTCCTCCTGTCCTTAGGCTTCCACCCAGTAACAGTTGATTGCACTTGTCTGTCTGTAAGTCTGTCCCCCATCCCTCCCCAGCCCCCAATCACCAGCACCAACTTGACTTGGAGCACCTCCAGGGCCAATGTGGTGTTGGATTCAGCTTTGTAACCTCAGTTTTTATCACAGAACTTGGCATCTAGTAGGGCCTCAGTGCGGTTTGCTGAGGAAGAAATGCCCTCGCAAGGGCCAGGGCCAAACCAGGGAGTCCTAGGAAAGGGGCAGGGTCTGGGTCAAGCTCTTTTGGCAGCCTTTTTGGAGGAGAGAGCAAAACCAGCTGCCACGCCTCAGGGCACCTTGCTGCCAGGGACAGGAAGGAGCGTGGCTTCCTTGGCATGGCCCTGGGTGCTTCCTGGAGGGAGTTGGGGTGTGGCGTTAAGACCTCTCTTTGCTAAGCCTGAATCCCTAGACAAAGAAGTCAGCTCCCTCTGGGGCAGAGCACAGCTAGCTTGTGATTTGTGGCTGCAGCAGCCAATGAACACCAGCCATAGCAGGGAGAGCCGCTGTCCAGAGCCAAGTGGGCCGTGAAGACCTGGGAGAGCCCTCTGTTCAGGGCAAGGGCAGACATAGGCAGGCAGAATGGATATCACTGGGTACCAAGGTGTCCCTTGAGCACTCTGACCTTCCTGATCACCAGCTCACCTCTGCTAGGAGAGACGGACGCTGGGCTGTTCCGCCACGGCCCCTCTGAAATGGCAATCCCTTCTCAGTAGACCAGGAGACACTTGTCTTCCCTAACACATAACCCCCTCCACCCCAGCAGGCTGCCAGTGCCTCACAGCGCCCAAGCCCCCAGAACTAGGTTCTGTCATCCAGCATCCTTTTCCCTCCAGAGGAGGCAAATGAGAAAGAAACCTCCAGGCTCCTGAGCGCTGAGATCCAAGCCCCCGGGCCAGACTCCCCGTGCTGAGCCGGGTGCTTCCTGCCTAGCATGTCTTGAAGTCCAAGCTCTTCCCTACTTCCCTCTCATCTCCTTCAAGCCAAATGGCTGTTAGAGCCCCAGATGATAGTAATTGGCAAAGTGGAACACCCTGGGCTTAGCTCTGATATGAGTTTGCTGTGAAACCTTAAGGAAGTGACCAACTCTGGGAACCTCAGTTTCCCCATTGGTAAAGCGGGGGATAGCTGGGTCTCTGCTAGGTGGGCCTGTATAGGGGCTGAGAGGTTCTTTTCAGAGGACAACCTTACTCATGGTCCCCTTACAGATGAACAGGGTCAGAGCAGGGCAGGAAGGCCTGGGGCCCCATGGGTATCTCCCAAGTGCCAGGATGGAGGAGGGTGGGAGGAAGGCTATGTTGGGTAGGGTGGCAGATAGCACCTCCCTGGGGAGACTTCTAGAGCCAATCTCACCCTTATCCACCCATCCCTCCAGAAGCCCTGGAGAAAGAGTCGCCGTGATCCTGCCAGAGGGTGAGCCTCTTCCCCAGCTTGGGTCTCATTCTTCCCAGGAATTGAGGGAGATCCGAGTCCAGACACCACGGAATTTCATGGACGGACAGGACTGTGGTGGCCAGGGACCTCCAGACATCCCCAGAAGCCTGCTCTCTGTGACTCTTGTCCCTCTTGCCTCTTTCCCCTGGCTAATGCCTATCGCCCCCCAACCCTAGCAAGAGGTCACCACCTCCAGGAAGCCTCTCCTGATCCTCACCCTGAGTCGGGTGCTCTCCTCTATGATCCCACAGACCCTTGTTCCTTCCCTTAGTATGGACTCTGCCAGGCTGTGCCAGGGCTGGGGCTACCGTGGCCAGCGGGAGCTCCCCATCCACAGTTCAGCTCTTCCCTCTCATCGTTCTGAGTGATCTTCATCAGTCCTCCAGCCTGACAGGTGGGGGCTGTGAACTCAGGCCTGCCTGCCTCTCCCCTGGCGTGGACACCAAGATGGGGCCTGGTATGGAGGAGTGCCAGCATGTGCTGGCCTAGTGTGTGCATGTATGAACGAATGAGTGAGTGCGTGGATGAAGGACCTCGCCTGCCTCTGAGCCCTGCTCCCAGGAGCCTGTCTGCTCCTTGGTACTACCTGCTACCTGACATCTTTTGCTCATGTAAGACATTTTTGAGGGGAAAGGTAACAGTAGCAAGGGACAGGGTGCTTGCCCAGTCCTGGTGTCCTTAAGGACAAGAATAAGTGAGCATCTGGAACAGCTACCCCCTCTAACTCAGCATCTGAAAATCCTATTTCGGGGGCCCTGGTCACATCAGGTACTCCTCAAAGGCAAGGCCTCCAGTCCCGCATCAGGCTGGGACGGAGTCTCCTCCATCAGACCAGCGGCACTTTCTCTCTCCCTGAACAATGTCCTTGTCTGCCCTCCAGCACCACCCAGGGATGAGGGATGCTCTGGTGGGTGAGCTTCCTGGAACCTGCCCCTGGGACCAGCATGGGGGGAGGACAGGATGAACAGCCAGGCTTTTTCTTTTCAAAGCTGAGGATGGAGGCCCACTGAGGCCTCACGAGGGTTGGGGTGTCAAACTTCTGCAGCGGCTCCCAGGTGGTACAGGGAACAGTTTAAAGGGCAAGGACGGGGAGATGGGGCCCCTGAGGACCTACTCCTCATGTGTACCCTCAGTGTGGCTGGATGAGCACCGGGCTGGGAGTCACAAGTCTCAGGATCCAGGCCTGGTTCTCCATCAACATCCTGAGGGCCCCTGGCCCCTACTGACTGTCCCTTCCGGATCATCTGCACTGAGGGACCACATTTAGCCCACATTTGGAAGATGGAAGGATGCTGGGGGACTGAGGGAGCCCCTGACTGGGTTGGGTTGTGGTCCAGGCAGGGGGGTGGGAGAGCTGAGCATCCCCTCCATCTCTCAAGTTGCCCCCACAGAGACTTGGCTAGGTAGGTCATCTACATCCGGTACCTGTTCCTGGCCAGCTCACCTCACCCCTGAAGTTCAACTACCATTACGCCCAAAAGATGGAGCGGTGAGGTTCAGTCCTAGTGCCAGCTGCTGCACCTGCCACCAGGGCAGGACCGTGGGAGCCCAGCAGGCGCTGGAGCGGGGGACAGAGCTCTTCCCTCAGGCCTGACCTCAGCCAGAACTTCTCCCAAGATCTGGAGGCCAAGAGGCCCAGCACAGGCCCTTTCACCATCACTTATTGCCCAAGGTGGCCCAGGGGACTGGCAGGCGTGAGGGTGAGGGGCTTAGCGGCTACTCCAGACAATAGAAATCAAACTGGCTTCACCGCAGCATACAGCTCAGGAAGGGAACACAAACTCGGAATGCTAAACCACACAGAAATGCATTCGGACACCAAAATGAGAAAGAGAGGGCGTGAGGGAGGCTTGGGGGATGGGGGCGGGGATGGAGAGGAAGAAGAAGGAGAAGGGGAAGGTGGGAAAGGGGGGAAAGAATGAACCAGAAAAGTTGTCAGGAAAAGTCAAGAAAACTAAATGACAAACCAGGAAACACAGCTTTGTAGCTCATTTGGAGAAAATGCAAGTTACAAATGAGTAGTCATTAAAATAAAGAAAGAAAAAGGGAGGGGGAGAAAACCAACCAGAGCGAGATTGAGAGATTGAGAGAGAAAGAAAATCACATTCAAACCAAGCAGAGTGGCGGGGCTTATCTGGAGATGGGAGCGGCGCACAGCGGAGCCGGGATACCTACCTTCTCAGTGGTCAGGGACGGGAATGCAATAATAAAAAAGAAAAGAAGGTCTCCGCATTGGGAATGCAGAATCGGGGTAAGACAGTGTCTCTAAGCTTCACTCCCCCTCTGAATCAGCACAGGGCAGCCATACAGCTTTCGGTCTAGTCCCCGGAATGGGAGGGGGCTCCTGCCCAGCCATTTCTGTTTGATTCTTTTTTTTTTTTTAAACCCACAGGCTCCAAGAGCCAACCTTTCCTTAACCTTCAAACAACAGAAAACCTCCAGAGGGCATGCAGGAAGCAGCTGATGGAAACAGAACCACAGCATGGGTGAAGGAGGGGCTGGCAGCAGGGGGCAAGAGGCCCAAGTCAGGGGAGAGAGATGGCCAGGAAGAGACAGAGAAACACGGGGAGAGAGACAGACAGACAGCAGAGAAACAAAGGAACAGAGGCAGAAGGAAACAAAGAGAGAGGCAGGAAGACAGAGGGGAAGGTGGACCCAGACAGAAGAGAGAAAAGCTGTTTAAACAAGGGCTATCAGACCGGACAGATGGGGTGAAAGGGAATCGTGCATTTAAAAGGGAAGGCAACCACAGATTGAATTTGGAAGATTGGCTCAGCCTCAAGTCAACTCCCCCCGCCCCCCCCCCCACCCCCGGCTTCAGCGTCATTTTAGCAAAATGTATCCTTCCTGTCTTCTGGCTTCATCCTGGAAGAAATGCCAAGATGCCCGTTCCTATCCTGACTGCCCCACTGCAGCCGTGGTCACTGCTCTTTCCTGGGGGTTGGGAGGGGGGGAGGCTGGGATGAGGCAGGTCAGGGAGAGTCACGGGCACCTCTTCTTGGGGTCATTCTAGGCTCCCCATTAAGTGATGAGTTTTGAGCCCAAGGCAGCCACCAGAGACAGCCCGGGGGCCTTGCTCGGGAACCTCCTCCGCCATCCTCACCAAACAATGAGGATTCCTTCAACACTTCAGATGCTAGGGGCAGGCGCAGCCAAGCAGGTGCAAACCCTGCACAGCCTTTCTGGCCTGTGTGCTGGGAGGGCAAAGCTAGCACCAGTCTGTGTTCTTGGGGGTGGGGGGAGGCAGGTGAGACCGGATGGAAGGACTTGTCCCGTGAGGTCGTCTGACTCTTCTGTCCCACGTTGTGTGACTTTGAGCCACTCTATGCCTCACTATTTATTTCCCTATGTAGTGTGTGAACTGTGAGGGCGCAGGGCTCCCTGGGTCTCTGAGGCAGCAATCGTGTAGAATCGGGAGAGTTGGGAGCATGCCCTTGACATCTGGCGGGGTCCTCAGGGGGAACCTAGGAGCTGAGACAACCAGCAGCCACCTCCCACGTCCTCCTCCCCTTGCTCAGGGCTCCTGGAGTGTGTTTTCTATTGACAACTCTCCCACATCTTGGGATCTACCTCTAAAAAGCTGTGTGACCTTGAGCTTGTCACTTGACCTCTCTGAGCCACAGACAGCAGTAAGCAGCAGAACCCAGAAATCCCTTTGGGGCTCAGCCCTGGCCTGGGATGGGACATCTAAGAGATGTGTTGGGAGCTAGCACCCTGCTGGCCTCAGTCTCAAGCCCAGGATGGACTTTTTCTCTTGCCCGGGAATATCTGGCTTTGAAGCCCTCACCTGAGTTAAACTCTATCAGGTGCCTTCAGCTCCCTCCTCTGGGGCCTCCCAAGGATCTGAGGCCTGGCAGGAAGGGCCTGAGCAGCCATCTTATTCTAGATGGAACTGAGGAAGCTCAGGACTCTGGGAAGCAACCTGGGTGACCTGGGACAAGTCTCTCCCCTTCCCTGGGTCTCCCAGCTTCTCTCCAAGGTTCCTTATAGACTGAGACACAGAAGCACCATCTGTACCACTTTTGTTAATTTAAAAGCTGAAGCAGTCCCAGCTCATGCCCCGGTGTTGAGGAGAGGGCTGGCTGCTGCCGAAGATTTGGCAGGAGCTATTGGTGTGGGAGTCGTGTTTTTAAAGTTATCTTCCCTTTTAAATTCTGATTACAAAGGAAAAAAAATACAGAGAGACATGTATATGACTAATGTTCAATTGAGATTCAAAAACCATCTCTGCATTAGGAGGAGAAGTTCCCACAGTAACACGCACAGAAGCAAAATTCTAGAACCACATAGAAGATAGAAAAAACAAAAAACAGAGATACTTTGCATTTCTGTACGTTACAAAAGGGAAAAAAGAAAGAAAAGAAAAGAAAGGGGGATAAAAAGGGAAATACAAACAGAAACAAAATAACAGGAAAAGTTACATAAACTTCCCCACCCTCTTCCCTTCCGGCTAAACAAGGAATGGAATCACAATATTACCACGTTTCAAATGGGAGGCTAAAAAAACAAACAAAAACATAGACGGGGTTAAAAAACGGTGAGCTTTTTCTTTTCCCATTTGTTTCTCTCTCTCTTTTTCTTTTTTTAATGGTAGCGTCCAAGAATACCACCCCACCCTCCAGTACTTTTTCCCAAAGACATTTTTGGTTAATGGCCAAGTCTGTGACCCCCAGCCCCTATCTCACCTCCCTGGAATGAGAACTAGGCTCGTTTTGCTCCTCAGAAAGGATCTGCAGGCCAAGAGGGGATCAGGTGAGGGTGAGAGGCCTGGGATGTTCTGAAGTCCCAGACCTCTTAGGGCCCAAAGGGTAGGGAGAGGATTTGGGGAGCATGCTTTGTGAGAAGAGTAACAAAGTGCTGTCTTCTAGAAAACTCCCAGGGCGATGCCAAATTTGGTCCCAGTTTTTGGGAGGGAGACAAGATGGCTGCCGAGGCTTCCTCCCTGAGGCCAGAATCTAGGCCGCCTTCCCTGGCTGCTCTCTCCTGCGGGTTTACTTAGTCGCTATGCCATTTTGTCTGTGCAGGCCCTGGGCCCTTGGGGGGTACTGCTCAGGCCTCCAGGGCAGAGGCGGGTTGGGAGGGGACGGCCCTGATCGAGAGAAACTGCATTTCTGTGCCTCTCAGAGGATGTGAAGTTCCCACGAGAAGGTGTTTGGGGCACTGTGCTCTTCCGGCTCTGTGCCCATGGGGTTGGGGTCAGGGGCGATGTCTTCTAGGTTTGCCCAGATTGGGCATCATCTCTGTGGCGTGTGGCACCAGTCCCTGTCCGGGCCGCCCTCAGCTACCTCTGTGAGCCTTCTCCCACTCCTAAGACAGGTCCAGGGATATGGGAGGGATCCTCCCCACGTGGCCCAACGAGGTCCCTTGGAGCTCAGGTGCCTGGCACCCTGTCCAGGGGGGGCAGTCTCAAGACAGGGAATGTCAGTAAACAAAAATTGATCTTGAGACTCAGAGCTTTTTGTCAGCTGCCCTTGACTTTCCTCCCTGAGGCCTTGAGAGTAAGGGTGTTTGAGAAAAGAAAGGGAGTGAAAGGAAACAGCCAGAAATCAAAATGA
The DNA here is from genome assembly GCF_963924675.1 of Phocoena phocoena. Taxonomy (NCBI): domain Eukaryota; kingdom Metazoa; phylum Chordata; class Mammalia; order Artiodactyla; family Phocoenidae; genus Phocoena; species Phocoena phocoena. Next base: position 8,505,002 of record NC_089233.1, read on the forward strand.
AACTGACCAACACATACATGTTTGCTGCTGAGACCTGAGGTCTGGGGAGGGGCAGACTCCCCCCTTCCTGCTGAGGCTCCTGGGGCAGCCTGAAGATCTGGGGTGGGGGAACCTGCAGGCCTGCTCACCTCCATTCCCCTGTGCCCATCCAGTGCCCCTGCCAGCACTGCAGTCCCCTCTCCCTGAGGGGACTCTACCCTGGACTCTAAGGCTGACAAAAGGGGATGTGGGCCTCCCCACCGTCCGGGGCCTGGGAGAGCCTCCCACCCTGGCCCAGCTCATCTACCTGGGAAAGGCTCCGCCAGCTCCTAAGGTCACCACACCTGCCTGTGGGTCTCCAGGAGTTTATTCGCCTCCTGGGGGGTGGGGGTGTGTGGGGACAGTATCTCTGAGGGAGCAGTGAGTGTGCTGGGAGATGCCTAAGGAAGGATGGGCCATGGGAAGTGGAGCCCACAGGTTTGAGACACCTGTCCAAGTGTGGGCAGTGCCCGGGAAGGGACAGATTTCCCTTGGAGCAGGGACTTTAGAAATGCAGCTCTGTGGCAGCAAGGGGACTGAGATGGGGGAGGGATCTGGGAGAGGGGTTATGAGGGTTTTGAGGGAGGGCGGGCTTTCCATGGGGGTAAAGGACTTTGTGGGGAGAGGGAGGCTCAGGGGCCAAGTGATGCCCCAGGGAGGTCCTGACTCTTGAATCCTGTTCCCGATTGTGACTCCTACCAATGTCCATGCTCCCTCCCACCCCAATATGCCTGAGGGAAGAGAGACAGGAGGCCTTGTTTCCTTTCCAGCTCTTTACCCAACAGGCTGAGCGCCCCTGTGGTCAACCTTCTCTGGCCTTCAGTTTGCCAAGGTCAAGGGTTCAGGAGCCCCTCACCCTGACACCAGCATTCCTGGCCGCTCGGGTGCAGGGAGGGGCGCCTGGGAGGGGGGAGCGGCCGGCCCCGCCCCCGTGACGCACTCACTGGCCCCTGCCCCGCGGCGACCCGGCCCGACCCAGCTCCGCCCCGACCCAGCTCGGCGCAGCCCGCGCGGCGCGGGAACCCTCTGCAAAGCCAAGCGTACGTACATCGAGCGAGCTGTGCGCCGAGCCGGGGCGGCCCCCGTGAGCTCCGCTCCGCTGCCTGCTGCCGCCGTTCTGCTGGGGTGACCCCCATCCGCTGCCGCCGGACGGGGAAGGAGACCGGCTCCCGCTGGACCGCTGGCTGCCCGTCTTCCGCCCGTCGTCTCGGTGCTTGGGACTCAGCCTACGTGGGGGGAGCCGGCTTGGGACGCCCCGTGTGCAAGCGGCGGTGCCAGGCTCGAAAGGTAGCCCTACCCCCACCCCACCCCCGTCCCCCCACTGTGCCGGGAAACCCTGGCATGGAGAGAGCAAGGCCCCAGCCCTCACACTGCCTCGGTTTCCATTCAGGGTCTGGGGCGCCCTTGGGCATGGGCAGCAGCTCAGCCCTGGTGAATTTCTACCCACTGCTGAGCTGTCTGTCTGTCAGCCCCGCTCCCCAGCCCTGGGGATGGGGGAGTGTTTAAACTGCAGGTCCCCTCCCTCCAGCGGAAAGGGAGCTCAACCACACCTGAGCGCGCCCAGTGGCCCGGGGCCTACCTGCTAGGTGATCTGGAATCACTGTAACGGGAGGACAGCGAGGGACTGTGGGAGCTGCCGCTGCTGTGGCGATGCGACCTCCGGCCTGGGGACTCTGCATGTGGCCTGGGAGAGAAATCAGGCTGTACTCGAGTTCTGCCCCACCTCCCCAGGGGGGATCCCTGTGAAGCCCTGATGGAAGCCTCTGCTGACCTCCCTGCCCGCCGCTGCTGCCCCCATAGTCTCCCCCCAGCCCCCCAAAATAGTCTCTTACGAAAATAGCCTCATACAAAAATAACACAAACCCTGTCCATGCTGGGCAGAGTTAGTCCATGTGGTCATTTGTCAGAATTAGGAAAAAGGCATCCTTTTCTGTAGACAGTCCCAGCCCCCCAAGACCCCACTCGCCCCTCAGTTGGTGTTCTTGTAACTGGGATGCAGGGGAGTCACAAGGACTGAACTTGAAAGGACCCTGGCCTGGGAGGCCACGGGTCTGGATTCCAGCTCTGCCACCGACTCATGGGGGCTCTTGGCTTCCTCTCTGGGTCTGAATTTTTCCTTCTGGGCAGCGGGGACATGAGCTATCTTCGAGGGCCTGATTCTGTGATTCTAGAAGGCCAAGTTTTCTGGTTGCAGGGTGGGGTGGGGGGTGGGGGGGAGAAGGGGAGCGGGCTGAGGGGCTGGAGACGGGGGGAGGGTACTCACCTCTTCCTTTCTTTGTTCTTTTCTTTTCTTTTGCTCTTGGGGCTTCGAGATCTACAGAAAGCAGAGGCTACTGTGACAGCACAGCCTGAGCCCTGAGCTGGCCGGGGGAGGGCGGGGCCTTCGAGCTCGGAGCTGGCTGTGTCCAGGTGTGGATCTGAGATGTGTTCCTCTCTTGTACCTGAGACTCCCTGGCTGGCGTGGGCTTGCCCACCCCACCCCACTGCTTTTGCCCCTTTTACTCTGCCAGGCCTTATTCCCTCCTTCTCCTCTAAGTCGTGGCCTGGATCGCCTCCTGCCTGGGCCCCAGCTGCTGTTCCCTCTGGCAGTGCCATAGGCGATGTGGCTCTGGCCCCAGAAGGAGGGGTGACCTGCCCTTTCCTCTGGCATTGGTCTTGGGATAGGCCCCTCTGAGGAGTTGCCATGGGGGGGGGGTGGCCCCTCCACACCTCATTTGCGTCCCCTGTGCCCCAGGTTCCCTCGGATGGGGCTCTCTAGGGTAGGGGCCAGGCCTCCTGCCTCTCTGTCCCCTCAGACTGTGGCCCAGCCTTGGGCCAGCTCACCAGGGGTTTAGGAAAGAAATGCTTTCCCTTGGACATGATGACCTTCCTGCTTTGGGGTTACTCAAACCCCATCTCATCTCATCCAGCTCTCTGGGGCGAGCCCCACAGCCCAGCTCCTTCTGCCTTTGACAAATGGACTGAGAAGTTTCTGATCAGGCTTCTAAGGTCTCACCCCTGTAGGTCTCTCAGCCTCACCCTCCCTGATGCCTGCTACCCTCCCAGATTCCTGCTCAATCCCTCTAGTGTGAACAGATGCCTCCTTCTGACCAAAAAATGAGGTGATGCTAAGAAACACAAGAATGTGTTTCACACAAGAGCAGAGTTGGGTCGGGGGCAGGCCCAGGAGTCCAGAGGTTTGGGTTCTAGAACTCATGCTGCCTGCTTTGGGCCTCAGTCTCCCCCTCTGGAGCTGGTCTGGCCCTAGCTCACCTCTAGGTCTTTCCCAGGACTGATGGGAGCGGGACAGAGGATCTGTGCAAGCGGTTGGTGACCACTGGGGGGCAGTAGGGGCCCACACTGACCCTGAAGGACGGGAGAGGGCTACAAGGGGGAGAGACAGGAAATTGGAGGGACAGGAGGAGGTGTTTGTTTAGGCTCCTCCCCCACCTTGCAAGTGGCCGTGGGCAAATTCTCACTGCCGGAATGGGACCAGGGACTCTGCCCCTCCCCAGGGCTGCTGGGAGGGGGTCTGGCTCCAACGTCAACAGTGGGGATGTGACTGCCCCACATCGTCCTTTCCTCCATGGAGAGTTTTCTACTACTTTCCACACCCCTACCTCTGCCTGGGTTCCGGCCTTACACCTCCTCTCCCCTCTGCAATCCATCCTGAACAAGTCACTGTCCTGCTCAGAGTCCCCTGCTGGCTCCCAGCCCCACCTGAGTGGAGGTTTCATAGCCTGGCAGTCAGGCTTGTTGGGGGCTGATACCTGTCCCCCAGAAACTCCACCTGTAGGCATAGCCCGCTCACTCCGGCTCCTAACCACTGAGCCTTCCTAGCTCAAGAACGTCCTTCTGCCTGTCATGCCCTTTCCCTGCAAACCTGGGGTCCTGATGCTTCTGCCTTCCCAACTGGCACCTCCACGGCTGCACCCCTTGCACACTGGACCAGTATACTGTGTTGTCTGGAAATTCTCGGGGCCCCCAAGGTGAGGCTGACTCATGGGGCAAGCAAGGGTTGCAGTTGGCCTTCCTCCTCCCCCCCCCCACCCTCCAGTCCCCTGTCTGGCTCTGGGGAGGAGTCCCTGGAGTGGGAAGATGGAGCAGGACAGGACCCTGGCAACACCCCTCCCATCATGGCTTCCTCGGTCCCTGCAGGGGGGCACTGGCCTCTGTCCACATCCTCCTGTCCTGCCTCCAAAGGGCGCCACTCACCTGCGCCGCCTCTTCCTCCGGGACCCAGAATCAGACCTGTAGGGCCATAAAAGGGCTCTCCTGAGCATGCCTGGGGTGGCCTGAGGACGGGATCTGCACAGCATTGGTCGTGGTGGGGGTGGGGCGGTGGAAGTGAGGGGAGGCCCCAGGGGAGGCCGAGGGTACCTGTCTCGGCGGTGTTTCTTCACATTCTTCTTCCTCTTGCGCAGGGGTGAGGAGCTCCCACAGCTGCGGACACAGTGGTGGTGGGGGGTCTAGTGAACTGGGGCCCTGGGATGAGGGGCGGTGGAAATGGCTGGGGAACCCCGGGCGCCTGGGGCCTCCAAGCTGGAAAGGGGATTCCAGGGCTTGAAGCCAGCTGCCACTGTACAGAATGAACCGAGGCCCTGAGGGTCCACAAGGTCCCTAAGGGTAGTTGATGGAGCTGCCTGTGTTGTCCCCTCGTCACTTTCCAGCCTCCTGGGCATTGTGAGCGAGGACTGTTTCAAACCCAAAGGTTAGAGGCTCCAATGATGGAATTTCTGGCCTCTGTGGGGAAAAGCTGGCATGTTGGCCCTGTCCAGGTCCAGGCCCTGGGGTGGCAGGTCTGCAGCCTCTGGGGGATGGCCTTGGATTCTCTCCCACCCACAGACATCCTCTCCAGGCCCAGCCCGTCCATCGCTGACCCGCCTTCATTACTGACCTGCACTCGGAGTCTAGTCTCCTCTTTTTGCTGAGGGCCGGGGGAGAAAGAAGGGGAGACAGACAATTGGGCGGGGTTAGCTGGGGCCCCAGACATTGGCCAGGGTCTCACTTAGCACAGGGGAGAAGGCACATAGGCACATAGAGACCGGGAACCACAGATGACACCAGCCAAACCCCTCCTCCCCTGGCCACTCAAGCTGGTGGTGGAGGCAGGACCCCTGGGGAGGGTGCTGGAGGATGAAGAGCAGGTGGACCGAGGTGGTGGTGGGGGGCTGCCCTGTTCTGGGGCAGGTGAGTGCCACTGGTGGGGGTGGGTACCCAGTGGGACGAGGGGCCTGGTGAAGGGGAGGGGCTCTTGGGGGGGCAGCGCAGTGAGGGAGAGGGATTCAGTAAGGGTAGAGGGGTTCAGCGAGGGGCGGGGTCCACAATGAGGCGTTGGCGCCTTGCCAGCCGAGGGATGGGCACCTGGGGGCCCCACCGTTCTCCTCCCATCCCGCGCTGGCCGGTGGCAGCTCTTACCGGCTTCTCCGGTGGCCGCCTTTCTTTTTCTTCTTCTTCTTGGGAGGGGGCGACGCCGAGCTGCTGGACCAGTGCTTGGTCCTGGGTGAGAAGGGGCGGGGGGTGGGGGTGGGGCGGAGGTGAGGGGGGAGGGGTGGCCCCATCTGCCCCCACCCCCCGCCGCGGCGGGCGCTGACCTGTACCCCCGGTGCCCTCGGTAGCAGGCGGCCGGGCAGTCGCAGTCCACCGGGCCGTCGTCCTCGTCGAAGGGCGCGTACTCCAGGTCCGGCTCGGTGCCCTCGATCAGCCGCGGGGTCTCCGCCACGCTGCCGGCGACAGGGACGCTCAGCACCCGCCACCGCGGCCCGGCCTTCCGGCGGCCCCTTTCTCCGCGCTGCGCACCGGGGCCTGGCCGGGCGGCAAGGTCAGAATGCGCCGGCACCGACCTTTAGAGGGTCAGGCGGGGATCTGGGGAACCCGACCGGGAGCCTCCGTTACAGGGCCCCAGCCTCAACGATGCCATATTTTGCAAAAGAGGAAAGAGTACGGAGCCCCCACCCCCTCACTTAGCCGTCCTCCTTCTGAGTTCTCACCCTCTGGGAGACCCCTCCTCCTTAGTGAGGCCCCTCCCCTCGCCGAGGCCCCTCCCGACACTGATTCTTTGTCCCTCAGTCTCATTCAATGCGCCCCAGTCCGCCCCACTGAGCCCTCTCTTCCCTCGTTGAGCCCCTTTCACTGATCCCTGCAGCCTTAACCCCAGCGTCCTATTCCAGAGGCCCCATCCCCTCCCCCGCTCCCCTTTTCCCTCACTGAGCCCCGCTTTCTCAGAGAGCCCCTTCCCCCTTTCTTAGCTGCCCCCTTTCTGATATCTGTCCGTCCTTAATCCCACGGTCCCTGAGCCCCTCCCCTGCCGGGGTGCCTCCTTCCAGCCCCTGCTGCATCTCTGAAATATTCATAGCCTCTCCTCGCCCTCCTCTCTGCAGCCTCCGGAGGCCTGGCGGCTCTGCTCCCGCTGCCAGGCTGTCATCAATCACTGCCCAGTGGCGGTCGGCACAGGCCTCTGCACTCTGCCCGCCCCGATGCTCCCCATCCATCTTGCCGAGCTCTCCGCTTCACTCAGCGGGGACCGCGTCATCTTGTCCCAGCTACCGGCTTAGGAGCCCCCAGCCATCTTCTGCCACAGATGTTTGCTCCCTGCGGGCACTTGGAAGAGTGGAGATTTTCCCTAAAGGCCTCTGGGCTTAAGGCAAGAGCAGGAACTTTGAAGCTGCAGATGTGCCCTCATTATGTACTGTCCCTGAGTCGCTGTGTGACCCAGTGCCTGTCATGCCCCCTCTCTGAGCCTCTTCTCCAAGATGAGAATGCTAATTATGTTACAGCGGTGCTGGGACAGTTCACTGAGGTCCCAGATGCTGTGTAACTTTGTTTTTTATTGAACACGCCCGGAAATAACCCTCCAAAGGCCCAGCTCCAGGGTGATGCGCCCCCTCCATCTTCCATTTTTCATTCTGTGCTGGCTTAGACAGTGCCCCTCCCAGATGGAGGCTCAGCCCTGGTTTCACCGGGCTCATCTTTTTCCTGCCCAGAGCGAGGGAGGCCAGGGCTTGGATGGCAGAGCGTTAAGGATGTGACATAAGCTTTGGATTCACACAGACAGGTGTGAATTCAGGCATGACCACGCTCACTGAGCCTCCAGCTCCTTATCTATACAACGAGGAAAAGAATATCCCAGCTTTGAGGAGAGGATTCAGTAAGATTCTGTGAAGCTCCTGACATGAGGCCTGGCCCGCGACCATTGTCGTGCACACACGGTCACCATTGCTAGATGGAGGGACCTCTGTCACACACCAACACTTCCTCTTCCAGGGAGAAAAGTGGTTTTGACACATGAAAGAGAAACAGAGCAAGGAAGGCAGATCACAGCTACAAGGTGAAAGGATTTTCAGGGACAAATCTGCAGCAGAGTACCCACTAAGCAGCTCTTGGAAGACTGAGTTTTGGATTTGAAAAAAAAAGAATGTAACCCATATCTGACAGGGTTGGCTAGCCTCGAGGCTCGTGTCAAGAATGTCATTGGGATCCCAAACGCTATCCTGGCCCTGGCAGCCTAGAAGTCACACAGGTGTGATGGGAGGTGTTTCTGGGGTGATGGAGGCTCATGTCATTCCCCTGACCCTGCAGAGCCCGCACATCCCTTCATTCAAACCTCTCTGCTCTTCCCCGTGCTCCTCTTCCTGAAGCCAGTGGCCTCCTACTTCCCGTCCCTGAAATCTCCAACTCCTGGGCCTGTCCCAGGGCCCATTGCCCCCACACAGCCCTCAGCCCTACAAACGCCTGACACATAAATCACAGTCTTTAGCAAAACTGAAGGGCGCCACAGACATCGTGTGGGTGAGCCAGTGGGAGGAGGGAGCTTCCGTTTATCCTAACACAAAAATGACGAAGGTTATTTACAAACTAAAACAGCTCAGTTTGGGCCCTGCCTTCTGCAGGAATCCTTCCTTGCCTCCTAATATCCAAGGTGGGTTAGCCACTGAATATAGGCCCTCGCTGGGCCCTCCTCGTTCTGCTGGCTGCACCCCTAGAGACATCTTTCCTTTATACCTCTGTCCCAGGGACAGAGCTCCCTGCCCTCTGCCCCATCCTCCCTCCCTGGGACCTTATCATTTGACCTCTCTCACTTTCCAGTCCTTTCTGGGAGGTTGACCTTGTCTGCTGGGAGCACCAGAAGACAGGCGTGAGGAGATCCAGGCTCAGGGAGATGCACAAGGTTTCAGAACCTTCTGGTAAGACTTTTCCTGGCAGTTCCAGGGGTATAAATGGGCCTATGCTGAGGCCTCTCTTGCTGGTTTTGTGCAGCTGGTACCCTTATGTCCACTTTGCAGGCTCTCCCAGGGCTAGAACACTGGGTTCTCCTGTCCTGACCTTCCTGGCTGAGAACATCACTAATAAGAATGTTCTCTAATGTTTAGATGGCTCTCCACAGTTCAAATCCCACTCAGAACCAGTTCCTGATTTAGAGAAATATGCACACCCCCACTTCAGAGATGAGAAAACTGAGGCCCAGAGAGGGAAAGGAACATGTCCTATTTTGGGGGACCTTTGATTAAGAATGTAAGTTCACCTATGCAATTGGCTTTGAGAATTCATGAGCAAACAGGACGGCCCTCGACTCTGCTGGCTGGGCTTCCCTGCTGTGGATGTTAGCTCAGCTGTCCCCTCCCTGGTCTGTAGACACAGTTGTGGGTGTGTGCACTGAATTCTAGATTTGTTTAGCATTTCCTGCTCTTAAGTTCACGTTTGTTAGTTAGTTTACTCCTCACCACGACGGTGGAATAGGCAGGGGAGGTGTTCCTCCCCTGTGACAGAAGGAACGGAACCCCACAGAGCTGACCAAAGTAAGCCCAGCTGGAGTCCACTGCAGAGGGACCAAGGGCAAATCGAGGTTGAACCCAGCACCGCAGGGAACACCTGCTGGACAGGCTTCCCAGGAAGGGCTCCGACCTGGGAAGAGACTGCGAGTCACACGCTCTTCCCTCTGACAGCAGTGTCGCTAATTAACTGGTCCTGTTTCCCATTTGCCAGGAGCCTAATGGCCAATTGACAGATGAATGAATCCAGACAGAAGAGGAGGAGGGTTCCAGGCAAAGGGGCTGCCCTCTCCCTTCACTCACTCAGCCTGTGTGCCAGGCCTGCCCGGGGCCGGAGGGAGGGGGCAGCGGTGGCAGGAACAAGGGCCTCTCCTGTAGCTCCTCGTGGCACAGGGCAAAAATATGACAGGTGCATATGATACTAATCTAAGGCAGGTGTCGCGTGCTGTTCTGAACACTTTACATATATTTATCTCATTCAGTCATTTAATACTCAACAAGCCTCTGATGTGGGTATCATCACTGATATCCTCATAGCAAAAATGTGAGGCGTGGAGAGGTCACACTATGTACAAAATCAGGGACGTGGAAAAAAAAAAACGCCGGCATTCGCTCATTGTTTTCGGAAGTAGCATAGGAATATTGTTTCCCAGAAACCCTCTCTCCCAAACATTTTGTTACATTACATAACTATGAAAACAATTATTCTTTTTTGTAAAGCATCCGGAGTAAACTTGAATGGTTCTGTGCTCTTGCAAACCAAGATGCAATATAATCTGATGTCCATATATGGGAGGGGAGGGGCGCTACATAGTGATGAGAACAATTATGATGTCCATATATGGGAGGGGCGCTACATAGTGATGAGAACAATTATTATGATGTCCATATATGGGAGGGGAGGGGCGCTACATAGTGATGAGAACAACTGTTCTTAAAGGTTGTCTATTAAAGTGAAACAAAGAACTGATAACAGACATCGAAGTAAAGAAAACATTGTATATATCCCAAAGAGGAGAAGATTTTACTTTTATCCCAGGAATAAAGTGGTTTTTAGAGGCAGCCTTGGATGATGGGGTATATTCGAACCCGTGCACAAGGGTGTTTCTGGCTGAGGGCCCAGGATGAGCAAAGGCGTGGAAGTGAGAACGTGCAGGACGTGGCTGCGAGCTGCCAGCAGGTCGGGCTGGCTACTGCGTGATACCGGGAGTGGGAAGCCAGGGTGGGTCTAGAGTGTGGAGAGCCTTGAGCGCCAGGCCAGGGAATCCAAGTATGATTGCCTGGAGGGTGGGGACCCACAGAAGTTTTCTGGGGGCAAACTAGGACTCCCCACATGAATCGGTTTCCAGACAAAAGCCATGTCCTCTCTCAGTGTCTCTGGGACCACACTCTCCATCACTTCTCTGCCAGATTAGAGTGCCGGCTGCCCCACTGTTCCCCCTGTGGTTTTACCCATCTGATCCATCTGCCAAAGGAGAAAGTCCCTAAACACCTGTCTGACCGCATCACACGTCTCAAGAGCCTTCCACTGGCTCCTACCATCTATGGGATCACACCCAGAACACGGCAGTGTGATGTTCCGGTGTCCAGTGTGGAGAGGAGACTGGAGGGGACTACTCCATGACCTCAGACTTCCAGCCTCCAGAACAGTGAAAAATAAGTTTCTGTTGTAGATCAAGGCACCCAGTTTACGGTACTGTGTTATCGCAGCCCGAGGTGCCTAAGACAGTGGTGGTGGCGATCATCCAGTGGTGATGTGCGTCTGCTGTGTGCCAGCCACTAGTCCTCACGCTTACAGTCACTGTTTCAATTAATTTCCTCTACAGTCCTTTGAGGATGGTACTAATATCTGCATTTTATAAATAAAGAACTGAAGGCCCACAGAAATCAAGGACCTACCCAAGTCACACAGCTGGGGTGTGGTGGAGCTGGGATACAGAGCTCAGGGGGTTAGTATTGAACCTAGAGGTTAAGACAGGTGGGGTGTCTGATGCCAGAGCACACACTCTCCCTCCGCTAGCCTGTACTCTGAACTGAGAACTGAAGACCTGGTCGGTTGCCAGGTCCACAGGAAGGCATATGACCAATCTGTCGCTAGCCCGCTGTCACCTCTCTGCCTCTGGCCTTGGGTTCAGTACCACAAACAACTCTTCCCAGCCCGGGAGTAATCCAGGCCACCATCACTGCTGCAGTCACTGTTTGCAACGCTATTTTCATACCATTTTGGCTGCGTGAGCTAGAAGAAGGCTTCTGGTCTCAACCCTTCCCTGTGTAAAGGAGGAAACTGAGGCTTTGGGGGAGATTGGGCAAACCTCACTGTTTTAGGCACCAGGGATACAGCAGTAAACAAAACTGGTAACGAACTTGTCCTCAATGTCTTCTAATATTCTAGCAGGATCCCAGGACCCTGCCAAGTCTATATTCTCCTCTGCTTCCAGAGCAGGAGTCCTCCTTGACTGTCAAGTCTTCCTGACACTGCCTCTTCCGAGGAACCCTTCCTGACCAACCACCCTAGCCTGTCTCTCTTCCCCCACCAAACACGCACAGAGCTTGAGACTAAGTTGTTCAAGTGGCCACATTGTTTCTTCTTGTCCACGGCTGCCAGTAATTCCCGGTTTCAGGTTGGAGGTTTGTGTTTCCACCCAGGGAGCAGGGGCAGTCTTTCCCTCCCCCCACCCCTGCCCCCCTCATAGCACCAGCGCAGGGTTCGGCATACAGCACGGACCTTCAAGGACTTTCCTTCTGATGATGGACACCGCAACCTCTCCATGACATCCTTCCTAATGTTCCCCAGTTCTTAAATGCATCATTCATTCATTCATTCATTCCAGGAAAGAGAAGATCAGGACTTCTGGAAAAGACTTGGGAGTCATCCACTACCAGGGCAGCGTTCCAGCTGGGGGATGGATGAGATTCCCCAGGAAGAAGAGGGAAGGGAGACCTGGGGGAGAGACCTGAGGACATGACAGATCCTTGCGGGGAGACAACATCGGAGAAGTGGGCAGAAGTGAGGGAGGAGCAGAAGCCATCAGAGGGGTAGGAGGAAACTCACAAAGAACTGAATCTTGGAAGCCAGGGGGGAAAGCAGGTTTCCACTGGGGAAGTACAGTGGTGGCATGCACCAGAGAGAGGCCAGGCCTGCAGAGGAGCCTGGGCCATGCTAAGGAGGGCTCAGGCAGCCACGGCCCAAGCAGGTCACCGGAGTCATGGGGGCAAGAAGCCAGACCTCCATGGCTTAAGGAAGTGGAGACAACGTGTACCACGTGCTCTGCAGAAATGGGGTGGAAAAAGGAGAGACACGTGTGGGCTGGAAGCGGGAGGAGATAGCAGAATTGAGGAAGGACGGGGAGTAGATTAAGAAGGAGCCCAGGAGAGGGCAGGCAGGATGGCAGGTTTGGGCTGGAGGGGCGGTTATCGCTGGAAGGACCCAGAGAAAGCGGCAAAGGTAGATTCCGGACGAGGCCTCCCGCTCTCACACTGGATGGAAGAGGAAAGGGTGGCTGATTTTCCAGAGGAGCCCTGGGGGGATCTGGGGGGACACAGGTCAGAAAGGCAGGACCTGGTGGGTTTGGAGGTGGTGCGGACAGCAGCGGGAGCATCTGGTTGTCGGGAGGTTTGAGAAGGGAAGGGAGGGAGGGGCTCGCCCTGCTGGGTGGTGGTGGGGACCTTCGGGCATCAGTGAGGTGGGCACAGCAGTTGTTGAGGGGTGCTGTGGGTTCTGGGAAGCTGGAGAGAAGGAGGTGGTGGTGGTATGACTTCTTCCCACCTCCGGGGAGGAGAGAGCAGGCCCGCTGAGCCAGGCTCCCCCAGATCACCCGCGAGCCCCCTACAAACCCGAGGCTGCCGTGACTCTGCTTCTTCTTTTTTTCTTTTTTCTTTTTGGCCGCGCCGTGCAGCACGTGGGATCTTCGTTCCCTGACCAGGGATCGAACCCGCGCCCCCTGCAGTGGGAGCGCGTTGTCCTAACCAGTGGACCACCAGGGAAGTCCCCCTGACTCTGCTTATGTTCCTACTCAAGCCAGAGAGGTGAGGTTGAGTGGGGTTAGGAGTGGACACCCCAACCCGGGATCCCCCAGCAGTCCAGAATTTCTGCAGAAAGGGCTTCCCCGCTGCCCGTCGAGGTCCATCTACTCCTGGCATGCCGTTTGCCCTCAAGACAACGGCAACAGGAAAATCGCTCAGAAGGTGCTGTCATTTTATTTTTGTGCCAGTAAAGGTGCACAGGGACTTAGGGACCCAGCAAGATGCTATCATCCAGCCATGCCTGGACACTTGCAGTCCCCGCCCTCCTATAGCAGCTGCTCCATTTCATATGGTTTTGAGTGGTTGACGGTTCTCCTGTAATCTGAGACAAAGTCTGCCTCCCTATAACTTCCCTGTTTGATCCAAAGCCCACCCGGGGGGCCACAGCACCTCAGTGCTCCTCCTGTCCTGTGACAGCTGCAGAGATGTGACCGCCACAGAGCCCATGTTCTCTGTACCCGATAAGCCTTTGGCTAAGCCAGCAATGGCATTGGTGCGTTAGTTCTTATTTTCCAGAGTCTGTGCTTGCTCTGGAGGCCACTTCATAGGTGGTAGTAGTTGGGGCAGAGGGACTAGCCTATCCGCCACTGACAACACGAGGGTGAGAACATTTCTCAAGTTCCTGATTCACAGCCCAGGATTCCCTGAGCTGAGATCTGGGGTGCCTCCCCTACCGCTGGGCGATAGATAGAACCCAGGGCCCAGGGAGAGGGCCTCGGGGATGCCCGGGTGCCCAGCGGCTCCTGCTCGTGCCCCGGGCCAGGCCAGAGCTTCCAGTGTGCAAGACCCATGCCCTGTCCTCCTTCTCCTCTTTCTCCCCCCTCCAGCCCCGACCAACTTAGGGATCCCTGGGAAAGGCCCCTCTGGCCCCCAGCTGCCGCCTGAGCCTGCACTCTCCCTGTGCCCTGCCCACCCGGGCAGCACTCACATGTGGCCCCCAGGCCGGTCCTCCCTGGTGAGCATTCCCTCCTTCTCCATTAGCATCTGCCGGAAAGTCCTGACCTTCTGCCGGGTCTCCTCCTCTGAGTACCTGTGGGGCACAGGGAAGATGAGAACTGCTGTCTTGGGTTTGGTTTCCTCCCCACCTGCCCGCCCCCCAGCCCATCCCCCCAGCCCTCAGTCATGTGGGCACTTTCCAGCTTGCAACGACCTGTCCAAGGTCACACCACCACCAAGATTCTCAGTGCTGGGGAGGCTCAAGGCCTACCCGTTTTGCACCAACTCAGCCAACCAATCAACTAAACAAACAAACTACCAGCCAATCAAACACATAAACTACAGGAAGTGTTGCTCCCAGAAGTGGGGAGACCCACCAGGGGAGACGGGGCCCTTCCTCCTGGCCCTCCCCCACCCCAGGGCAGGCCTCCCTCCCACGTCCAGGCTGCATTCACTCTCTGGAGACATTTTAGGGGACAAGTGAGACCCGTGGCCTTGACACATACATGGCCTTTTCTGCTTTCCTGCTTCAAGGACCTCTGATCCTCACAATAGCCTGGGGAGATCCTCGGCGCATCCCCGCCTCTGCAAGGTCTAGGCTGCCAGGTGGCTGGCCCAGGATCCCAGGGGTAGATCCATTGCTTCCCAGCTTGGGATGGGGGGTGGATGGAGTCTGGGCCTTGGATGGAAGCTCCCGACTTCTCGACTCCGCTCTCCCTCCCTCCCTGAGGCTAGGGACCAAAGCCCAGAATTATCTACCCCTCATCCTTGTTCCCACACCCTGGGCTTGGTTGTAACCTCTTTCACACCACCACTGTGACAGATGTCCATGCTGCTCCCGGGGTGGGGGGTTCTGTGCTCACCCAGCCCCCGGCCCTGTGCCCAGCACACGCAGCTGTCCAGTGGATGCTGCTGGTTGAGTCTTGGGGTCCCAGGCTCCCACCCTCTCCCCTTCCTGGGCTGCAGGTCATCGTCCTGGACAGAAAATGTGGTGACCAAATAGGAACCGAGGTCCCGTCTTCTTTGTCATCTGACCATCCACCCTCTGTGCACACAGCAGGCCCAGCCCGGCCCACTCAGCCTGTCCATGAAGATGGCACACTGTTCCCTCTCAGGGACCCCATCTCTTTTCTCCTTCCTTCCTCTCCTTCAGCAAGCATTTGGGATTGACCCTACCTTTTTGGAGAGCAATTTGGCAATTCTTTTCAAAAGGCTTAAAGAAAAATGAATACCGCTTTTGACTCATAAATTAACTTCCAGGTTTGCTCTGGGAAGTAACCATGGCTAAGCACAAAGATGTGACTCATGGAATGTTTACAGCAGGATGGATTCCCACCGCCCCCCACCAGGTTAGGTGTCAACGTTTGTGTTTGTGTTTCCATAGCAAACTGAGCTTCCCGGTTCCTGGCAGGTGGTTCGTGCGCTAGTCATCATCAGTCATCATCCGTTGACTCCTGCACTGGCCTGGGAGTTCCCTGAGGGCAGGGACCTTGTCTGTCTGAATTACGGTTGTGCCCTCAGCATCTGGCACCTTGCCTGCCACACGTGGCATCCGAAAATGTTTGATAAATGAGTAGATGGTGACGGAGAGGATTGAAGAGTTTGAAGGTGGAATTTTCATTTTGGAGAGATGGCTCTGGTGGCCATGTGGCTGGAGGAGAGGGAGGCCGGCCCTGGGCTACGGCAGGGGTTCAGTGGGGAGGTGCTGAGGTCAGAGCTAGAGAGTGGGCGTGAGGATGGAGGGGGAGAAGTGGACGAAATACCATCTGGTAGGGAGAATGGCTGGGACTCGGAACCGGTTGAATATGTCGGTAGGGGGGTTAGGAGAGGAACACTACCTACTTCTTAACCATGTGTCCCCTGACCCCCAGCTGGGGTGTCACCCTCTATAGGTTTGGGCACCTCTGCGGCCCACTATAGGGAGGATTTTTTTTCACCATTTTAACCTTTTTTTTCTTTTCTTTTTTTTAATTGACCTATTGTTGATTTACAATGTTGTGTTTCAGGTGTACAGCAAAGTGATTCAGTTATATATACACATATATATCTTCTTTTTCAGCTTCTTTTCCCTTATAGGTTATTACAAAATATTGAGTAGAGCTCCCTGTGCTATACAGCAGGTCCTTCTTGGTTATCTATTTTATATATAGTAGTGTGTATATGTTAATCCCAATCTCCTAATTTATCCCTCCCCATAGGGAGGATGGAGTCCAGCCTGGCAGGGGGAGGAGCCCGTCTCTTCCAACCCCCCACCATTTCCGCAGGAGTGTGTGTGTCTCAGGTCCTGCTGTGCTGACACCACTGACCCAGCTTCACCAGCCCTGGGCCTTGGCTTGTAAGTGTCCACCTTGGTCCCTGTTTAGCATTCAGCTGGAGGTCCCTAGGCCTTGCTTGCGGGGCAGGACAGAGCCCTCGGTCACCGGGCTCTGAAGGAGGGAATCCCTCCTGCTGTAAACATCCCCTGAGTTACATCCTTGGTCCTTTTCTGAGCAGTGGAGGCTCAGAGGAACTGCTTCCATCTCACCTTCTCCTCAGGAGACCAGCTTGTCATTGTCACCAGCACAGAGAAAAACAGTACCGGCCCTTCAGCACTGCCGAGCCCCAAACTCAGAGACCCCTGGGAGGGAGACACCAGCTGGCTGGGCCATCGGCAGGGGGCCTGGGACCTGGCAGGGTCAGGAAGGAGGTGGACAGAGAGCCAGGCTGGGCCAGACCCCCAGCTGTGTGGGAGGGGCTTCAGGCCAGGGTCCAAGCCGCATGCCTGGGGATCTACAGAGCACGTGAAGGCTGGGAGGTGGGAGCGAAGCCCAGGATTTCATGAAGACCCGGAGCAGGACGTGTGCAGGGACTTAGGGCTCATCCCAGAGCCGGCAGGTGTAAGACGAGGTGACTTAACGCCAGCACCTGCTGTTGGGGGGCCGCTGTTGCTGGACTGAACTGACTCAGTAGGACCCCTCTATGTGCCGGGGTCTCTTGCTGGGAGAAGCTGGGACCCAGGGAGGACATCTGGTTATTGGGCGAAGTGGTCTCAAGTGTGACCACCACCTGGAGTCTCCTCTCCCCTCGCACCTCTCAGCTGAGGCCACAGGCATTACGAGGAGAGGCAGAAGAGCCAGGCCGTCCTGTTTTCAAATCCCAGCGCCCCCACGTTCTAGCTCTGTGACCTTGGACAAGTCCGCATACTTCTCTTAGCCTGAGCCTCTGTCTGTGAAGCGGGATAGTAACCTGCCTTTCAAGGCCGTCACAGGATTAAGGGAGATAATGCATATAAAGCACCTTGCGCAGTGCCTGGCACGTAGTAGGTGCTCCATAAATGGAGTTGATTGAGGATTATTTGTCCCAGAGCTGTGGGGACAAAGGGTCTAGTCGTCCCAGGCACCCTGCCTTTTTCTACCCTAGACCCCTCCCGGGTCAGCGTGGGCCCGGGTCAGGAATCACCTGGGCCTCTCCCCTCTGCTCTCCCAGGAGGCAAAGGCTGAGGAGAGGGAGGCTGGTATCCAAATCACCCACTCCCTGAGGATGTGGCAGCACCTGCCAACTTAAGGCCACGCAGGAGGCCTGGCTGGCTAAAAGTCAAGGGCTTGGACAGGGGAAGCGGGTAGGCAGGGCAAGGCTGCCTGTCTCAGCGCCGCAGCCTACTGGCTCCGCTGCTTCCCAAGCCGATCTGGCTCCCTCATTGCCGCTTCACTCTTCGGGAAGGATGTGCCACATTCATTTTTGCTTGGGGACTTCCTGGGTTGCCCTCTGGGGCTGGGGTGGGGGGAGGGGACAATGCATTTCTTTTTTTTTTTTTTTAATTTGGCTGCGTCGGGTCTTCACTGCTGCACGAGGGCTTTCTCCAGTTGCGGCGAGCTGGGGCTACTCTAAGTTGCAGTGCGTGGCTTCTCATTGCGGTGGCTTCTCTTGTTGCAGAGCACGGGCTCTAGGCATGCGGGCTTCAGTAGTTGTGGCACGTGGACTCAGTAGTTGTGGCTCGCAGGCTGTAGAGCGCAGGCTCAGTAGTTGTGGCGCACAGGCTTACTTGCTCCGCGGCACGTGGGATCTTCCCGGCCCAGGGCTCGAACCTGTGTCCCCTGCATTGGCAGGTGGACACTTAACCACTACGCCACCAGGGAAGTCCCGACAATGCTTTTTTTTTTTTTTTTTTTTTTTTGCGATACGCGGGCCTCTCACTGCTGTGGCCTTTCCCATTGCGGGGCACAGGCTCCGGACGCACAGGCTCAGCGGCCATGGCTCACGGGCGCAGCCGCTCTGCGGCATGTGGGATCTTCCCGGACCGGGGCACGAACCCGTGTCCCCTGCATCGGCAGGCGGACTCTCAACCACTGCGCCACCAGGGAAGCCCTTTTTAAACTTTTTATTCTTATTTTTATTTATTTATTTATTCCCCCCCCCACCCCCCCTCCGCCCCGGCTTGCGGGATCTTAGTTCCCTAAACAGGGATGGAAACCTGGGCCCTCAGCAGTGAAAGCGTGGAGTCCTAACCATTGGACGGCCAAGGAATTCCCAGAACAACTCCCTATTTAACAGGCCAGTAGCTGTGACTTGCCCAAGGTCACAGGCCAGGGCTGGAAGCCCGGACTGCTGGGCTCCAGAGTGGCTGTGCCCTCTACCGACCGCGCAGCCGCTAAGAGATGGGGAGGGGAGGTGGAGGGTAACTTGAGAGCTAGCTTTGTGGGAGACTCCAGTCTAAGGACCACTTGGAGTGAGAGCTTGGGTGGGGGAAGGGCCCCTGACGGAACATTTGGAGGCCTGATAGGTGCTTCCTAGAGAAGCGTAAGTCCTTGATGCCAGGGGCCGGACACCAAGGACACGGCCAAATGCCGTCCCCCTCCACCGCTGCCCTCGTCGGATAATAAGCCTCCCAGTGCAGGGGGAGATCCAACCGTCGGGGTGGGGCTGTTGGGGAGGGAAGGCCCCTGAAAGGTTGGGGCTCTGTGAGGGGGAGGCCTTTCCGAAGGGGAAGGTTCAGTGAAGAGGAAGGGTCTTAGGAAGGGGGCGGGGCCCTGTGACGGAGAAGGGGCGGGGCTCTGGGAGGGGAAAGGTGTGTTTTCCTAGAATGAAGCACGGAAGGCTGCTTCTCTACTGTCCCAGTAATCCTGTTTCCCAGCCACTCCCACACTCCCTCCACTTCTCGAGTCTCCCAATTCAGCAGGAATTGCAGGTTTAATTAAGGTCTGAGACTTTCTCTGCAGAAGGATACTCCATTCCCCACCCGCTACTCCACCCTGCCCCTTGGGATCTCATTTCTTTGGCCACATCCACAGCTCATCAAACCTGTTTTCATTGCCAACTGGAAGCCTCCTTTCTGTCTGTCTTCAGCAGCCTTCCACCCATCCATCCCTCTCTGCAGGGACCCTCCGCACCCCCACCTGGTCCCCACCTGGCGGTGAACACCAAGTCCCCGTGCCCCTTTCTTTTCCTACAAGCGGCCCTGCGTGGCAGCCTTGGCCCTGCCTTCCTGAGGGCCTTGGGTGGTGGTGACTATCTTTGTCTGAGCCTCAGTGTCTTCTGGGCTCCAAAGGGACAGTGAGCCTTGTCTTGGCTGCCTCTTAGGGAGCCCAGGAGGCCTGGATGAACAGACAAAGATGTGGTTTGGAAGGACTGCTGTCCACAGGCTGTCTGTCCCCATGTGGCTCCAGGCCCTAATGCACTGGGCATTTCTGATTTCTCAGCTCACTGATAGTGCAAGCCTGATGGGCGGGCCCTGCTCCCCACTTTGACTCCCTCAACAGCCGGCCCAGTAGTTTCAAAGTACTCAGGGCAGATACAAAAGGGAGGCTTGGGAATACCAGCTTTCTTTGGAGCTGCACAGATGGGAATGGCTTTGTTCTCTGTTTCTTTGCCTCCAGCTCCACGTGTGAGGGCTGTCCTGTCTCCACTGGATTTTCAGGGGGAGGTCCCTAAATCCTTACTGATTAATGCGCAACCCCTCCTTCTCAGCCTGACGAACTCCTACACGTGCTTCAAGGCCCATTCAAATGTCTTCTCTCATAATCTCCCCTCTGAGCTCCTGAAGCACTTGACCCTCTCCTGTCCTGTCCTATAACCATGATTCTAATCTGTCTTATGGTGGAGTTGGTTGTTAACATGTTTGTTTCCCTTCTGAGATGGGGAAGGAATAGGGGCTGGAAGGGTGGTCTTTGAGGAAGTGACTCTGATTCGGCTCTGGGGTCCACCGTTGCCCAGAACAGTGCCTGGCACACTTGTGTGCCCCTGTGATTGGTTCTAAACTAGATAGGGTGAAACCTAAGCTTCCAGGGTGGGATTTCTTTGCTGAAACCACAGGCAGCCCTCACACATAGTAGGGGCCCACTGTGCTTTCTTGCCTGGCTGCAGCATCTACTTGGCAGAGACCAGGCAGCTCGATCCACCCATTTTATAGAAGGGGAAACTGAGGCTTTGATTTATCATTGATGTTTACAGGCCTCTCTCCTGCACTGGGCTGGATATTTCTGGAAGGCATGGACTGTGTCTCCTTGGCTTCTGCGAATCTGAGCCCAGGTCAGAGCTTGACATAGAGCAGGAGTTCAAGATGGCTTATTGGTAGAATAAACTAATAAATGAATGAAAGTTCGGCTGGGCTTGCAATGGTTCAGATTCTGACCTTACAGGCTCCCGGGTCCCAACGCTGGCTCCGCCCCGGCGCCGCCCTTGGTTCCCTCCACGCCCCCAGTGCCCCGCCCCGTCCCCGCCCCGTCCCGACTCACCCCTGCTCCTCCATCATCTCCTGCAGCTCCATGCACTTGAGCTCCACGCGCCGCTTGCGCTCGTGGTCCAGGATCTCGCGGTGCGCGCGCTTCACTAGGCCGGGCTCCGCGGCGCGCAGCTCCTCCTCTGCCCGCGGCCAGGCCCCCGACGAAGCGCCCGGCTGCGGAAAGCCGTTCGCCGCGTCGGGCGGGGACGGCATGCTGGCGGCCCCGTTGTTCACTGTGGAGGACATGGTGGCTGCTCCCGGAGCTGCTGGCCTCGGCCCTGCGGGGTAGAAAGAGACACCCGGCGGGATGGTCACTTCTCGGGCACCTGCTAAGCTCCTCTCGGCGCGGGTTAATCCTGGAGATTTAAAGGACCACTCACGGCTCTAATCCGCTTCGCCTCATGCTGCAGAGCCGGGCTGGTGGCAGGTTTGCACCTTTGGGTCAAACCCCAGGGCATGAGGGGGAATCGGACGGACACTGGGCTTTCCCCATCTGTAAGGTGGGTGGATTCAGGCCGGACTAGACGGGCTCTAAGTAACTTTCTCAAATCCAGGGACCTAGTACCACTCAGGACAACCCTCTCTGCCTTGTACCAATGCCTGGCCCCTGCCTGCCTGGCCCCTGCCTGCACGCCTGCTGGCAGCTCCCCAGGCAACCAAGTCGGTCTCTGGGGAAATTTGTTGGTTTTATTCTTGTTTTTCCTTCAGGCTCAGTTTAACACCCCCCTCTCACTCCCCAGTGCCCATTCTCCTGGCTCTGGCCCCTGGAGTCACAGACCACATGTGTTCCCCCCTCCCAGGCTGCTCTGGGAGAGCCCTGCCGAGACGGGAAGATGGAACCTTCTCCAGGCTCAACTCCATTCCCACCTCAGATGCAGTTTTCAGTTCCCACTTGGATTTGGCTAACTTTTCCAAAGTCCATTCCAGGTAGGGGCCTGATTGAAGCCCACAGGACTGTCCCCTCCTTTGTTCTGGGAACACTGCTTCTGAGGATGTGACCAAAAGTGGCACTGACATTAACTCTCCAGGCAGCCACATCCTCCTGCCAGCTTGGGATGGGGTAGGAGGCAGTATGGCTTGGGAGGTGAGAAGCTGTGGCTTCATGCTAGACCCAAAGTAGAACATGTGCCTACGTGCACCCTGCGCATGTATAAGCGCGCGCGCGCGCGCGCACACACACACACACGCACACACACGCGCGCGCGCACACGCACACACACACACGCGCGCACACACACACGCACACACACACACCGAGGACTTATCTTAGCAGAGGGGAGGCACCTCCTGAGCTATTTCCATTTCCTTTCTCCAAGGCTCTGCTAGTTGCTAAGCAACAGGCAGGCCTCCTTCCCAGGGAGTGGGATGGGAGGGAGGGAAGGGGTGGAGGGAGGTGAGAAGAGAAGGAACTGGGCATGTCTGGACATCCCAGATGGGGCCCTCCTTCGGTACAACCCCCCTGCCCAAACACATACTCCCCTCACTGGCCTCAAAGTGCTGGGGGGTGAGGGGTGTTCAGAGCCATGGAGTCTGAAAGGCAGAGAAGAGAAGGGGACTGTGAGAGGAAAAAGGCTCTGAAGGGGACAGTGACAGGAGGTGACAGTGGTAATGAGAACACAAGCTCCTTTCATATGTCCATCCCCCCACATGTCTGAGTTCTAGGTCAGGCTTCTCTACTCCTTGTTTTGTGACCCTGACGATGTCACTGCTCCTGTCTGAGCCTTTGTTCCTGACCTGTGCCTGGGAGCGTCATCCAGATTCTTCAGAAGAGGAGGGCTCTCGGGGATTTACAGAGCAAAGCTGTTCTTCTAACTCTGCTTCCCGTCTGTCCCCAGCCCAGCCCTGCACCCCAGCTCCACCAGGCCTTCTCCTAGGGTGCCCCACAGGCATCACCCACTCACCAAGCCCCACACAAAGCTCTGGGATCCCTGCTTGCTACCTGCCTTGGCTCCAGTGCATAGCTTACGGCCTCCAGCCAGGGACACGCATGGAGCTTGGAGAACCCCATTGTCCTGGCCCGCCACAGCTCACTAGCATCAAGTTTGGTCCCTCACTCCCTCTGCTCAACTTTGCTCACATTTATCCATCTCCTTCTCTCTCGTTACCGCCTCAGTTCAAGCCTCTCCCTCTGGTCCACTCTGGCCTCAGCATCCTGTCTGTCCCTCCCTCCCCGACCTCTTTCTGTTCATCTTCCATCAGCAACCTGGGAGATTGGTCCAGGAGCAAGTCAGCAAATCATGCCCTGATTAACAGCCTCTAGTGGCTTCCTGTCACTCTGGCTTCAAGTCGTGACATGGCCTGTCTACTGGACTAGCCGTCCCCTGCTGCTCCCACACAGATTCTCCAAACCTCTTGCATCCAGGCCTTTCCCCCTGCTGCTCCCTTTCCCTGGGATGCTCTGCACCTGACTCCTGCATGACCTCAAAATCACTGCTCACAGGCCTCCCCACTTTCTGGAAGCTCCCCCTCCCCGCTCTGGCTGGTGTGACCCTCCTGGAGCTCTAGCCACTCACTGTTTCACTGTGGGCACACAGGTCTGGCTCCCCCTGAGGACTGAGGGCAGTTTCGCCTCAACTCCTAGGGCCAGCAAAGTGCCTGAAACGTGTGGATCCCAGTGCCCCGGGGTAGAACAAGGAGGAGGCAAAAATGGAGGTGGGACAGAGGAATGCCGGGCAGTCCTTGATACAGCCTGCAAGACCCCTTTGCATTTTGCCTTAGGCTATCTTACAACTTCATCCCGTGCCACACCTCATCCTGTAGCCAACATCCAGCCCCTCAGCCTGGGTCATCTGTCCCCAAACGTGCTCTCACTCCTTTGTGCCTTTGCCCATGCGGTTCCCCTGTGCTGGAATTCCATTTCCTCTTCTGTCCACTTGGGGAACTGCGGCACAGCCTTCTGGGCCCAGCCCAAATGTCACCTCCTCTGGGAAGCCTTCCCTGCTTTTGAGGAAGGATGAGTCATTCCCTCCTTGTGCCCCCACAGCTTTTGTCCTCATCTCTTTAGATACTGAGGCTCAATTTATTGTTTGCATCTGACCACTGTTCTAGCCCTTTGAGTGAAGGGGACCATCCATTCATTCTGGCTCCCCAGAGCCTACCCAGCACCTGGCAACTCAGGAGATGCACTGAGGGTGTGGGGACAAAATGCTTGGGTCCCAGTGAGAGCCCGTGGAGCCAGGTTCTGAGTAATGGTGCTCTGTATGCTTTCCCTCTGATGTGGGAGAGGCTCCCCAGCCTAGAACTTGGCCTGAGCTCCCGAGGGCAGGGGAGGGGAAGCTGGTGGGAGCAGTTCTGAATGCACTCAGGTCTCCAGACCCTGAGAAATCCTATCCCTGGCACTGGGAGAATGCCTGGGTAAGATGGCTAGGCTGCTGAAGGTAGTCTTTCAGGAGTGACTGAAGGAAAGGAGAGGAATGTGAAGACAGAGGGCAGATGCTGTCTGGATTTTCACTAGGACAGACGGTGGATTCTAGCAATTTCACCTGGTGATGGAGGGTGCCAGGCAGGAATCAGAGGCACGTTGTTGAAAGAATGACCCCTGAACCCCTAGAGGAGAGCCCAGGACCCTAAGAACAAGTCATTGCACACTGAGCCCACTTCTTTCCAAGTCAGGGTTGCTGGACCAGCAGACCAGGGAGTTAGTTACTACAGGCACCGAGTCTCTCTGTGGGGTATCTGATATTATCTATTACGAAATCCTTGTGAGATTTCATAAGAAGAAAGAGACATTGTGCTGGTGGGAACTAATATTCTGTACTCTTTTATTTGGTGGATAGATTAACCTATGCTCAAAGGGAGCTGATTAATGGGTCAATGTCACATTAGATGGGGGTATCTAGTGGAAGACCACAGGGCTCTGTCCTCACCCACATCTGATCCGATATGTTCACCACTGACTGGATGGAACTCTGATAACCTGATGATCAGATTCACTGAGTACGTCACTTGAGAAGGCTCATAAATTCAGGGTCAGAATCTGAAAGGACTCAATAGACTGAAAAGATGGAAGGAGTCTAAGAAGGTGAAGCGGCATAGTGAGAAATGCCACATCCTGAAGCTGGGTCCCAAATTAACTTTCTAAAATTGGAAGGAGGTAGCCATACTTTAGAAGCAGCATATTTAGGAAGGATTTATGGGTTTTCAGCGGTCACAGGCTCAATTTGAGTCAGTATCATGATGTGGCTGCCCAAAGTACATGCCATCTTAGGCTACATCAACAAAAACACGTCTAGAATGGGGAGGTGACGATAAGAATATCCAAGCGGTCAGAATCCCAACCTTCGGATACTTGAAGGATTGTAGAGGATTTAGGCCAAACCTGGCTGAATCTGTTGGGAAGCTTGTTAGAAGTAGGTTGGGTTGGGCTTCCCTGGTGGCACAGTGGTTAAGAATCCGCCTGCCAATGCAGGGGATACAGGTTCAAGCCCTGGTCCGGGAAGTATTCCCACATGCTGTGGAGCAACTAATCCCGTGAGCCACAACTACTGAGCCCATGTGCCACAACTACTGAAGCCCGCATGCCTACAGCCTGTGCTCCGCAACAGGAGAAGCCACCGCAATGAGAAGCCTGTGCACCACAACGAAAGAGTAGCCCCCGCTCGCCGCAACTAGAGTAAAGCCCGCGCACGGCAACAAAGACCCAAAGCAGCCAAAAATAAATCAAATAAAATAAATAAGTAAATTTATTTAATAAAAGAGAAGTAGGTTGGGTCGCCAGATTTGGCAAATAAAAATACAGGATGCACAGTTAAATTAACTTGGATTTCATGAATTTCGTATTTGGGACATCCTTATACTAAAAGAAAATTATTCATTGTTTATCTGAAATTCAAATTAAACTGGGTGTCTTGTATTTTATATGTGATTCCTACCTAGACCTACTGAATCAAAATCTCTGGGGGTGTAATTGTCAGTGTTCCCGAGGTGATTCTGATATAGACCATCTGTGGACCAGCAATTGGGAGCCGGTTTTACAGCAGCCGTTCTCAAATCTTAATAGGCAGCAGAGTCACCTGGAGGGCTTGTTAAACCATAGATGACTGGTCCACCCCTGAAATCTCTGATTGGGTAGATCTGGGGTGGGCTCTGAGAATTTGCATTTCTCACAATGAGAATTTGCATTTCTAACAAGTTTCACCTGTGCTGGACCTTGAACCACACTGAAGGGAGCAAACCCCTAGCCAATCTGGGTGGTTCCAGAAGACAAAGCCAGGACTCCTGCGGAGAAGTCATCTTGAGTGGACTTCAGCTAAGTCCAAGGTAGGATTTTTTTCCCTAACAATCAAAACTTTAAAAAAACTAAGCAGTTCATCCCAGGATGAGTGAGTTCCCCATTACAGGAACTACTCAAATAGGAGCTAAACTATTATATTCACACAACAAACACTCGCACAGCATCTGCTCGCCCCCTCCCCCAGCAACAAATGCTGGAGATTTGGAGACAAGCAAGACCCCATCCTGACCCTCTGGCAGCTCACAGGCTAGTTTGGGAAACCAGTAGTTATCGCGGTGTAGTGTGATAAGAGAGAATTTGAGGAGTGTCTGCATCTCCGCCTGGTTGGTCAGGGCAGGCTTCCCAGAGGGGTGAGAGGGGCTGGAGACAGGGACATCAGAGCAGCTGGGCCCTGGCCGGGATTCAAGAAATAAATGGACAGACTGGGCAGGACTGTTGGCGGACTGGGTGTGGGGTGGAGGGAGGCACCTTGGATAACACTGGGTCTCTGGCTTGGGCGGCCAGGGGGATGGTGCAGACATTTACTGTGATGGGGAATATGGAGGGCAAACTGGGCTCTGTTAAGGGTGAGGGGCTTCTGGGGGTCAAGCAGGCAGCTATGAGGTCATAGACATAACACTGACCCTGACTTGTTAAGGTCCTTGGGGACATTGGTGCTGTGTCTCTTTGGAGGCAGGGTGGCACATGGGAAGTCTCTTATTGACCCCTGATTGACTGTGAGACCCTGAGCGAGTCTCTTCCCGTCTCTGGACCCTAGTTTCCCCAGTGGACAATGAGAGACTGGACTCAAAGACCCCACAGGTCTTCTCCTGCTCTGGAAATCTAGGTAATACTGACTATGTATGTATACCGCCAAGCCTTCAGCCCACCTCCTTCCTGCTGCTGTAGCCAGTGGCCAGGGCCACACCATTTCCCCCCAGAGCTCAGCCTGAGGCTGTCCCCAGCACTGGGTCAGGTCCCAAGGGCAGGCCCAGATGCTGGGCCAGTCAAACCCATGCGCAGATTAAGTCATGAATTTAATGCTGTCTGACTGGGTGGGTGGAGGGGTGGCGGGGTTGCATCTCCCCTTCTGACAGCCAGGAAGTGGTTAAAGGGCCATAGCCCTGACTTCCAAGCCTCACTCCTGAGTCCTTGGGCTTGCCTCCTTCCCTCAATCCCAAGCCTGGGTCCCCTGAGCAGGCCTGGCTGAGGACAGGATGGAACACAGTCTGGCTGCCAGTACCGGCAAGTCCAGTCCTGCTGGTAGAGATTAATTGAAGGGGAAATAGCCCATCTGTACTGCAGGGTCCAGCCTGCTGACAGGCACAGAGGCCTCTCAGCTAATGAGATCATCACTCACCTCGGGGCTCAGAGGGGTAGGATGCTAAGGGTGGTAGTGACTGGACCAGGTCTGGGGAGAGGGAACAGTGGACCACATATGTGTCTGAGAAGGAGACTGGGTCGTGCCACGGGGAACATGGTTTGAGGCGGGGAGACAGGGCCGTGCTCTTTGGGAACTCATGAGCTGAGTGACCTTGATCGTGTGGCTTAAACTATGGGCCTCAGTTTCCTTGCCTGTGAATTGGAACTAATAATAGCACCCTCCTCGTACGGTCGTGGTAAAGGATGAATGCATGTGAAATGCTAGCACAGTGCCTGGCACACAATGAATGTCCCATAAATGGTGATGATTATTTGTCAGTGGTGACTGTCCTCTTTTGGACGTGGTGGGGGTGAGGAGTCCTTGGACATCCATGTGAAGATGTCCAGACGGCTGAGCTCTGGGTCTGATTGGGGGATGTCATCACATAGCTGGGGACTGAGACCCAAGGGTAAGCAAGGTTGTTGATTGTGGAGGGAGGAGAGGGCAGAGGCCGGAGCCCAGGGCAAGGATGACCTGGGCCACCTTTCCCCATCGCCACTGGCCTCAGCAAACCCCTCCCAACTCACTTTCAGTGTCTCAGCCTCCAGCCCCCATGGCACCAAACCAGGGGCCCCCTTTGCTCCTGGGGCTCAGGAGCCTGTCTCACCCAGGGGCAGCACTCACTCCCCTGGGGGCTCCTTTCCCCACCCCTGCCTGCCAGAGACCCACCTACCCGGTGATGATGTCAGGACTCGGGGCCTCTGCACCCTCAAAGGTACAGGTTCCTACAACTTCAAGTAAACTCTTGACCTGTGGTCATACACAATTTAACCACCTTCTTGCCACTAAGGTCCCTCTGCTGCTCCCGCTGGCTCAGGAACAAGGAGCACTGGGTTGGGAATCAGAAGATTTGAGCTTGAATTCTGGTTATACCAGTTCTCCCTGGGTGATCAGGGAATGTCACCAAACCTCCCCGAGCCTCAGTTTTCTCATCTGTAAAATGGGGACAATACTCCCTAGCGCATAAGGTGGTGGGATTGTTCATTCTTTCAGTGACAAGCTTGTTATGAAGACAGATCCTGATTACCCCTCACCCCCCACCCCCCAATGCTACAGGAGCAAAAACGAGACCATGGAGGGTCTACCTTTGCCTGCGATGGTCAGGGAAGGCTTCACAAAGGCAAGGGTGTTTACACTGGTCCTTTGAAGGATGAGTCTAAGGAAGGGGGAGTCCAAGCAGGGGACGGCACGGGTTGAAGGCAAGGGTACGGCGAGGTCCAGGGACCTGGGATTAAGAGGGTCAGGGTGGAGTGGGATGCATGATGGAGAGCAGCCTTCCCGTGAAGTTGGGGACTACTAACACAGGGTGAGCCCGCCCAGAGAAAAAGCTCAGTGTGGGGAGAGGGGGTGGGGAGGGACGTGCCTCCGGAGTTTCCTGGAGGAGAGAGTTCTTTGTAACTGTCAGAAACGTGATGGAACTGACAAACACATGTGAAACCAGGCACTTAGCTTGTGAAACTAAGTCTGGGTCTTTGTAAAAATAAGTGTGTAACGACAATGGTTTTGTCAAGATATTTTATGAAGCTGGCAAAGAAAACCCATCTCCACTGTGTCCAAGGAATCTGGGTGTGCCCCTTCCCCACCCCAGTCCCTGCCCTGAAGCCAGGCTGTACTCCTGACAACAGAGGATGTGTCCCCAGAGCACCCTGGGGAGGGGGCTCTCCTGTCAACTCCTCCCTTTCCCGGGAGGACCCTTCTCCAGACCTCCAGCCCATGAACACAAGCGTGGGGAGGTGGCAAAGGTAATCAGGTCATGGCTGGAACAAACTAGAAGCCCTCCCTGTGCTCCCTGCCCAAGGGGGTGCGGCTGGGGAGTAAGGGCCACAGGACTGGGAGATGGCCCCTCAGCTCTAGGGGCAGGTCACTCATTCATGTCACAGCTATTCGGTGAGTGGCCAGTCTGAGGCTCACCAGAGGAGATGCAGGGGGAGAAGCACTGTGAGGTAGCAAGATAAGTGCTGGGATGGGAGACATGCAGCAGAGACATCAACTGAGCTGAAATATGTTTGGGGAGGATCAAAGCTGGGAGGTCTTCCTGGAGGAAGACTCTTGAAGCGTAAGTAGGAGCTGGTGGATGTAGAAGGGGAGGAAGGATGTCTTGCACAGAGTGTGGGGCATGTGGGAAGAAGGTTTGGAGAGGAGAGAAGGAAGAGCATGGGCTCATGCACAGGTAGGCAGAGTGGGCCAGGAGGGGCTGGAGGAGCTAGGCCCACACCCTGCAGGCAGTCGGGAGCCAGTGAAGGCTGCTGAGCTGCGGAGGTCACAGTCAGCTTTGCATTTCAAAAAGATCGCTCTTGCTGCCTGGTGCCCTCGATTTTGGTGGCCTCTGCCCTGGAGAAAGGTCTGCCTCTCAGAGATAGCCCGGTCCACATTAACCAAGACAGATCTGTACGGATCAGCAAGTGACAGAAGAGCCAGGCTGGGTTCAAATCAATTACTATGTGCCGTAAAGTGACTTGACCTCTGTGCTCAGTTTCCTCATTTGTAAAGTGGGGTTAATATAAGCACCCCCACCATTAGGGGTGAAGGAATTAACATATGTATGTACACTGCAGCAGTGCCCAGGAATGTAGTAAGTTCTGTGTTAACTGTTGGTACTACTCATAAGCAACGCCAGCTAGTCTAAACCACTACAGGCATGAGTTAACCAGGAAGACGTATAGATCGGTATAAATCAGAACACAGAAGGTAGATAATGTACCAAATCAGTGCCAACTTGTGAAGACTAGTAGATACCAACCCCCACGGACCCATAGAGACCAGTATTCGCGGGTCAGAAGTTGCTGCGGGGAGAGGCCTGGGAGGAAGGCGCTCGGCAGGCCGGCAGAGAGAGGATTAGCAGAGCAAGCGTCCTCCCTCCTTCTTGGAGTCTCTCTCAGGAGGCGCTGGCACTGCTGTTCGTTACCCAACCCTCGAGAAGACGCTGCAGCGGGGAGGGAGAAAGCTGAAAGCCTTCTTTTCAATTATTCAGCAGCTGGAGCTTCCTGCCGCCCGGATGGAGCCGGAGGAAGGCCCTGGCCAGAGCCCCCGGGCTGGGTCTGGCTGGGCTGGGGGGAGAGCTGGTTGCAGGAGGGACGGGCAGCCTGGCCTGCACACAGCCTGGGCCTGCTCCTGCCCTTCCTCCCCGATGCCCCCAGCCCTGGGCTGCGGGGTTTGGCGGGGGGGGGGGGACTCAGACTGTGCTGTGGAACGGAGGTGGGGGCGGGCTGGCCCAGTTCCCAGAGCCAAGGTGGGGTGTCTGGGGGTAGGCAAGGGAGGGAGGGCCTGTCCACAGGAGAAAGCCAGGCAGCTTAGCTGGCACCTGCGTCCTGGGCAACCTGTCCAGCCCCCTGTACGTCAGAAACACGGCACTCGGCTTCACCCAAGAACATGCTGGCCCAGACTGCTCCCTTTGCCTGGAATGCCCTTCCCCTTCCATTCATCTTGTAGTACGCCGCTCAAGCATCACCTCCTCTGTGAAGCTCTCCCTGACCTCCACTGTGGGATATGCCTCCACGCTGCTTCCAGAGCCTTACCTTCTGGTTACCACTCTCAGTGTTCCCCTTGTCCTGCTGTGACTATTTGCTCCCTAGCCGAGTGAGGGCTCTCCAAGGGCAGCGACTGGGCTGTGTCCATCTTTGTGTCCCTACCGCCTAGCACAGAGCTTGGCACAAAGCAGCCATCTGTGAATATTTATTGAAACCTGGCTTGTGTTTGCACTGACGGGGAGCTCACTACTTATTTTTTTAACCACCTCCATCTCTGGGGGCCTCAGTGGGAAAGGTCCCTGGTTACCACTCTCAATATGCCCAGACTTGATGTGTGTTAATATTTGCAAAGGCCACATTGTCATATACTTTGTAAGCCCTGGAGTCCAGCTCTGTCATTGAATGGATAGGAAGGACTCACCTGGCACCTAGGTTCCTGCCCATCAAGCCAGGGCCCTGTCTTTATTCCTGTTGGCTCTGATTTGGGTTCCCAGAGCAGAGGATCTGGATGGCAGGTCCCCAGGGACAAAGAGGCCTTAGCTGTCTGCTCCCTACAGAGGGGCCCACAGTACAGGCAATATAGCCTAAATGAGACTGGTGCAGCCCACTGCAGCCCAGGACAGGCCATAGAGGAACCAAGAATTCAGACTGGATACATCAGGGAACCCACAGACCAATGCAGACCAGTATTCTAGACCAGTGGAATAGAGCAGAACACACAGTACTGGTCATTGAAAATAATACAGACCAGTTGAACTCAGGAGGCAGCCTGTATAGACCAGTACTGATATCAAACAGCAAGCGGTGTTTTAGTCTCCCCTCCCCTGCGTTCTGGTGGAACAAAGGAATCCCTGCACCCACTCAGCCCACTCTGTTCCTTTTTAGGGCCCTCTGGCCTTCAGGGAGCTGTAGCCTTCCAGCTAGGGAGCAGGCAGCTTCCCTGTGGTTGCCTGAGCTCCAGTGGAGATGTGGGATTGCGGGGAGAAGACTGCGAAAGAACATTTTCATGGCTGAGCTGTCACTGATGGCCTGGGCTGCCAGGGAGGTGGTGATCTCTCTGTCCTGGGGAGGGGCCAAGCCAGATGGCCTTGGGGAGGTGTCTTAGAGAGAGCCACCCAGGTGTCATGCTCTCTGAGGACTCTCCCAAGCTGGCCTCTAGGGCTGAGGCTGGAGTAAAATCAGAGGGGCCCTGTGCTGTCATCAGCTTCATTACGTCCTTTACCCACTTCTCCTCCCGGAAAAGATCAGACCCACCCAGGTTCACACCCGGGAGCTGGGCTGAGGAAGGGGAAGATGGGCTAGAAGCTGTATGACCAGATTTCTTTCCCTTTTCAGGTTTCAGTTTCCCCATCTGGACTAAGTGCCAGGGCCTGGTTACTAGTGGGGCCAGGGTAGGGCTGGGCTCTGAGTCCCTGGCAGCCCAACACTTGGAAGAATCCAAGTTGGGTGGTGATGTGCCTGCCCTCCCAGGAGCTATCAGCAGGAAGGGTGTGTGCTGGACAGACAGACAAGCCCCTTCCACCTGCTGGGGAGGGTGAAGTGGGGAGACAGGGCAGCTGCCTCCACTGCCCACACAATCTCATTATGGAAAATTCCCTCTATTGACTCAGCTTTAATCAGGCAGGCTGCCCTGGGCTTCCCCCCCACCAGGTTTCTGCTGGGCTGGGTGAGATCAAAGAGAGAGCCGGGCTGGGGGCTAGAGCCTCATCTGCCATTCCCATCGATCCAGATGCGCCTCTTGTTGCTAGGCAACAGTCTCCAGTCTCTCCTGGTCCTTCCTCCCCCAGGGGCGGCAGGATCGGGCAGTAAAGGGGGAGAGAGACCCCACGTTCATTCTCTAGCTCTCCCCTTACCAAGCTAGAGATCTCTGTCACCAAGCTGGGAGCCCTCTTCCTGCCCAGGAAGGGCCCCCCATCCTGGGAACTTGAACCTCCCACCAAAACAGACCCCTTTTCTCCCCTCACATTTGTATTCATCTCCAGAATACTCGAAATCCACACCTCCTATGTCCCATGTAAGCACTCTATCAGGAAGACAGGCCAGGGATTCACCAGAGAGGGGAAGGGACCCTTGGGGGTGTGGGGTAGGAGTCAGTGAAAAAGTCCAGATGGGGCTGCAGGCTACCGTCTTCCAGCCCAGCATTGGACTGGATGTGGGAATCATGTAATCTTGAGAGAATGGCACTGAAGACAAATTCACACTCTCAGTTTTGAGTGGGTTGGCTTTTTTTTTTTTCTTTTTCCAAAACGTAGGATGCATTTCATAGTAGTTTTTTCTTTTTTGTTTCAAGTGCTATAATTTAAAACTGTAAGTTGTATTTTAAAACAGGCATAAAAATGTACTGTGGGTTTTGGGGGCTGTAATTGACTAAATAATGCAGATCATTTTATCACAGTTTAATATTTTGCATATTTGATCTACCCTATACTGCTCATCTTTCTCTTTTTAAAAAACTGAGTGTGTGCAAGTCATCCCCACAGTTGTTATGTGGTGACCTACTTATATCGTGGCTTATTTAGGATGTTAAGGTCTCTCCCCTCTCTGAGGTCTTTACAGCCCTTGGGGATAGAAAGTATCTCACTCTTACCTCTGGTCCCTCATCAGACCTTTTTTTAAAAAATGCAGCTAAGGGATAGGAAGAGTTGATGCACTTCCCAAAGCATAAAGACCCAGAACTCAGGAGTCTGAGGACCCAGCCCTGAGAGCTGCTGGGAGATGCACAGTCCCTGGGCAGCCGTCCTGGTGCCCTCGGTCCTGCCACTGCCTGCCACCTGCTCCCCCCAGCTCCACAGCGCAATGACAATTCCTCTCTGCCTCCCCTGCCCAGACCCAGTCACACACTCCAACTCTGAGAGGCATAGCTTTCCAGGGTCCTTGACAAATGGTAACCAATTAATGTCAATTAATCTGATTAGCCTAAATAATTAAGCAGTTGATTAACAACATCATTGACAATAACCTATGGCTCCCGAGGGATTGTGGGTGGGCGGTAGGAATGGCAGGGGGTGGGGGCCCTCCTTGCTCTGGGTAGAGGTGAGCCCCTTAAGTTCAGGTTGAGAGTGGGGGGCTACTCGTGCAGCTGTGGCCTCTCTGAGTCTCTGCCTTGCTCTGCCATCAGGCCCAGAATCTTCATCAGGGCCTCCGACCCCACCCCGGCCACAAACCCTTCCCCGGCCCCTGACCAGGTTTGAGAGGGTCTCATTTCTATGAGAAAGGCTGAATCTCAGCACAGCAGAGGACGGAGAAAGGCCTCCTGTTTGGGAAGTTGTTCCACCCCAAAATCCTAGCGAGGAGTCCCTGCCCCTGCTGCCATCCCAACCCCCCGCCCAGACCGCGCACCTCATAGCCTAGCACCCCCACCAGGGCCATGGACTTTCCCAAGCTGCAGAGCAGCCCTGGAGGGGACTTGTCATCCTTAAGCCCCGATGAGGAAACGGCACCTCTCATGCCAGGCCCTGTGCTTGCAGCCCAGGGCGGCTGCCGTCGAGGAGCTCCTCGTCTGGGGCGCCACAGAACACTGCAGCCTGCTGCATCTTAGCTGCATGGTGCCGGCGACGCTAACCACCTCTCTGTGCCTCGACATCCTCTGCTGTGTCCTGGCTCCGTCATAAGGTGCTGTGAGGACTAAATGAGTTAGGACACATGAAGCCCTTGTAGCGGTGCCAGTCACACGGGAGATTCCAAATGTTTGTGATGGTTACCGAGGGAGATGGAAGGGTAAGCGACCATCGGGACAGAGTATAAAAGCGGCTGAGAAAGAGGTGGTCCCAGGCACCTGGGGGCACACAGAGGGAGCTTGGAACGAGGCATCGCACAAAAGACGTGGGAGTAGAGGCTGAAGGTCAAGGAGGTAGAGGAAGAGGGAAGAAGGGCATCTAGGCAAACGGAACAGCATCTGCAAAGCAATGAGGCACCAGTTCTCCCTGCTAGCATGGGTAGTCACTGCGGAGCTTTCAAAAATCCTGACCTCCCAGGCCCTACACTCAGATTCTGAATGGGTGGGTCCCAGGAACCTGCTGTTCATGGACTGTTTTGGAAATACCAAGGCAGGTAGGTACTCTGCACCTAGAGACCGTGGCTGCCGTGGTTCCTGGGTGTCCCAGGCTGGGAGGAGCAGAGCTGCATCAGGAGAGGCCCCAGGCCATGTGACCCATGTCCCGAAAGCATACCGCAGGCCCCCCTGTTCTCTCCATCTGTTCAATCATGCTCGCCCTTCATGGGTGACCTTCCTGAAACAGCTCTGGCCGTGTGCTTACCTGCTGGAAACATCCCTTGGTTTCTCTGCTGCCTTCAGGAGAAAGGCCAGACTCCCCTGACTGGCGTTAAGGTGCCTCACGAGGCCTCCCTCTCCAGCCTGCTCCTCTGTTCCTTGGACTCTCCAGCCGCGCTATTCCCTAAGTGCTGGGGCTCTTTTCTCCTCCGTGACTCTGCTCATGCCGGTTCTGTTCCTTCTGGCCAGAAATTCCCTTCCCCTTTTTCTCCCCCTGGCAAACCTGTACTCATCCTATGAGGACCATCTGTGATGCTGGCTCCAAAGTCAATCAGGCAGGCAACTACCCACCCCCAACCACCAATGCCCAGGCAGCCCCCGGGATGGTCCCACATAACCCACATTCCATCCCTAAACATTCACCAGCTCATGGGCCTTGCTCCCCACTGAACTGAGGGCGGCTTCTCCCTTTCTCCAGCGCTGAGCACAGGGCTTGGGGATGACAAGGATAATTGAGTTTTCAGTTTAGAGGAGCTGAGCAAATGTTTAATGAATGAAGGAATGACCGTCTCTGCTTTCTCATGTATGAGGAGCAGAGGACAGAGGAAGAGAGAATTCGGGAGGCAGATAAGAGAGCTGTTCTGGGGACAATATGGGTCACAGGGACCAAGAAGCATGTGCTAGACTATGCCAGGTAGGGAGGGGGGACAGGGCTGCCCGGAGGCAGGACCTGCTGAGTGTCCCAGCTTCCCTTCCATCCCGGAGGCCCCCTCTGGCCCCCTGTTGGGAGAAGAGGGGGCTGGGCCCCTTTGCCCGTCCTGAAGCCCACTTCCCCAACCTGGTTCTCTGGTGCTGACGGCTGTGCCAAAGCTGCGCTACCTCTCACCCTGCCCCTGCCCCGGGTGAGCCCAGCCTGGAGCACGTGCACATGCCCTGTCAAACCTCCCAGCGGTGCATCTCCGGTACCCGTCTCACCTGCAGCTGTGCCATCACCTCCTCCCTGGCCTCTCGCCCTTGGTCTCTTTCTCTTCATCCTCTTCCTCCCAAAGGCAGCCAGCGTAGGCTTCCTTACGCGCAAATCTGATCATCTCATGACACTGCTCCAAAGGCTACTTGGCTCCCATCACTTTCCAAATAAACTCCCAGCACTTACAGTGGCTCTTGAGTCCTTCAAGACCTGACCTGGCTCACCACTCCGGGGCTGCGCTCTATCCTTGGGCACGCCCTCTTTGCCATGGCTCTGTTAGATCACTGACTATCCCCTTAGTTCACTAGGACTTTTCATACCCCTGTGCCGCGGCCCACGCTGTTGTCTGGAGTGCCCTGCCTCTACCTTCTCTGTCTGGCACCTTTCCTGTCATTCTCCAAAGCCCGGCTTAAAGGTCTCTCTCCCCAGTCTCCTCTGGCTGCCCACGTCACATCTTAGTCCTAGCAGAACCTCAATGGTCATCACTGTCAGTTAACTCACGCCTCCGCTTCCCACTAGTCTGGGAGCTCCTCAAGGTCAGGGTTGGTGTCTGATTCACGTCTATGTCCCCGGTGTTCATACAATGCCCGGAAAATCAGAAGCATTCAATAGATGTTAACGGTGTGACCTCACACATTCAAATGACCGCCACCTCCGGGCAGCGCACTGGGTTTCATCTCTCCTTGGGTGTCTTCACACTCATTACCTGAATCACTTGTCAGCGCACACCTGGAGGTGGGTATTATTATGCCCATTTCACAGGAGGGAGAAACAGATCTGATTGTGGAGGTTGGGGCCTAGCTGTGATCAGAGGCCAGGACATTGGCAATCGCCTGATTCCCAGCTCTGAGCTCCTTCTTCTAAGGTCTGGGTGGGTCCAAGTTCTCACCCTGCCCAGGGGATGTATGACTCTCTCATGCTTCCCCTCCCCTGGCAGCGTTGGCCCTCCCCACCTTGGTCCCTGGCGGAGGGGTGTACTGAGGAAGCAGGCCCACCTCAGTCCCTGGCTAGCCCTGTCACAGGCCTCAGAGCCATCCTCTCCAAGGGAAACCCACAGCCCACAGCAGATCCCCAAGGTGTGCCCTACCCAAGAGGGCAGGGGAGGGGCGAGTTCTCCCCCCAACTCTCGCTGGCTCCCTGGGAAGTTGGTCCACCTGTGCCCAGTGTTCATATGGCCTTGAAAAGTATGCTTTTTGCAGAGTCTTTGAAGACATCAGAGAATTCTCACTATAGAGTAAAAAACAGCATGCCGACTTCCCTCAACAGGGCGTTCCCAGTTATTTAATGCTATGTATCTATGAACGCATGGACAAAATCCTGGTAGGAAATACCCCTCTGTGTTCACAGTGGCTGTCTCTGGGTGGTGGGACCACACATGACTTTTTTCTCCTTGGTTTTCTATTTCCCAAGTCTAGCATGGTGAGGACGTGCCATTCTTAAAATCAACAGAATTCAATGAACCTCACTTGTCTCCATCCTAGGGAGTTCTGGGGAACGGTGGTGGGAATGGGGTTCAGTACAGGGAGAGGTCTCAGAACCACGGGCTACTCCGAACACTAGAAACAGGCAGGCCAAGAGCGCCCCAGCTCCGTAAGCTGCCTGGCCCTCAGGGCCTGTTTCCCTGGGCTCAGGCCCCCCTCCAGTCCTCACAGGCCCCGGCAGGACGCTGAGCGAGCTGTGGTCCTGCCCGCCAGCTCCAGCTGGCACAGCAGCCTCTGCAGTGGGCAGGAGGCCAGGGCGGGGGCGGCAGGATGCCGAGGCCAGGCTGACTGCCTAGGAAGCAGCGCCACAGACGGATGGGCTGGCGGCTTTTGGCTATAAGCGGGGAGACCCTGGAGGTTGGGGGCTGCTCTGGAGCCCAGGCACACGTGTCCGCTGAGGCCTTTCTCCCAGATCAGCGGGCAGCCTGGGCAGCCTGGGCCTGGCTCACCTGCCCAGGCCCCCTGAGAGCCCCGTTCTGGATGACACAGAGTCAACAGGGCTTGGCCTCTGGGGATGGAGCTGTCACCCTCCTGTGCTCATGACCCAGAAGAACGTGAAGAGACAGGAACCTAGAGGTGTCAGCAGCACTAAGCCACAGTGAAGACCTGGGCTGGGCCAGGCTGGGGTCTGTAACTGTTGGTAATGGTCCCTCCCTGTCACGGGCTCCTCTGGGCCTCCCACGCTCTCATGCTCCTGTCTCTCCTCTCTAACGGCCTCGGCCTCGTCCTCTCTGAGCTCACTCCCCCCTACTGAGCCCCCATACCCTCTTCTAACTCCATTCCACTCGTCGGTTGCCCTCCCTTCTCTGAGTACCACCTCCCTGAGCTCCTTCCCCTCCCGGAGCCTCTAAGACCCCACGGGGCCCCTTCCTTCAGCGAGTGACCTCTTCCTTTCTTTCCTTAAGCGCTTCCCCCTCTCCCTGAGCCCAGGTGTTAGAATTGAGCAGGAACTTCCCCATTTCTTGCCTGGCTGCTCCTCCCCCAATACAGCCTGGACTAGTGTCCATACCGACCCACTCCCGCGGCAGGGCCCTGCATCTTCTCTTTAGAGCATCAGCTGCAAAAGTCCCCCCTCTCCCCAAGACTCTATGAATAAGTTTCCACCACCGTACCGCTGCTGCTTCCCTGGATGTGGGACCTGAGCATATGTGTCCTGGGGGATTCCTGGACATTGCTGAACAACTCTGGGAGGTGTGTGGAAGGCATCTTCAGTGTCCCTGCAGGTCACCTTAAATCTTGGGCCAGGAGGGCTCACTCCTGACTCTGCCACAGAGTCCTGGGATCTCTGGGTGAGCCACTGGGCCTCTCCAAGCCACATTTTCCCGTTTTGAGTTAAGACCACAAGTTTGTAGTTAGGAGGGATGGGTGAATTTTAAATCTCAGCGGCAATTAATAAACCTACGCTTCAA
Organism: Phocoena phocoena; assembly: GCF_963924675.1. NCBI lineage: Eukaryota > Metazoa > Chordata > Mammalia > Artiodactyla > Phocoenidae > Phocoena > Phocoena phocoena. The sequence continues at coordinate 8,543,592 of NC_089233.1, forward strand.
ACATTGGAGGTGAATTCTATCTCTGCTGATGGAAACACAGGCTTCCTGACGCACAGATTTATGGAGCAGAGAGATCTTAAAACCTTAATGCTGGCAGGGCCGTTGGGGGGGTCATCTGATCAAGCCCCATCGTTTTATGGTTGAGAACACTGAGGCCCAGAGACAGGAAGAGACCTGTTCAAGGTTACACAAGGAGCCAGGGTCAGAGATGGGCCCAGAAAGAAGGTCCTGGGACTCCATCTCATGCCACCCTCCAACCCCTACTGGCCCACAGCGCCCTGGCTCATCCTCACTCAGGAGAGCCTGGAGAATCGAGGGCAGAGAGGTGTTGTGGAAGCCACACTGGGGCCCTGAGGCAGAGGGCTAGAGTTGCACCAAGACCTTGCTCTGTGACCTTGGGAAAGTCGTGTCACTTTCAGGCCTTGTTTTGCTCCCCTGTGAAAGGGAGACAGTAGCACCTTTGGCACCAGGTCATGTGAGGATGAAATGAGATACTGTATGTGAAGTGACAGGCCCATGGCAGGGGCTCAGAGTGTGTGTAGGAGTTAAGAGAGAGAGGGTGGGCTCTCCCCCGTCTCCTCAGCAGCACCCATGGCTGGCTACTGGGACAGGAGGAGCTGTGATTCTGCCCCACTGGCAGCGAGAAGCAGGCAGAGGAAGAGTCAGTAGGCGAGGCTGACCCCAGCTTTGCTGACAGTTACTTGTGCCCGTGGCCCCATCACAGAGGGTGAGGGCTAACTGCTCAGAAAGGAACAGGCAGCGACCGGCTTGCCAAGGTCAGCAAGAGGCTGGCAGGCAGAGAAGGTGAGAGTGGGTGCGGAGGTGAGCAGGCGGGGCCTGCCAGACCCAGACTCCCCCTCTGGCAGGCGTGATTGTGGCGGGGGTGGGTTGTGATGGGAGCACCCAGCTGGATAATTCAAAGCACATTCCACCTCCAAATATCCCAGTGACCTTGGGGGAGTCAGCGCCTCACTGCACTGCACACCCTCGCCCATGTGCTACAGGCTCCTCACCTGGAAAGCTGGCCTCATGAGTCAAGAAACTGGCATTTAACTGGGTCTTGATATCAAGGGGCCAGGACAGGTTATCAGCTCCACAGCTGCCCCGGGGAAGACAGCTTGGGTGGCTTCGTGACCTTGGGAAAGTCATTCAAGTCTCATTTCTCAGTTGTGAAATAGGGACATTGATGGCTTCCTTGGCACGTTTTCGTGAGGATGAACTGAGTTAACTGTAGCCTCCTATGTGCCTATTATGGAGCCTGGTACGAGGGCCTCAGCCAATGTCCACCTCCTTCTGGGAAGAGAAAGACGTACTTGAAACAGTGCTGGAAACTTTTCCACCTTTGTCTAGCTCCTCCATAAGAAATTCTTACTTGTGTTTGATTTGCTAACACCTGCTCAGCATTTTACAGCTTACAGCTAGTTTCCTATCTAATAGCTGGAGTATTTCTTTGACCGCCAAAGTAGATACTGTTAATGCTATACCTGTTTTTTTTTTTTTTTTTTTTTTTTTGCGGTACGTGGGCTTCTCTCTGCTGTGGCCTCTCCCGTTGCGGAGCACAGGCTCCGGACACACAGGCTCAGCAGCCTTGGCTCACGGGCCCAGCCGCTCTGCGGCATGTGGGATCTTCCCGGACCGGGGCGCGAACCCGTGTCCCCTGCATCGGCAGGCGGACTCTCAACCCCTGCGCCACCAGGGAAGCCCAATGCTATACCTGTTTTACAGATTGGGAAACAGGCTCAGAAAGGTTGAGTGGCTTACCTGAAGTCACATAGCTTGGATATGAACCCATGTCTCTCACACTTCAAAGTCCATGCCTCCTTACCCATTCAACCCCACCTCTTAAAATCCAAACCATTCTTTATTCACTCTTCAAGAATTCCTCTTCCATCCCTCAAGGGAGAGTGGGATGGGGCATAAAGTTAAGGAACCAAAAAGCTGATGTGTGGGAGCAATTTGTTAGCCAGCTTGGTCCTATTTCTGCCTGGGGAACGATCTGGCTGGCACATGCTGGGACCGTGACCTTAAGATGCCCCCTAGACAGAGAAACTCTCCAAACCCTGCCCTGCTCTCCACCAAAGTACCTGCCTTTTCTCTTGTCACAGGATGAAAGACCAGCCCAGGCCCCGTGATGCCAGAAGTGGATGAGTGAGTGAGGTCTTAGGAGAGTGAGAAGTTATGGCTGGGATAGAGAACAGGCGTTAGAGTACCAGGTCAGAGCTGGGTGCATTCCTCTTGTTCCCCCTCCAATCCATCCCCACAGTGGACCTGCTGCCAGAAGCAGGAACTGCAGGAGGCTTCAGCACTGTCCAAGCAGGAGCTCTGGGATGGAGGGGGAGGAGGATACAAGAAAGAGGCTGCGTCTCTTCTCTATCTCTCCTTTTTTTTTTTTTGTAACCAGGAATTTGCTCTGGGGTTGGTTGGGCCCACTCTGAGCTCCAGAAACTCTCCCTGGGCATCCAGAGAGACCACATAGAACCCCCCCCCCCCCCGCTAAATTCCTAGTGGCTATTATCTCTTCTGTGCCCTCCATTCTCTCCCCAGTGAGAGTAAATGCCATCCTGTGTGAGACCCAGTTCTCGTTGCCAGCTTCTGCCTCCCCAGGGGCGTTTGGACAGCTGGGAAAGGGGCCAGACTGTCCCTTATGCTGCCACCCTGTGCTGGACAGAAGCCCAGCATTCAGGTGGGGGCCTGCTCATTCCATCCCTCCCAGTGACCAGCATCTCCGCGGGGTCCTTCATTGGTCTTTCCCTTCCCTAGGGAGCAGGTCCTTCTCCTCAGTTGGGGGAGGGCAATTGGACTGCAGTTGGGTGCCTCTCTAGCATCCTTATGGGCCAGGCCATGGTCATTTATGCTCAGTGGAGTCCTGCCCATGACCCGGCAGGGTTCTCACTTTCTCCATCCCTCTCAGCGAAATGAAAAACGTTTCTCATCTCTGTTTCCCAGGTGCCTCGCACCCACGACCAAACACACTAACAGTCCCCCAACCTCTACCCTCTGCTCTGAGATCTGTGGACCGTGGGCCCCGGCCCGTCTGGGGAGGCCCAGGATTCCACCCAGCCCCAGCCCCTCTGGGAAATGCCCCCGCCCCGCCAGGGGCTCTCACCTCCCTGCTGATCGTTGCACTCCGCCGGGCGCTGGAGCCAGGCCCTCTGGCCCCGCTTGTTTGGGCGGCCTCCGGGCCGCCTCCTCGGCTCGGCTCGGCTTGGCAGGGCAGCTCTGCCGTCCCCGCGGCCCCGCGCCCTCCGTCTCCCCGCGGGCGCCGCCGCCGATTGCTGAAATGCTGGACAGCGCACCACCATGGAGGCGGCCTCCCTGCCCGCTTGCCGGCCAGAGCGGCCCGGCATCCACAGCGCCCCCTATAGTCCTGGAGGCCGACGGCAGCCAAGCCAAGGGACTGGGCGTCTGTCGGGGGCCGGAACCTCCACGGCAGTGACCTGCTCCACGACTTACGGGTAGCGGGTGGGGGCAGGTGCCTGGGGCAAGGGATCCCGCTGGAATGCCCTCTTTCATCGTGCATCCTGGTGGCCTGACCGAGGCCAGGCGGGGTGGTGAGAGACATCCCAAAGGGGTGAGGATTTTGAGACTGGAATCTCTGGACCTTCTGCGGTGCTGGGTTGGCTGTCTGGAGTCCTGAGTTCAAGTCAGGACCTTGGTAGCCTGTTGTCCTGCAGCTCCCGCCTCCGTTTCCTTGGCTGGACAGTGTAGCCCGGTGGAGTGAAGGGACCTCGGGTGGGGCGGGCTGTGCAAGGAGCACTGAAAGCACAGAGACCTTTCTGTGGTAGGAAGGAGGCCAGGAACGAGGAGGCCTTTGCGTGGAGCCACCAGTGGCATCCCTGTGCTGTCTCAGGAAGCAGGGCTGAAGTGCCAGAGCAAACCTGAGGCAGGGCAGGGGCTAGGATGAAGCAAGTGAGGCACCTGGGGCACAGATTATAAGAAGGCCTTTGCACGACACTGGGAGTCATTCAAGTGAATGTTTGTTATGAATCTGCACGTGTTTATGCGTGTGTGCACCCAGCTGTATATACGTGTGTCTGTTTCTATATTCCCGTCTGTGTGTGCCCTCCTCCCCTCCTCTCTCCTTTCCCCCAAGTTTCTTCACCTACCTGTGTCCTTGGAGTGTATCTTGGGGTCTGTGTGTGTGTGGTTGGGATATGGCACTGCAGGCCCTTTGAGTCTGCAGAACAAAGCTTGGGGTGGGGGAGAGGGCTGGGCTACAGCTGCTGCTGCCAATACTGCAGCCCCATAGCCCCAGGGGTGAGTCCTCTGCTGGTCTCCTGCCGTCTGGCTGCATGAATATTTCATATGCTGGGGCCTTGAGCTGGCCTAGCACCAGTGTGTTTGCTCCCCCTGCCTGAGAGGGGCTGCCTCCTTTGCCTGGCTGGGCCTCCCGAGGCAGAGGGGTAGTAGGCAGATCAAGGGCTGGAAGAGGGCCCCTCGGAGGGCCTGTGGCCTCGCCTTGCCTGGGGAGCCTTGGCTGGGTGTGCGGAGGGGAGGGCGGGGGTGGGGGAGGAGGCCAGAGGAGGTGCAGGGAGGCGGCATCCTCCCAGAGTGAAGCCCATGCCTTAAATGAAATCAAATTAGTTTTTTGAAACCTCCCGCGTGATTTGGTTCCTGATCAGCCCCCACCTCAACTCTGTTTGGGACTAGTGCCTGGGAACACGTTGCCCCGGCTGGGCACACCTCCTCCTGCCCTCTCCTCATCTGCTCTGCAACCCCTGCTCCCTGGCTTCACAGTGGGAGCTGCTTTAGGGGAGAAGGGGAGAGGGGCCTGCAAGCTGGCTGCAAGCAAACCTCCCCAGCTGCCTTGGGCCCTCTCTTCTACCAGACCTGGGATGGGGGAGCCCTGGAAGCCTAGGCAGGCTCTCAGCCCCAGTAGCCCCCTCACCCCTTGCACTCTTGTGCCCTAGCTCAGAGGGATAGACCTCTATCTTGGTTTCCCTACCAGCCTGCTAATTTTCCAAAAAGAGCTCCTTCCTTCGTGTTACATATTTCAACAAATGGCATCACCATCTGCCCTGGTTTTTCTCCACTTGCCCCTCTGGTCCATTCCCATCCTTCTCTGCCCTGTTCTGGGCCTTGGGAGACTGACCTCTGCAGACTGATTACCCAGGTTCCCCTGCTCTTGGCTTCTGGTTGGGTTCATCCAAGGGGAAGCATAACCAGGAGAATGAAGGGCGGGAGGAGAAAGAAGTTAAGTATTTATTCTCCCGCCGAGTTCCTCTCCAGCTCTGGTCCAGTGTCCCCTCATCCATGGCTCCATTCTTCTAGTCAAGCCCTGGCATTAAGTTTCCTCCCTGTGACACTTCAGGCCCAGAGGTGGTAATGGCTCCTGCTGTTATAAGTCTCTGGGTGCTTCTCTATCCCTTGGTGGTCCATTCTCGTATCCCCACCCCATCTCAGTGCATAATCCCTTCATCGGGTTCTCTTCTGTTAAACCTTTGGAGGTGCTGTCGACTTCATTCTGGGTCCCTGGCCCATGCACCCTCCGTCTCAAGTCCAGTCTCCAAGCCAGAGCCCTGTGTGTCCTTGAGCCCTACAATTCCCCCTTCTCCCTGCAGACCTTCCACCTACTGGAACTGTGTTTCTCCTTCACCTCCAGGGTGTCTGCCTGGCCCAAGCCTTGGTCCTGGACCCCAGCTTAGTGCCTGCTCCCTCCCCATTCACTCCCCCCTGAAACATACATCTCTGCTTGGATAGCACTCGATCAACGAACTCTTCCAATGAACCTCATGAAATAACGTCTCCCAGACCAGCACTCTTGCTCCCTCTTATTCTCCTTTAGAAAAATTTACTGTGGTAAAATATTCATGACATAAATTGGCCGTTTTTTGCGGTACGCGGGCCTCTCACCGTTGTGGCCTCTCCCGCTGCGTAGCACAGGCTCCGGACGTGCAGGCTCAACGGCCATGGCTCACGGGCCCAGCAGCTCCGCGGCATGTGGGATCTTCCTGGACCGGGGCACGAACCCGTGTCCTCTGCATCGGCAGGCGGACTCCCAACCACTGCGTCACCAGGGAAGCCCAATTGGCCGTTTTAACTATTTTAAGTGTTTACAGCTTAGTGGCATTAAGTACATCCACAATGCTGTGCAACCATCACCCAAACCCAAGCTGAAACTCTGTACCCATGAAAGTCCCCCATCCCCTAGTACCCCCCATTCTACTCTCTACCTCTATGAATCTGACAACTCTGTGGGCCTCGCAAAGGTGGAATCATACAGTATTTATCTTTTTGTGTCTGGCTTATTTCACTCAGCAGAATGTCCTTAAGTTTCTTCCATGTCATAGCATGTGTCAGAATGTCCTTTTTTAAGACTGAATAATATTCCATTGTATGGAAGGACTACATTTTGTTTATCCATTCATCTATCAATGGACCTTTGGGTTGTTTTCACTTTTTGGCTTATATGGTAATTCTATGTTTAATCTTTTTGAGGAACTGCCATACTGTTTTCCACAGCGGCTGCACCATTATAATTCCCACCGCAATGCACAAGAGTTCCAATTTCTCCACAACCCCGTCAATACTTATTATTTTCTGCCGCTGTTGTTGTTTAGGATAGCCATCCCAATGGGTGTGAATTGGTGTCTCATAGTGGTTTTGATGCATTTCCCTGATGATCAGTGATGTGATCTTTTTGTGTGCTTATTGGTTATTTGTCTGTCTTCTGTGGGGTACTCTCTCTTATTTTTTATCTTATCCCCATGCGTCGTATTACTCATCCACTTGTGTTTTTTCGTGTTTTCACACTCTGGACCTTGAGCTCCACGAGGGAAGGCCTTTGCTCACTGCTGTCTTCCCAGCTCCAGCACATAGTAGATGCTCAATAAATATCTGTTGATCAAATGTCTAAATCCTCCCCTTGATGCTTTTCTCCATCCATCTCTGCCGAGCCTCACCAACCAAAATTCTGTCTGTCTTCCATTCTGCCATTTGTATTATGAGAACAATAGTGCCGTGAATAAACTTTTCCAGACACGGGATCCAGGGTCTGATTCAGAGCCCTGCACCTGCAGCAGATTCATATTTTCCCATTCCCCGCATAACCAGACTCCCTGGCCTTCAATCTGTCACTGAATTTGACATTGCCCACCTCCCCAGCAACACGTCTCCCCCACTGGCCTTTATACTTGCTGTCCTCCCAACGGTAGCACCTTTCCCTACTTCCCCTGTCCTTCAACACTCAGCTCCAGGGGGAGCTCCCCTTCCAAGCGCCCACCCTCCTACGTGCCTGGTCACCCCTCCTAGGGGCCTCATGCCCAGAGGCAAGAGCAGGAAAGACCCTGTGATGAGAGACCAGCCCGGGCCAGGCTGGGGTGCTTCACTCACCAGAGTTCCCAGGCCCAGAGAGTGGCTTACAGTGGCTTTGACCTCAGAATTGGCCCTTCCCTTTCTCTCTTATTCTGCCCTGTCTCTGATACCCTCTCTCTGTGCCAACCTGTGTCTAGAATGTGAATTCCATGACGGCGGGGATGCATCGTGCCTACCTCCCATCTCCCACCCTAGCACAGAGGAGGCAAGAATCTTTGCCTGTTGAGTTGGGTTGTTGGGATTTCTGCCTGCCTCCAAGCTCTTCTCCGTTCTCTGTCCCCATCTCCCACTTTTTTTTTTTTTTTGCCTCTTCACTCCTCAGACAATCGACTCCTCCCTTTCTCTCTGTCTCTGTCTCTTTCCACTTATCCTTCTGTATGATGTGATGTAGACATGCAGCTTGGGGCACTTGGCCTTGGAGTCAGCCCCTCTCTTCTGGCACTTCTCAAAGTGTTTCCTCTACCCTCTGCATCAGAACCACCGGAAGTGCTTGTTGAATGTGCTGGTATCTGAGCCTCTCCAGACCTACTCTAAGGGTGACCTACTGCTGCGTGACAGCCACCATTTTGCTGTATTTCACAAGTCTGGGGGTCAGAAATTTGGGCTTGACTACGTGATTCTTCTGCTCCACGAGGCATTAAATGGGGTCACTAGGTGCTTTCCAGCTGATGGATGTGTTGTGGACTGGAAGGTCCAGGATGCCAGGATGCCTTCTTTCACATGTCTCAGGCCCTGGTGGGGATGGCTGGAGGGCCGGGCTCAGCTCCGCTTCTCTCCTTCTCTGGGTCATCTCGGGGCTCTCCACATGGTGTCTCCAGAAGAGTTGTCAGACTTCTTACACAGCAGCTCAGGGCTCCGAGAGCAAGTGTTCCAAAAGAGAGGAAGTAGACATTACCAAACTCCTAAGGCAGGCCGAGGCTCAGAGGCACAGCACTTTCCCCGTTCTCTAGCAGTCAAGGCAGTTACGGAGCCCACTTCATTTAAAGTAGTGCTTCCTCACTCATATCCAGAGGGAGGGGACATAGATCCCCTGCTCTTGATGGGAGGAGGGGCAAGGAGTTGGTGGCCATCTTTTTTTTCTTTTTTAAATAAATTTATTTATTTATTTATCTTTGGCTGCGTTGGGTCTTTGTTGCTGAGTGCAGGCTGTCTCTAGTCGCTACAAGCAGGGGCTACTCTTCGTTGTGGTGAGCGGACTTCTTATTGCGGTGGCTTCTCTTGTTGCAGAGCACAGGCTCTAGGCATGTGGGCTTCAATAGTTGTGGCACGTGGGCTCAGTAGTTGTGGCTTGTGGGCTGTAGAGCACAGGCTCAGTAGCTGTGTCGCACAGGCTTAGTTGCTCCGCGGCATGTGGGATCTTCCCGGACCAGGGCTCGAACCCGTGTCCCCTGCACTGGCAGGCGGATTCTTAACCACTGCACCACCAGGGAAGTCCTGGTGGCCATATTTAATCAGCCATACCTACTGAGTCACATCTTAGGGGTAGACCCACAATCATGGCCCCTGAACTTGAAGAATGCTATGGCCCCCATCTGCCCTAGAACTTGTACTCATCATCCCCTGGGTTGTTCCTTTGCCTCACGGTTACCGGAGCAACCTGGGAGGGAGAATCTTGAGCTGAGTCCAAAGGGTGGGGAAGGTATGACTGACCCAGTGGGAGGAGTGGGTTCTGGAGTCAGGACCCAGGTCTGACGCCCAGATGTGCTGCTGACTGTGGACTTGAGAAAGTGATTTAGGCCTCACTGGGCCTCAGTTTCCTCATCTGTAAAATGGGGCTAGTAATACCTGTCTCTGAGGGTTGTGCTCCTTTTCTAGTTATTATCGATCGTCTCGTGGTCATAGCTTGCAGTGAATTGGTAATGCGGGTGACAGGCCAGTGATGTTCTGCTGTCTTTTATCTGGAAAATGACAAAACCTGGGTGTCGGGGTCCTGAGACCTTAGTGATTCAGTCCTTTCCCCTGGTTCAACCCAAAAGTGTTTTCCTCCTGTTATCCTGTCTGTCTCCTCGCTCCCTTCCCTGTCGCATGGGGGCCCCCTCAGAGCCCAGAACTCTGCTGGGTCCGCTCTGCATTCAGGAACCACCAGGCCTCTTTCTCTCGGTGCCTCTCTGCCTGGCCCACTCCAGGCCTCTTCCTCTCCATTTCCCTCCCCTCCTCGTAGCGCATCACTCTCATTTTCTCTGCAGAGCCTGGGAAGTTGAGGAGTCCCTTGTGGCAGACGGGCAGGGCTGACCTTGAAGCAGATCTTTAATAAAAAATGAGCAGAGACAGCAACCTCCCCCATTCCTCAGCTTGCCTCCCCTGACACCCCTCCTCCCTCCAGCCCCGGCTCTCCTCTCCTTCCCCTGTAAACCTACGGTAAGGGGCTACTGCTCTGGGTTAAGCATCGCCTTCATCAGGGTCCTTTTAGAGGGTGCAAATCCCTGGGCTGTGGGAGTGCGAAGGAGGGAAGTTTTTGTTGGGATGCGGGGTGGGGGGGGAGGGGGGCGGGAGGGAGTGGTATAGGAGGGGAGGGGGGTATACTCTGAGGCTGTGGGCCCTGCCTGCCTCTGCCTTAGAGCTTTACACAAGAATCCCCCTCCCACCGAGGCCTCACAATTGTCTCAATGGTTCAGCCCCACCCCTGGCCCAAAGCCATCCTGGGCTGCAGTTGGGGGCATCGGCAGCAGCCTAGGCCTCACCCACTTGGGTACTCGGAATCAAGTCCCCCACAGACCCAGGTCCCACTCAGCCTGAGCGCCGGAGTGAGAGGGACCTGCACCTTGAACACTGCCTTATCCCAGCAATTGCATTCAGCCTCATTGCCTCTAATCCTCACAATGAGCTCCTGAGCTGGGGATCACTGTCCCATCTCACAGATGGCAACACTGAGGATTCGAGAAGTTCAGCGCTGCCCACGGCCACCCAGCCCATCGGTGACCTGGGCGGTGACTTGAGCCACCATCTGTCTGACGCAAAGCCAAGCTTGTCCCCGAACCACTGACCTCAGAGCTGAGCACAGTCTTATTCCTTCTTCCTGCTCCTGACCGGGGCCCACAGTTCCTCCGCTTCCCTGAGGCTGCACCTCACCCTCCAGTGTGGGCCCTGTGGGAGGGACAGGCCTCCCAGAGCCAGGTTGCCAACTCCCTGGCTCCTCAGTGCGTCCCCCTCTCCCCCTGGACCTTTTGGGACCCCAGAGCCTAAACCCACCCTGAGCTGTTCACATGGTGGGTGTGACTCTGGCTGGCCCAGCTACTTTGCCCCTTGGGGTCTTACAGGTGTACGGGAGGTGTAAATATGTGTGTGAACAGATGGGTGGATACAATGTGTGTCAAGGGCCTGGGAAATAGATGAGTGAGTAACTTAGTGAATAAATTTGCAAACGAGTGAATGAATGAGAAGTGATTCAAATGGATCCGTGAATGAGGCACTGAGTCAGTGAACTCCGTCCACCAGGCAAGGTCAGGGCAGGAGCAAAGAGATTGTGTCCTCTCTGGGCTCTGCCTCCCCATGAGGCCCACTGCGACAGAGATGCCCACCAAGTTGTCAATGGGATGTGAATGCCCATCCAGGGACTACATCTCCCAGCATTCCCTGCATACAGATAGACCATGTGACCAATTCTCACCAATGATGTGCAGGCAAAGTGCCATTTTCCTGGAAGAGGCACCTAAGAAGCAGGTGTGCGCTCTCCTTCCTCTCTCCCCTCTCTTCCCCCATCTGCTGGCAGGTTGTACAGGACTCCAAGGCCCTGGGGAGGGGAGAGGGAGCCGCAAGATGGAAGGAGCCTGAGTCCCTGTCTCATCATGGGGAAGAGAGCTGCCTGCTGACCAGGAGCATCAGCCTAGGACTGTTAGAGAATGAGAAGTAAGTAGCAATAAGCTACTGAAATTTTAGGATTTATTTGTTATAGCAGCTAGCGTTTCCTTAAGTGACACACTTACAGAAGCTAATTATTCATTGCCAAGCTATGGAACTCGTCCCTGAAACACTTAGGTGGGGGCTGTGGAGACCCTCGACAGGCATCTGTGACAAGGGCCAGTAGGGGCTCCATCCTTTGCCTGCTGGTGGTAGGGATAGACAGTGTGACCTCATAGCTTTCTTCTCACCTCTCCCATTCAGGGAGGAGTTAATGTTGCTCTGGAGTTGGGGGAGGGACTCAGGCAGGTATTGGGAATAAAAGTGACTACTTAGACAAAACTATCTTTCTAGAAGTCAGGACAGTGGTTGTCCTTGGGGAAGGCGTGACTAGAAGGGGTATAGGAGGGCTGGTTATGTTGTTTCTTGATCTGGGTGGTGGTCCATGGCTGTGTTCAGTTTGTGAAAATTCATTGAGCTGTATATGTATGATTTCCATACTTTATGTATCACTGTATTTTAATAAAAAATTTTAAATGCCCAGGAGAAGGGAGGGTTAGGGTGAGGAGACAAAAAGAGTAAAAGAAGACAGGAGAATGTCAGCAGAGGGACAGGAGGGGTGCAGGTGGGCAGAGGGCAGCCCTGCCCCTTCACCCATCACTGTAGCCTGGGATGTACACCTTCCTTCTTTTCTTGGCAAGTCACCATAGACCCTCACCCAACACCCATTGTCTCTCCATCCCACACGGGGCACCTACTGCATCCAGGTCCAGGAAGAATCCAGGTTGTCCCAATGGGCAGGTCCCCTGTCCTGGGAACCCCCATCCCCAAGGAGTGTGCAGTGAGCTCTTCTTAAAGGCCTTGAGCGCCACACCTGGGTCCATGTGTTCCGATCGGGACAGGGCGGGCGGGGAGGGGATGCAGAGATGGCAGCTGAGGCTGTCTTGGAGGCTGTGACCCAGTTTCATCTCCAACATTTGTCTGCCAGCAGAAGTGACCCCAGTCACCTGAACCCACCATACACTAAGTCCCATATACAGCCCCATACACATGTCAGATCCACTCATACACACACACACTCAGGAACACACCTGGACAACCCAAACCTCAGACACACACAGCACACACACACTCCCGCATCAACATGGGCCCCACACATGTGCGTCCATGCATAAATACTCCCACCAACACATCAGACTCTGGGACAGAGATGGCTAGAGACAGCTTATAGGAGGCGTGCACCCACACTGAACCTGACCCCCGAGGCACCCAGAGGCGATCAACTGAGGGTCTCTTTGGGGGGGGGGGTCTTAACCTGGGCGCCATCTCTTTCATGGACGCTTTCCTGACTGTTCAGTGGCCCAAGAGAAGCCCCCCCAGCCCCACCCCAGCTGGAGTGGCAGCCAGAGAGAGCTGGGGCCAGGGCTGGAAGGCAGAGCCAGGTGGGAGCAGCTGGGGAACTCCAGGGTCCTAGACTGGACCAACCTGGGCCTGCCCACTCCGACCGCTCTGGGGAAAGGGCAGCTGGCCTGGGACAGGCTGTCAGGCGGGGACGGTGAAAGAGCAGGCTACTTGTGTAGCCTGTGTGTGTACATACACGCAGAGACTGGTATAAATGTGATGCATTTAACTGCATGCTACCAAAAAGCCTCCCTCTTTCTCTCCCCTGGCCGTGTTTAATGATCCCTCCGGGGACCCCAGCAGGCTACATTTGCTTCCTGAGCTGAGGCCAGCTCAGACATAAGCCCAGGCTGGCCCAGCCCTGCGGGGTGGGAGGGCCCTGCGCATGTGCTCTGCCTGGGGCTGTCCCCAGGACCCCGGCTTCCTTATCTCTGGCCAGAGCCCTCCTCCCAGTAGCCCTCACCCTCAGACCTGGAGCCCCAGCAGGGCCCTGACCTTCAAGTGAGGAACATGGCAAGGATGGTCACTATTTATTGAGTGCCTACTGTGTGCTGCGGACTTTATTTATTTTTTAAATTAAAAAGAGTCTTTGGCCGCACCGCGGGGCACGTGGAATCTTACTTCCCTGACCAGGGATTGAACCTGTGCCCCCTGCCGTGGAAGGGTGGAGTCCCAACCCCTGGACCACCAGGGAAGTCCTTGCTGTGGATTTTAGACACTAAATCCTCTCAGCAAGCCTGGGAATGGGCATAATTTTACTAGTGAGGAAGCCGAGGCCCAGAGAAGTTAAGTAATTTGCTCAAGGCTGCACAGCCTTGGGGGCTTGGGCATGGGGAGGAGGTCTGGGGTCTGGAGTGAGGTGACCCCTTGTTGGCCCTCAGCAGCCTCACCTCCCAGGCTGTCCTTCTAGACTACTCCAGCCCTGTTGGACTCTCCTTCTGGAAGGTTCTGTCGCACTGGGAAGCGTGGAGTCAAATTTGCAACGTAGCACGGTGCCACCGAAACTTCCGCAATTCCTGTCCTGTCTCCACATTTCTGCTCCTCTGTGTACCTTCTGTGCTATTTAACTCGTTCTTGAAATCAGTTCCTGTTTGTACTCAGCCTTGTCTGAGCCGTGCTGCCCAGGGTGTGGCAGGCTTGATGAGCTGGTTTCCGACATTGAGACACTCGTCACAATAAACGTCCCTAAGTCAGGTCAGGGCCCCTGGGAGAGGCCTGGCCTGGGCAGTGGCCTCCTCCTTCAGCCTCTCCCACAGCTGCTGGGACAGTCCGCCCTCCAACAGCTGGTCACCTGACTCCAGCCTCAGTCTGTTAATTATCGTACACGTACCCGTGCCCAGGAGGTGCCTGGGACACAGCAGCCGTCCAGTAAAGGCGGTTGAAGCCGCACTGGGCTTGCATCGGGAGGGGGGGAGTGGGGGGTGCTCCTGGGCAGCCCCTCCCTGCTTTCCCGTTTGTAACAGCTGTGAGATGTGAAAGGTTCCAGGTGAGGACAAGATGCTCTGTGATGCAAACAGGCACTGCCTGGTCTGCTCCAAGCGCTCAGTGGGAGGCGCTTGAGGGTCCCATTGCCCCCCACCCCTTTCCTGAGCCAGAGCTTTTCCCTGAGCCCAGGCCAGGTACATCTGGCATCGGTCACCGCTTTCAGAGCTTACAGTCCCCCAAAACATACACCCCACATACACACACTGCCCACACATACACACACATCACGCAGAATCACCCCGGCCCGTGAAAGAAGCACTCCCAATCACCCCTACCCCAGCTGCAACCAGCCGACCTCCATCTCTGGCAGGAAGGGAGTTAACCTAATTACTGGCCTGCGTCTGCCTGGCAAGAGGCTCTCAGCCTGGCTGGGAGAATGTTAGCATCAGCAGGAGCCTGGGAGGGAGAGAGCAGGGCGGGGAGGAGTTATTTTTAGGCAACGGAGGTGGGGTTTGTAGTTGAGCTGGGCTGGTGGCTGAGGGGGCAGGGGGCAGTCTTCACGGAGTGATGGAGGGCTCAGGTCAGGGGGTGAGGCAGCCTGGCTGTGGCCCCTCCTAAGAGGGACCAGGCCAGCTCTTAGGAAGGAGGGGAGGGGACAGAGAGAAGGAAGGAGGGACTTGCCAAGCCTTCCTACCAGAGCTGTCCCACTGGGCTGGGTTGCCAGCTGGGAGAATGTGAAATGGCTCTAAAATGGGGAGAAAGCTTTGCATGAGCTGACAGCCCTTCCCCCACCACAGACAGACACACAGGGTGGGGGCGGGGCTTCTGCATCAGGCCTTGAGAGCAGCTGGGCAGTGGCAGGGTCTGTGACTTCCTGAGGGCACACCAGCTCCTTTGTGAATGGCTGGTCCCCTCCATTCCCGCTCCCGATCTGGGGTCAATGTTCCCCCCATCCTCTGTGGAGTGCCCCCAAGAGCCTGTCTGGCAGGGAGGGGCACACGGGGCAACCCCCCAACTCCCAAAGCACATGAAACATCAGAGCATGGTGAGCCAAGAACCCAAGAAATCCAAGGGTCTGGTTTCACGGCACAGAACCGCCCCGCATTCAGACAGCCCTGCCCTCCCCGAGGCTGCAGGCACCTTGCTGACTGGGGCAGGGGAAGCTCTGCGGCCAGAATGCCTAGGTTCAAGTCCCAACTCCCTTCACCTGCTGTGTGACCTTGCAAAGTTACTCAACCTCTCTGGGCATCACTTCTCTTGCTAATGTAGCCACCTTAGAGGACTGTGATGAGGATAAAAGGGAATATGTGTGCAAAATGCCTAGGAGGGTGTACCAGTTTCCCGTGGCTGCTGTAACAGATGACTACAAGCTTAGTGGCTTAAAACAACACACATTTATTTAACAGTTCTGGAGGTCAGACTTTCTAAAATCAAGGTGTCAGCAGGGCTGCTTTCCTTCTGGAGGCTCTAGGGGAGAATATTGCCTTGCCTGCCTTTCTGGAGGCTGCCTACACTCCTTGGCTTGTGGGCCCTCCCTCCCTCCCTCCCTCCCTCTCTCTTCAAGGCTTGAGACAGTAGCATCTTCAGATCTCTCTCGCTCTGACCACCTCTGTCATCACAGCCACTGCTTTGATTCTAACTTTGATTCCGCTCTTCCTGCCTCCTTCTTAGGAGGACCATTGTGATTACATTAGACCCACGCAGATAGTCCAGGAGAATCTCCCCATCTTAAAATCTTTAACTTCATCATATCTACAAAGTCCCTTGGAAGGTAACATATTCACAGGTTTCAGGGATAAGGAAATGGACATTTCTGGGGGCCATTATTCTGCCTCTGCTAGGAGGCCTGGGAAGTAGTGAGTGCTCAGCAAATGTGAGAGAGGGAAAAGTGCTCACGGCCTGGACAGGGGGACACAGCTTGCACACTTGGGGGATGATTTAGTCGATAGGGGTTTCCAGGGGCTGCCAGGAAGAGTTGGCCCTGGTTCTTGGCTTCCCCCGGCAAAGGCTCAGCCAGCTCATCAAGGTCATTAACACCATCCACTCAGTCCCCGGGTTTTTGTTCCTTGCTGAGGCGGACAGGAGTCGTGTGTCAGGAGGCCACCGGAAGGTAGGGATGACAGCCAGTTCACAGACTGGGAGGTATATAATTGGAGCTTGAAAGTGGGGGTGTGGTTAGTTTAACCCACACTGCCAATGGGCTGATGGACTTCTGGGCGGTAGAGGTGGGGCTGGGAGATGCTGGTGTTTTCTCCGTCATCCTTCCCTTCCCACTCACTGCCACCCCGCTTCGGGCCCTTGTCCCTTCTGCTGTCAAAGCGTCCTGAGCAGTCCCCGCTGCCACATCTTTCCTACTTAAGTGTGGCCAGCAGCAAGGACATCACCTGGACCCCTCCCCAGGCTCCTGGGCCACAATCTGTATGTTAACAAGCCCACGCCTAGGATCGTGTCACCTGCCTGCTCAGCGCCTTTACCCTCCCTGTTCCCACCACCCACAGGACGAGGTCCGAGCTCTGCAGCCTGCATGGAAGAGCCCCACCCCCCCACCCCAAATGGCCTCGCTCCCCTCATCGTGTGAACACTGGCCATTCCTCAAACCCTCCGGAGCCCATTCTCCTAAGCCTAGCCTGATTCTGTCACGGCTGCCTGCTTGCCGTGACCACCCTGCCCTCCTGGCCGGCTGGAATCCTACCCCTCCTGCAGGGCCAGCTCAAATGGCCTCTCCTTCTCTTCCCTCCTGGCTATCTTGATGGAGCAGTCTTCTCTGATCCTGGCCTCTGCCAAGATGTCCAGAAGTAACCTAGTCCTCTTCTGAGTCCTGTGGTACTTGATCTGCATTTTTCTGATTCTCTCATCCCTGACTTACCTGTAAGTCCTGAAAGGCAGGAGGTTTATATAGTGAAGAGCTCTGGGGCGGCCAGTGTCCAAAGTGCAGTCACTGACTACCCCATCCCCCCTCAGCATAATCTGGAGGGATCTGGAATATTATAGGTTCTTGGTCCTTCCTCTCAAGACTGCTAGATCAGAACTTCTGAGGGGTGGGCACAGGAAGCTGCATTTAAAAAACTTAAAAAAAAATTGAAGTACAATTGATTTACAATGTTGTGTTATTTACTGCTGTACAGCAAGGTGATTCAGTTATACATATGTATGCATTCTTTTTTAAAAAGTATTCTTTTCCATTATGGTTTATCATAAGACATTGAATATAGTTCTGTGCTATACAGTAGGACCTTGTTGTTTATCCATTCTATACATAAAAGCTTACATCTGCTAACTTCAACCTCCCACTCCATCTCTCCCCCAACCCCTCCCCCTTGGCAACCACCTGTCTGTTCTGTTTGTGATTCTGTTTGTTTCATAGATAGGTTCATTTGTGTCATATTTTAGATTCCACATATAAGTGATATAATACGGTACTTATCCTTCTCTTACTTCACTTAGTATGACAATCTCTAGGTCCATCCATGCTGCTGCAGACGGCATTATTTTGTTCTTTTTTATGGCTGAGTAGTATTCCATTGTATATATGTACCACATCTTCTTTATCCATTCCTCTGTGGATGGACATTTAGGTTGTTTCCACGTCTTGGCTATCGTGAATAGTGCTGCTATGAACACACGGGTGCATGTATCTTTTGAAACTATAGTTTTGTCTGGATATATCCCAGGAGAGGGATTGCTGGATCATATGGTAATTCTATTTTTAGTTTTCTGAGGAACCTCCATACTGTTTTCCACGGTGGCTGCACCAGTTTACATTCCCATCAACAGTGTAGGAGGGGGCTGCATTTTAAGCAAACCCCTTGGACGGGCCTTATGCGGTAACCGCTGGTGTATGGAGACCGGCACCGACATGACCACCCTAAACCAAGACCACTTGTGGAGTCATTGCACTAGGTCCTGCCTGTCAGGGTTGTGACAAGGACGCCAGGAAGCAGCAAATGCACCCCAGAGCTGGCACAGTGCCTCAAGTACAGAACCTCCAGGAGGCATTAGTCCAACAGCACCGTGCTGTTCAGAGCCATGGTCTTCATAGTAGTGAAAACCTAAACCACCTAATGATACAACAGTGGAATACGTTTTATAGTACATTCACCCTAAGGGGCATCCAGCTATTAAACAAGTGATATGGGAAGACACGGATACACTTAAGGAATTGTGCACGTGTGGTAGAGAATCTCCAGAGCTGGCTCCCAAAGGACCCTTGAGGCCCCTCCAACCACGGACCTGGGCTTGCCTGGTGACTCGCTTTAGCCACGAGGATCTGGCAACCGTGATGCTGTGCCGGTTCTGAGCCTAAGCTTTAACGCCTGGCAGCTTCTGCTTTTGCACTTTTGGAAACCCCAGGCCATCAAGTAAGAAATCTGCGTGCCCTGCTGTAGGGCCTCGTGGAGCCCAGCTGTCCCACCACCCCCTCAACAGCAGCCATGCGCCGGAGCCATCACCTTGAACATGCCTGACTGGCCAGCCCCCCACGCCTGGAGGAACAGAAACTTCCAGCGGAACCCTGCCAACCACAGAATCGTGAGACGTAATAAAATACTGGCTTAAAAGCAACTAACTTGTGTGTGTTACACAGTAATTAACCAGGACAGGTTGCAAAACGGCACAAGCAGCTTTATCTCAACTTTTGAAATATGCAAAATCAGGAGCACAAATACTATTATCGGAGATAATTTCCTGTATTTGGCTACATTTTAGTTTTTAAACGATGAACATTATCACTTATATAAGAACGCAATGATGTCATACTTGATAAAATCCACTGCAGTTTAAAAAAAAAAAAAGCTGCAGATAAACGGGTCTCTGTCTACTGGGCGTAGCTCGAGCACCACCTGCCCTTTCACCGGAAGGTCATCACCTGTCGTCAGAAAGTTCTCAGGTATTGAGCTCTCAGTTTCCACTTCAGAGGCCACGGCTTCTGGGGAGCAAACTGTACCCGAAGGGAATCAGGTCTCCCTTTAATTCCCCACATGTATCCTCAGCCCAGCTAATGCAACAAAGTCCCTTCTGGCCACTGATGAAGACACGAAGCCACCTCCCCTGTGTCCTCAGCCCTGTGGCTGCAGCTGGTGTTTTGGTTTGGTTGTTCCTGCCCCTGCCCAGCCCTCCTCACAATTCTGGCTTTGGCTAGTCATTGCCACTGAATATCAGGGCTCGATCAGAAGAGGACGAAGTCCAGCCAGCGGTGCTGTCTGCTTGGCCAGAAAAACCACACAGAAAGAACCTGCGACAGAAGACAGCAGCCCAGCGTCAGCCACTGAGCTGCCACCCGCACAGGCGAGAGGACACCGAGGAATCAGACCCAAGCTGGCCCTTCCTTCAGCTCACACACCTGAGGGACACGATGGTGCAAAGAGCAGGGTTGGGAGAGCAGTTACTGATGAAGATCACAGGCTTGAAGCTACTGATGAGACCATGATGTTTCAGTCTTTTTTTTTTTTTTTTTTTTTTTAAACTGTACGCGGGCCTCTCACTGCTGTGGCCTCTCCCGTTGCGGAGCACAGGCTCCGGACGTGCAGGCTCAGCGGCCATGGCTCACGGGCCCAGCCGCTCCGCGGCACGTGGGATCTTCCCAGACCGGGGCACGAACGCCTGCACCGGCAGGCGGACTCTCAACCACTGCGCCACCAGGGAAGCCCAAGTCTACTTTTTAAACAACACCTGATTCTAATTCGTGATGGAAGAGATGTCAGACACACACTCTGCAGTCAGCTCCAATGGGGCTCTGAAAGCACAGTATTTAATTGGAGACCTTGGAAAAGAAAATCAAAGCCTGCTTTTATTGATGCACCGACAGACTGACCCGAGATTTGGAAGGGGTAGTTCGCTAATACAATACTCATCATCAAAGCAAACTGAGAAGACCACGGTGTCTGAAGTGGCTTTGCAGCGACACGATGCCTTAATAAGTTATGGAGACGGCCTGCTCGCTAACCGCCTTCTCACTTCATGCTCTTTACAAACTCCTCTCCTTTCTTGATGGAGGCTTTCAGCTCAGGAATGGCCTCGGCAATCATCTTCTCTTCGAAAGGGGAGATTTTGCCAATGCCTAGATTCTTCTCGATGCCCTTTTTCTGAAGGAGAGAGGGGAGGTGGTAAGATTTTACAAGAAAGTTTCCATGAATGGGTTTGTTACAGAAAATCCCACTTGTAACTTCATCAGGCCTGCCTTGCCTGTCTAACCGGTGGCTCCTGGGCAGCCTGCTGAGGGAGCCGCACGCCCTGGGGACGGGGCAGGACGGGGCCGGACGGGTGTGAGCCGTGCCAGGAGCTCAGCTTCTGTCATTCAGCCCTGGGCTGGGAGCCGGGCTCTGGCACTCACTGTGTGTGCACCTGTCACGCACCCACCAAGTGTGTTTCCTTATCGACCCCACAGGAGGCTGTGAGGACACATGTGGGTTGCTTGGCACATAAAGAACTCAATAATTAGTAGCACCTGAGTTATTCTCCCTGACACGGAGCGTACTTTTGGGATCTAGTTTTTTTCCCAAGTTGGTAAAGGACTGAAGAAACACTTTCGTAGCCACCTGAATCCAACGTAATTAAGGAGATACACGTCGGACGTTAGGAAAACACCAGGCTGGCGTCCAGGCTGCCTCCTCGGAGCCTCCCTGACCAGGACCATCAGCCTTGGGGGCCTCTCCTACAGGCCCCACCATGCTGCGCACACCTGCACTCAGCTGGCTCTGGAGCTATAACCACAGGTAGCTCTGGAGACCAGTGTCGGTCTCAGGGATTTTGGACACCACGGTGTCTGTGGGAAGGGCTTCTTTCTGGGCACGAGAGGAAGGCGAGCACACATTTGCCTGATTCCAGCGGGTGCCCACGGCTAAGACGTGGAAACCTGCTCACTGAAGACTCGGTAGGAGTCAAGCAGACCAGAGAGCTGCCCCAAAACCAGCCTGGCTGAAGCCAGCAAGGTGACTAGAAGGGCCCCGTCCCAGTGCATTTCAAGGAGGAAAAGCAGTGAGACGAGGAGCAGGGCCCAGGAACGCCTGAGCTGGAAGGTCTAACACGTGTGCACGCCCCGGCAGGCCCTGAGGTCAGAATGAGAAGGAACCAGCACAGCCTGGTGCGGGGAAGCCTCTTCTGTGAGGGCTGTCCATGGGCCGCCTCGGGACACAGCGAGGGTCTCACTGGGAAACATACCCAGGTGGCCGCTGCTGACCGGCTGCTGGGGCCGTGAGATTCCCGTCAGCCCCCACAGACTGAGGTTTCTCCCCGCCACTGCTTCTGTGATGCTTCTACCCTCAAAAGTCCAAGCACAGGCCAGGCAGTGAGATGCAGTTACTGCACAAGGAAATCTGAACCATGAAGCAAACGCACGGAGTACAGCTGCTGAGTCTCAGCTACGGAAAATGCTCCTTCTTCCGGCCAAGACCTGGCCTCTGGGATACATACCCCCAGCAGCAATGGCGTGGAGAAGTACGGACAGTCCGTTTCTTGGGACTTAACGAAGGAACATTCGACAACTCCTTCCTTTCCGTTCATCGCATCCACGAGGGAGAAGACAAACCGGGCTCCAGCATACGCCATGGATAGGGTGGCGGAGCCTAGGAGGACAAAGGCAGGTCAGCCAAGCTAGCGCTGCGACCGTAAGACCCAGACGAGCTTCCCCGCCAGCTAAAACCCCATCTGCATAACCTCCAGCTTTCCAGTCTCATTAGGAATTTAGGTCAGCATCCCTTGAAGTGACAGACCCGCAGACGGCACGCAATTAGCTCTGCTGACCTCAAACACTACTCCACGCCCCACAGCAAGCTGCGCTGCCCTCTGACCGGGGGGCTGCTTATCGAGCAGATGGACGTGAGACTTAGAAAAGGACCCACTCCTTGCTGGGCCCTCATGAGTCTTCGGCTCTGCCTCTAAAAGCCTGGGGCCGCCTGAGCGCCTACCTGCTCCGGCCTTAGCCTTGACCACCTCCGTGCCGGCCTCCTGGATCCGCCCGATGAGGGTGGTCAGCTGGTCCTGGGGGAAGTCCACCTTGGGGGTGCACTGCAAGTGGAAGTCACAGGGCTCACGTGAGCAGGACCAGGCTCCGGTCACCTCCCAGCCCCACGCCTGGCGGGCCCTGGCATCGCTGCCACGTGGGAAATCAAGACCTTTTCCTTAAAGAAAAAGCCGACTTTGTTGGGAGGTGTAGTGAGTTCTCTACTCGTTAAAAAAAAAAAAAAAAACTTTCTCTATTTTGGACTAATTTTAGACTTAGAGAAACGTTGTAAAAATAGCAGAAAGATTTTTCCTCACCCGGCTTACCCTGGTAACACTTTACATAACCACAGTGCAGTTATAAAGAACAGGAAATTAACTAAACCACAGACCTAACTAAACAGTCACCGACTGTTCCACTACCGTCCCTTCTGTTCAGGGTTCTGCCCAGGACCCACCAGCACCCAGGGATCTCGCCTTTGACTGCTTCCTCAGTCCTCCCCTGGCTTTCAGGACATCTGTCAAGGGTACTGAACGCTCGCTTTGTAGGATGTCCATCAACTTAGGTTTAAAAGGTGCTTCCTCAGTATTTTCTCCTGAGGTTATGAGGTGATTCATCTTATTCTCAGTGGTGTTTACCTTGTCTCTCCTCATTTTTAAACAAAGCAGCTTTGCCTGCCCTGACCTAATCGGGAAGGCAGTGATGTTTCCACCAGCAGTTTTCACTGTGTAGGAGCTGGCCCTTTGGAACACCTTCTGACCACACTCACTCCCGCAGCTGTGGACGCTTCAAAGTAACAACAGACGGTGAGATCCGTGTCAGCCTGATCCGAGGGCCCCAAAGTGAACCTCTGAACTGTGTTCGTGGTCTTGAGGCTTCCGGGCAGGGTGACACACGCACCTGAGAGACCAGGGGGATGATGGTCTTCCCGGCATGGCCGCCAATGACAGGAACGCTGACGCGAGCCGGGTCCAAACCCTGGTCACCGAAAGTGGAAAGCCTGATTAACTTTTAACAAGCACTTTGTGTGTAAAACACGTCATATGCACCTAAAGCACCAATACCGGAAAAATCCACAGAACTCGGAAACCAGGTAAGAGGCCGCCTGACTCCAGCCGTGCTCACATGTCCCACTAGGCGCCCCCTGCAGTTTCAACACATGCAGTGAGTAACTCGGTGTCTGGTGAGGTCACTCCGAGGCTTTCCCTTCACAATGCGCTGAAAACTGCCTTCGTGAAGGGTCCCAATTGGTTCCCATCAGTCCGACAGCTTCTTGGAATCAGAGGATGACAAATCCTCTTTCCCACACCTGATGTCATCCCCATGCCTTAGCTCAGACTTACGTGCCTACACTTTGTTACAGAGAACAAACACCTCGTATCAGAGCAAGACTCCAGAACACCCAGGGGTGAGAAGTCTGTCAACTCAAACAGTGATCGGAACAGAAAGAAGGAAACCAAGTTGAAAGGGGTCACAACGCCAAGGTTCATGAAGTGGGGCTTGCTGGGACGGCTGATTCATTTGTTAAACCGGGGGCACGATGCCCCCAAGAATCTGCGAACCAGGTATTTCTTAACACAGTCAAAAAAAGAAGCTGGTGGGAGTAACGGGAGGGGGTGAGCAGTCCCCAAATGCTGCAGCTGCTAAAAAGAGACACCGTAAGTTAGGAACCAGCCTTGCCTAGGTCGGGGAGCCCAGCCACGAGGGTGGGCAGACCCAGCAGCACCGTTAACGGACACGCACGGCAGTGTCTACAGGCCAGGGCACCACGCCGGTCACCAGGGACACAGCCACGAACAGAAAGGGCCCCTGCTTTTGAGAAGCTCATTGTCCAAAATGAGACAGATACAAACAGACGCTCCAACGCGAAGGGTGAAGCCAGCCACAGGGTGGCTCTGGAAGGCACCTGAGAGAAGGCCTCCTGGGGCAGACCTAACTTCATCTGGGAAGGAGCAGGACTCCACCAAGGGAAGCGTATTCTAGGCAAAAGGAGCAGAGAGAACAAAGACCTGGGGGTTCACAGGGCAGGTACCATGAGCAGAGCATGAAGTGCAAAGGGCAAGCGCAGTGGAAGGCGGGGGTAGAGACGGCCGAGGGGGGAGCCAGAGGCTGCGAGGTTAAGGGCAGCCTTTCACCCTCCCCGCAATCCAGGAGCTTTTCAGAATGCCAGGCAGCCTGAGGCAAAGGGCGCACTCCTTAACTGGTGGATCCGGGGCGGAGACATGCTTCCCCCCCTCACGTGGCAAAGCTTCAAGGCCAAGCCTCCACGGTCTAACAGAACTCTCTGTGGGAACACAGCAGCCACGTGGGGCTCTGGAGCATCTCGAGTGTGGCTGGTGCAACAGAGGACCACAGTTTCTAATTTAATTCTAATTAATTCAAATAGCCACAGGTATCTACTGTTGCAGCCGGATTAGGGGCCCAGGGGAAACGCGTGCTTCCCCCTGGAGTTGGCAGCACCACGGGAGCCCTAAGAGAACGAGCACTGCTGCTTCCAGGAACCGGGGGCGTGTGCCTCGGGAAGCTGGAACCCCCGCCTCCCGGCCTGGGTGCGTTCAGACTCGGCTTCACCGAGACCCGCTCCGCAAAGCCTTTCCTGACTCAAAGTCAACCACAGTCTAAACACACGTGCACTGAAACGGTGATTCAGTTGTCTCTGGAATTAAAGTGTCTTTTTCTGCTTCACTCACAGAGCTCCCAGGCCCCGGGGCCACATCTCAGGGATCCGACCCCACTCGGAGAGCAGAGCCTGAGGAACACGCCAGAGCATGAATCGCAGCGGGGCACCGTACCGTCCACACCCCAGAGGAGAAGTGCTGGGCGCAGGGGAGGAAGAGGAAGGTCAACGGTCCTGCGTGCGCCCTTCTCACTAAGCTGTGTGTGCGACAATTATTCCCGACTTGGGAGGACCCCCTCTTCACAAGTTCACGAAAAATGGCCTGAAGCTCAGGAGGGACACTTATTTGGGCCAGAGGAAGTGGTTCTGCTGGGTCCATAACCCAACAGACTAGACAGCGAGCTGTGAAAGGTACCGAGGACTCCAGACCTGGCGCCGGTGCCAAACCCCCCTCGGGACAAGCCTGGCGGCTCAGGAAGAAGCAGGCAGCCAGCGGGAGCAGAAGTGAGGTAAGTCACTGCAGGCACCCAGGAAGGGAGTCAGAACACAGACCAGGGACAAGAGTTCTGACATGATTTCAGGGACTTTCCCAAGTTCTTCGTGTTTGCTGACTTTATCATTTGTCTAATGGTTAGCGGGTAAAACCTGTTAGGACCAGTTTTCAGAGCCGAGCCGATGAACGTGAAGAGCACAACCCAGTCTAGCCAGTGAGAAACCCAGGGAAAGCCGAACCCTTGCTACAGCAGGGAGAAGAGCGAGCTTGGCCGGTTCCAGCCCGCCGGGGCCTGCTGTCTGCGTTCCCCGCGCAAGCTGCTTCCCACCAAGGAGGCGAGCTATAAAGACATGTAAACCCTCCAGTTACATGTGGCCTGTAAGGGCCCCAGTGTCCTCCAGGCCCGTAAATGAGCCAAGCATAGCCAGAGAGGTTCCAAAAGGGAACCTGAAAGATGCCCGATGCAGCTCTTACCTTCAGTTCTGCAACAAAAGCGTTGGCTCGGACAATGTCCAGGGTTGTCACCCCAAATATTTTATTGGGGTTGTATACTCCGTGTTTCTTGAAAACTTCTGCTGTGATTGGGATGGTGGAGTTAACCTAGTAAATCCAAGAGAGGGGGGCAGAATTTGCCTGTGTTCTGAGAGCAGAGCCTTGCGACAGGAGGAAAAATCTTCTCGTCAGACCGTGAACAAGCTCTAAGCTGTCACAGTAAATTGCCCTGATAAGCGACCCTCACGATGGAAGGCCCCTACTCTAAAAGACTGCTGCTTCTCCCTGCCACGAGAAAGAAGAAACCATTCACTGGGGGAGGCACTCTTCTCCTTGGCGGCCTCCGAGCCCAAAGTTCAAACATGCACGTGACCCTTCAACTATCAACTTAAAAATGTGATGAAGGCTCCACAAGGCACCTTCTGCTCCAGCTGGGACTTAGCCCAAATGGCCATTTAAAAAAAAAAAAAAAAAAAAGACAGCCTAGCAAGAAGCTACAAGCTACAAGCTCAGTCCCAGCTCTGTCACTCTGTGTCGTAACCCCGGCCAAGTTACCTCAACTCCTTAGAACTCAGTTTCTTAAAACGGGAGACAACTACCTCATGAGGTGGTTGTGAAGATTTAAGTGATTTAATACATGGCAAGGGTTTAACACATTACCTGGTACATAGAAATAATAAAAACAAGACAAAACCAGCGAGATTTATATTAGGCACCGGTTAATCTGCCCCCCAAGATCTTCTGACCAGTTGCCCCCGAGGAAAGGTGAGCTGGTTGGAAAGGGCAGGATCCTCTTCTCAGAGGCCACGGGCACAAGCTCTGCGTGTTTATCAGCGGCCACGTTCCTGAGTCCACATCAGTGTCCCTGCACTTTCACCCAGATCCTTCTTGTACTCGCGAGACCAGACCAACCAGCAGGGAGGAACAGAAGGGCTGCTGTCAAATGCAACCTGAGGCCCTGCTAGGGCGGGCGTGGGAGCCACAGCCGACTTCTCAGGAGGGACACAGCACCCGGAGTTTCTGAACTGAAGAACTAGCTTCCTGCAAAAAGCAGCAAGCAGGGCCTGGGGGGCTGCGTACGGGACCATGTGTGAGTGTGAGGAGGGAGGAGGCGCCAGGAAGCAGGAACTGCAAACCCCAAGTAGAACACAGGAAAAGGAGTTAACAGGCTACCACAGTAACGGCTGAAGCAGCCTCAGGAATGGGCTTATTTTCCAGGTGGAAAAACTAAGATACCGAGAGGGGAAGTGATCTGCCCAAAGGCACACGGTCGATGGGAAAACCAGGTTAAAATTCACTTGGTCTATGCCAGAAGGAATCCTTAGGAAATAAATTTAAGGGCCTTTTTCAGCTCACCCACTTTATCCATTTCAGCACACGAACCCGATTATTCCCCCGCTAAGCACACTTTTGCTAACTGTGGACTTTCATGCGGCATCAGCGGCCGGCACTCACCGGATTTGCAATGATGCAGATCATGGCCTCGGGGCAGTGCTGGGCACAGGCAGCAGTCAGGGTGGCCACAATCGTGGCGTTGGTGTTGAACAGGTCATCCCGGGTCATGCCTGAGAACAATCCAATTCGAGGTGTTCATAAAGCACAGGACGAATTTCCAAACATGTACCACGTTGTGTGTGTTTGTTGTTATGGGAAATTCAAACATGAGTGAGACAGGGTCCCTGTTTCAAGTAAATCCATCTTGTAGGGAAAACGGCCCAGTGTGATAAGTGCCAAGATAGAGGTCTGTGAGGGTGGAGCGTGGGGAGGGGAATGAGGGGGGTTATACCCGAGGAGGGTCACCAAGGACCAGTACAGCTTCCAAGGTGGAGGCAGGTGGAGGAAAGGGCCTTGCATGCAAAAAATAAAAGTGCACACAGAACACAATGAGACTGGGCGAGGGGACCCAGGGACAGGTGGAGGGCTTCATCTGTACCCCACAGGCATTGGGGAGACTTTGGAATTTTTTCTGCAGCAGAGATCTGACCAGATCCATTCTTCATGGAAAACCACATCCTCAGCTGACTTGTGGGGAGATGCTAGGCAAGGAGTTCAACACACACCTGGTTTTCTTGGGACTCCCGCTGGAATCACCACCACGTCGCAGCCCTTCAGGCAGTCTGGCAGCTGCTCAGGTCCGAGGTAACCTGGAAAAAACACCCACGTGAGCAATTTCACCACTTCCGGCTTGGAGAGGCCACCACGTCTGTGGGGACAGAGCCCAGGTAGGATGGGCCCACCTGAGTCCAAGGCCGGCCACAGGCCTCAAGACAGGCTGGAAGGACCGCCCACGAAGGGGTTCCTCTTCTGGAGAACTACCACTGTGGGCCTGATGACACCGGCTGGCAGGACAGTCTCTTTCACTCCACTTTCCTCCAGCCTCACTGGCCCAGTCCCGATTCGGAACACAGTAACCATCCAGGTTCCCACAGAATCAGCCAAGTCGGCTGCTTTTCCTTATCCAACCCAACTCGCCAGCACTTCTAAGTCCTTCTCGGCTCCCAGTAAGAGCTGCTTATGCCACGTCACGGTCATCCTAACAAAAGCTCTGTCTCGGAGTCAGATCAGAAGGCATGGTGGAGGCCAGGAGAGAAAAGCCCCGTGCTGAGAAGCAGGGATGAAATATTAGCATCCATTCTGTTTACTCCTATCATCCGAGGAATAAAAGGTCCACGTTCAAAGATCTCGGGGAAATCGGCCAAAATCTGCTTTGATTTGACTTCTCCCTTATTGTGGGAGCTTTTGGAAACGCAAATGTACAGCCCAAAAGAAAATGAGCGAACTAATTCAGAGGGACCACGGAAGGCACACGAACAAATGATCTGACAGTCACTCAATCTCCTGTGCTGTCTACACGAGATGAAGATACATGCAAACACCATCCAACAGTCTCACACTGACAGCAGAGACGGAAAGCAGTACAAGTTTTCTGCACAGCAATCTGACACTTTATAGTAAAAGCTTTAAAGTAGTCATACCTACTCATTCTACTTTTAGGATTCTTTTTTTTTTAAGGATTCTAAGAAACAAGATGTAAAGATAAAGATGTTTACACAGCCTAGCTATTTACAGTAGAGCAAAACAGGAAACAGCCCAATGGACAACACTGTGGGTATAAAAATAAATAAGTGATAAATTATAGTACACCTTTAAAAATGATTTTACCAAGAATTTGGTGACATGGAAAAATGCTGCTATAATGTGAAGGTAAGATAAGCAGGATATATATAATTATATGTAATTATGAGTGACTTCTTGGATGACATAGCTAGATGTCCCTTGGATTTTCCTAAGGTGGCCATGCTCTGAAGAAGCTGGCAGAGGAAACCCTGGGGTGGAGGGACGGCCCAAGGTGGGGCGCAGGTGGCAGCATTTCTCACTGCCCCCACGCCCCTGCACGAGGCTGCCTCTTCCCCATCCTCATATTACTTGTTAAATTATAAAAAATTAAAAATGGGAAGGTGAGACCACTGTTATTCTCAAAGACACTGTTTAAATTTTTGTAGACTCAAGTCAAGAAAGGTGCAATAATTTATAAAATTTAATTCTAAAATGAACATGGAAACCCCAAGTCTCTGAACACCTAGTTTCACCTAAGAATCTCACTCTAAACCTGAATCCTGGCCGACGGGGGAGGAGAGATGTAAGTTCTCCAGGGTCGGCGTGCTCAATACCTTTTACTGTCGCTCTGGTCTCTATGTGGCTCAGATCGGCGGCCACTCCGGGTGTATGAGCAATATCGTAGAGGGTCAGGCGGCTCACCAAGGGGCTGTTCTTCAGGAGAAGTGAAAGCGGCTGCCCGATTCCTCCGGAAGCCCCCAGCACGGCTACTTTAGCATTGTTCTAGAAAGAGGCACAGAGAGAGGACTGTGAAGATGGAGTCAGCACTAAAAGGATCCACAGGGTAATGAACTGCAGAGTACCGCACTGGGTCTTTTTAATGTGCAGTTTTATTATTTTTTAAATAAATTTATTTATCTTGGGCTGAATTGGGTCTTTGTTGCTGCGCACAGGGCTTTCTCTAGTTGCGGTGAGCGGGGGCTACTCCTTGTTGCGGTGTGCGGGCTTCTCATTGCGGTGGCTTCTCGTTGCGGAGCACGGGCTCTAGGCGCGCAAGCTTCAGTAGTTGTGGCTCGTGGGCTCAGTAGTTGTGGCTCACGGGCTCTAGAATGCAGGCTCAGTAGCTGTGGTGCACAGGCTTAGTCGCTCCGCGGCACGTGGGACCTTCCTGAACCAGGGCTCGAACCCGTGTCCCCTGCATTGGCAGGCGGATTCTTAACCACTGCGAGTGAGGCTGTTTCTAACCTAAACTCGCAAATGAGAAGGGGAGCCTATCCCGGGCAAGCAGGCAGGGAGCTGCCAGGGAAGAAGACAAACCGAGAGAAGAGCAGCCACAAGAACGCAAAGCATGGCGTGTGGTCCGCTAGGGCAGCCGTGTACTCTGGGTCTTTACATTATCACTGCACACTGTGTTCCACAGCAATGGACGCTAGAAATAACGGGCTTCCGTTATCAAAAACAAAAATCAAACCAAATAAACCAAAACTCAAGCCGAACCCAAAACCACCACACAGTGTAATCTGCTCGAGGAAACTAAAACTCTAAAAAGCATATATTACATCTAAGATTGGAATTCAGGTTTCATTTGTTTGTTTTTAAGTTGGTGCTTTAAAGGTGGACCCTTGATTTCATAGAAAACTAGCTGGACCAACCCAGAACCTGAGGTCTGGCAATCTCACCCATCTCCAGACCTTCAATTATCACTCCCACATCCTGTCCCGAATCCTAAGGACTCCCAAATTCCAACTCCACATTCCCAGTTCTGTTAGGCATACCCACTGGTCCCACAAACCCAACTGTGTAAATAAATTTGTCCTTACTACCTCTCCCATCCCTGTTCCCAAATGGCATCTGTGTTCACCCAAATTCAAAACTCTAGAGCTATCTTCTGCTTCTTCCCTTACTGGAGACACCCAGTTAGGACACGAAAGGACTTGGCGTCTCAAGCATCTTCCCGATCTGCCCCCGATTTCCATCCTGATTCCATTATCTAACTTAGGTCCTCAGCTCCATCTCTAAACCACCCTTCCAAAAATTCAAAGTTTTACTCATTTCCTTGGGTAAAAAATCTTCTCAAGTTCCTCACGCCCAGATTACTCAGCCTGGCTCCCAAGGCTGACCAGGGCTCCAATGTGGGGAGCATAAGACAGTTCCCTTGGTGTGCAGGATGTCAATGTCAAGGCTGTGTCTTTATTTTCACCAATCAGATGAAGAATTAAACTCTACCAAGAAACAGACTGACCTGGTGCTCTCAGTTAGGGTCCTTAAGTGAATCAGTCCCACGTGACACAGAAGATGAACCCAAAACAGGGAGAGGAAAGAGGGGATTGCTCTCAGTGTGACGAGGTGATGTTATTGTTTGTATATTATAAGGTTTCATCAACTTAGTTAATATTTATAAAAACATAACTTGTAAGTGGTGATATCTTTACAGTGAGATGCGAATCTTTGGTACTGCAGGTTAGCTCATGATCTCTTTGTAAACAAGCTGTTTCCAAACTCCATATCTTTTTTTTTTTTTTTTTCAAACTCCATATCTTTTTCCACGTTGAGGAGTGGTTGTCAACAGCACACTGTTTAGCAACGGGGCTTTGAAAATGGATGGAGAGTAACACTTCCTTCACTTATAAGTTTGCTTTTTATAATCTGTTATGGTTTTTAAATTTCTGTGTTTTGTGTCATACATATTAGTACATACGGAAAGACATAAGTACACTGAGGTTGAAGTCTCCCTAGGCCAATGTACCATCTGGCTCAAGCTCATCTTTCTGACTTATACACTTATATACTTCAACAACTCCACCTTTATGTCCAATAGGCATTTTAAACTCAACACATCCAAATCTGAGCTCCTGATACCCACCCCCCTACAATCACTCTCTTCTAGCAGTATTTCCCACCTCAGCAAATCTCAACTCCAAAACCCAAAGCCTTGGTTTTCTCCATGTTCCTCTTTCTCTCCATACATCTCATGAAATCGTTATCAGCAAATCCCACTGTCTTACCTGCAGTTAATCTCCCTTCCCCCACTCCTCAGCATCAATCTTCATCACCTCCACCTGTCCTACGTTTGTTTACTCACTGTTGGCTTAAGTGCCACTTCTCACTCATCCTGGTATCACCTGCAGCACCCAGCACAGTTCTGGGCAACACGGATACTCAAATGTACTCATTCGTATATTTATTTTTCGAATGAACTGAATGCACAGGAAACTGATCTGAAGAACAAAAGCTAAGTAAGAAATGTGGAACCTCATTTAATAATCACCTCCCTTTTGGGGTGTGGTACTTCAAGAGGCAATGTGGGCAACTCCTGGATTCTAACTTTGGTTGTATTAGAATCACTTGGGGAACTTGGTAAAAAACACGGAGGCCCAGGTCCTACCTCCTTCGATGAGCCTCGGCCTCTGATCTTTACGAGCTTTCAGGTGATTCTGACACAATAGAGTTTGAGAATCGCTGCCCTAGAAGACGACGGCTAAAAATAGCTTAGGCTTAAGTAGTCTCAGGCCAAGCCGTGCAGTTAACAACAGCCGGGGGCAGGCCCAGTCCGCCCACCGCAGGAAGGAGCCTTCAAAAGGTCCTCAAGAGGAAGCAGAGTCTTCAGGTTCTTAGAGGAAAGGCTTGATGATCCAAAAAAGTCACTGACAGTGGTCAGGAGAGCTGAATTTTAATCCTCTGGCCAAAACACTGTGTAACCTTGGACCAATGCTCTGCCCTCGGTATCTCTGCCTGCCTGCACTATGGAGTTAAAAATTACAGTGTAGGGGCTTCCCTGGTGGCGCAGTGGTTGAGAGTCCGCCTGCCGATGCAGGGGATGCGGGTTCGTGCCCCGGTCCGGGAAGACCCCCACATGCCGCGGAGCGGCTGGGCCCGTGAGCCATGGCCGCTGAGCCTGCGCGTCCGGAGCCTGTGCTCCGCAACGGGAGACGCCACAACAGTGAGAGGCCTGCGTACCGCAAACAAACTAAAAAATTACACAGTGCTTGTACGGACGCTGCAAGAACGAGGTTAGTCTCTCAAAATACTATGGAAAATAAGTTACTTTCGGCCCTAGAGCCCTGGCTTCTCCACCTTGAAGGAGCACAGGTCAAGAGTAGACCCTCTGGGGGGCTCGGGGGCGAACTGGGAGACTCGGAGAAGCGCCCCGGTCCTGGATCCAGCTGGACTACTTCCCCACCCCCGACTCCTGGGCTTTCTCCCCCGCACCTCCTGCCCGGTATCAGGGCCGGCCCAGGACGCCACAGCCGAGGACCAGCACCAGGTGGCCCTGCGGTCCAGGCTGGCCCGGGGGTCAAGGCTGCTCGCGAGCCAGGAGCACACGTGGCCTAGGTCGGGGAGCCTCCACCTGCAGGCAGCCCCTCGCAGGACCTACCTGGGCCGAAGTGCTGAAGCTGCGGCGGAGAGCGGCGCTGGCAGGCCGGGCGAGGGCGGAGAGCATGGCTGAGACGGGCGCGGCGCGGACTGGTCGGCGAAGGAGCTGGCAGTAAGACAGTGACTCCAACGACCTCCACGCTGCACCGGGCCTCCCGGCTCTGCTCCACCTGGCCTCGCGAGAATGGCCTGGCTTCCGGCACCCCACCTTCTAGATCTCGCGGTATTTCGGCCACATCCGGACTGTCGCGGAGGCCGGCGGAGGGCCGCTCTCCGTACGCAGTCCTGGGGTGGGTCGTTGTGCGGTCGGGCGCCGTGCGGCCTGTCGGGGAGACGCGGTGGGAGTGGGAGGGAGAGTCAGCACCCGAGAGGCGGAAGAAGACCTAGAGGAGCGATTTTGCAGGTGGGGGCCCGAGACAGAGGCTCTGATAGGGAGACCGGCTGAGGTCGCGCCGCAGGACCGAAAGAATGGGTGCGGCCCGAGCCCCCCGAGCTCAGCCCAACCCACCCCTCCTGTCCCTGGAGGCGGGAGGGGCTCCGAACTTTGCAAAGCTCTGGAAAGGAAAGGGGGGAGGGGAGGTTGAGAGTCCCGCGGTTGGGGTGGAGGATGAAGGCTTCTCTAATCAGTCCCTCCCGTGCACCCCTCCCCCCCCCGGTCGCACACACCCCGTCCACCCGCCGGTGTCGTCGTCCCTCTTGGTGCCCAGGATCTTCTAGTAGAGTTTACAAAGCTTTAGAGACACCCCTACGAAGAATGGCCGACCCTGAGCACTGACGTGGCGCGAGACACTGTTCTACGAGTTTACAGGAAAGCAGTCTCGCGTTACAGATGAGGAAACAGGTATACAGGTGATAACCTGCGAAGTCACTCAGTCCCTGCCCCTCCGGTCTGCCCAGCCGTGCTGTGAACCCGGCCACACTGTTTCTGCTTTAGGGACCAAGAAACCATGGCTGAGCTCAGTTAAGTGGATTCGTTCAGAGTCTACCAGAAAGAAAGTAAAGATACGGTTTCTCCTCACAAGCGTATTTAAGTTGATCAGTATCCTTATAAGCTTCATTTGCCCCACTGCTGTTTTCTGGGCATACAGAGAATTCCTTGCCCACAAAAAGTTCAGGGTCAAGTGGGACAGGTAGGTGTGTTGCAGGTTGTTAACCTTAGAGGAGTGTACAAACCCAGTGGGGGGGGACCAGTGACCGCTTCCCTGGGAACAGTGGTCAGGGAACCAGCGGTGAAAAGAACAGTTAGCACAGGTGCTGAAGAACCTATCCGTAGGAGGGAGTGCATGGTGCCTGACTTACTCTTTCCTCCCTCCTTTCCACTTGTTAATTGAGCTACTAAGATGTGCCAGTCCAATCTTGGAGCTGGGTGTTTAACTATGAACAAGATCCAGACATTTTCTGCCTTCCGGGAGCTCAGAGTCTAGTGGGGAGACAGGTAAACTGCAAGCAGCATGGTATGGCTAACACCAGGAGAATTACGAGGGGCTGTGGGAACACAAAGGAGGTCCATCTACCCCAGATTTGGGGTGGAGGTGGGGGCCACGTGAGAGAGGACTTTGGAGGATGAAACATCTAAGCTGAGATGTAAAGGAAGAGCAGGAGTTTCTCAGTGGGACCATTCACCTCCACAGGAGGGAGAGATCCTTGCCTGGGCTTTGGACCTCTCGAAGCGGGGGCACCAGGAGCTGGGCGTTTAACAATGGGAAGTGTCCAGATGAGAAAGAAAGGGAAAAGAGCCCAAAGAAAAACCTGGAGGAAGGGACAGTGAACAGATAATTTCGGTTGGAGAGGGGACATGAGGACAAACAGTGTTCTTTATCTTATCACTGACTGTGTTCTCTCTAATTGTTTACCCCTCTATCTTACCACTAGAACTAAAAGCATCTTACAGTCAGGTTCTTTCATCTCTTTATTGTCCAGCATCTGACCAGGCTGAGAGTGGGTTTCTGAATTTTGGGAGAGTTGAGTGGTTTTAGATACAAGGCTGGAAAACCCAGACTGTGCAGGACTTAACCGAATGTTAGCTGAGAAGTTTGTATTTTATTCCTCGGGAAGCAGGTGTTTATCAAAGGCTTTTGTGATGCCACCAGAACTGTGTTTGAGGAAGATTAGACTGACTTTGGCGTGTTAAAAGTTCCAAGGGAAAAATGTGCAGGGCAGGGAGATTGTTCAGGAGGCTATCTAATGAGATGATAAATATCTGAGTTACTGTGATGGTTTTAGAAATGGTGAAGTGGGGCCAAATGAGGGAGGGGGAAGAATTGATAAGTGTTTGTGCCCATCTGGGTTTAAGAAACAAATGGAAGTGATGTGGGAAACCAGCCTGAGAGAACTGTATATGTACAGAAATGGAATTCAGGGTGTGTGTGGAAGGAGAGCTGGCTGGAGAAAAAGTAAAGAGTTCTGTTTTAGATGGGCTACATTGGAAGTGATGGTGAGTTTTCCATATAGAAATATCAGTGGACACTTGGGGAATTACTCCAAGGGGAAACATGGGATTGAAACCCCTGAGAGAGGCCAGGGCTGAAGTCATTCCTATAGAGGGGAGAGCTGAGGCCAGGGGAGAGAAACTAGAGTCACATTCTTGTGTGCTCACTCCCACATCTGGGGCTGGAACTCCTCCCCACCCCCCTGGCAAGTCAGTCAGCCCCTGTCAGCATCTCCACGGCGGGGAGTCACTACCTCTACTCGGGCCATCCCAGCCACTTGACTGTTAGAAAAACGTCCTCACATTCAGCTCCTAGTTGCTTCCCTTTAAATCGCAAAATGGTTCATAACACTCTTAGCAGCTACCGTATCAAGCATTGACTTTGTACCAGGCACCATGCCCTGCTTTGCAAGTGTAACTGTTAACAGGGAACATGCGCAGCCTCATTCAGGAAGCCTAGTGCAGTCAGAAAATGGCTGTATGTCTTCATCCCCATTCTTCCCCTAAATCTTTGCTTGCCCTTGGATTACATCAAGCCACCAGGACAGACTTGTTGCAATAGCCTAAATGTCCTGTTCACGTTAATAGTCAAAACTCTGAACTTTAAGTCAGTGTTAAAGCTTCTCCCCTTCCCCTCTTGAGCTTGCTTCAGGCTCCCACCTTGGGAGTGGAGAGTGGTTGACTTCTCCATTTCTCCATCTTACTTCCTCACTACCCCTCATCCCTGAAGACTGAGGCTTCAAGCCCATCAGTGTTGGTGGAGGGGGTTGTGAGAATAAAGATAGGAAGGGTCCATTTGGCATTAGTAAGAATTCTCTCAGCTTGATGGGAGTTTGTGGCTGACACTTCCATGTGGTGCTTTTGTGGGTCTCTCTTACCTGCAGTTCCCTTGATCTGGGTGGTTACACCTCAGCCTTGCTGTTTCCAGTTGCTCCCTCAACCCCTGTTTTCTGGAATCCTCCAGTACCTGAGATTGGTCCATTGTCTGTCCAAGTGGCCCTCTTGGGCAAAGTCCCTTTAAGATTGCTTCTAGTTGGCCCTCTCTCCTGCCTGGCCCACATCTGGTCTACAAGAGACACATAGGTATCCTTCACCCCAACAAATTCTGGGGGTGTAGGCTGTTTCAAATGCAGCTGCTGCTCTTTGCTAACAGCTAACCAGCCTCCGATTTTTCCAGGCAGGGGCCCACCACCAGCCTCTATGCCTGCACAAGCTTCAGAGGGCACAGGCCAAGCTATTCTAGGGGTTTTCTTTCTGGTTTCGTGAACTGCTTCAAGAAAGCTGAGACTTGTGAATATTTGAAATCAGGGAGAAAGAGGCTATAATAGAGGTGAAGAGCTTTGAGATGCTAGAAGTCAAGAGAGAAAAGGATTAGGTGGGAAAAGATGAGGTCAGAGGACACTTATCCCTTTGATTTTGGGAAGAAACTTGAAGGGCACCTAGCGGGCAGTTGGTGAGGTAGGGCAGTTTGCATCCCATGGCCTTAGCCTTCCCAGGCAAGACCTAGAAAATGAGAGAGGTTGCTGCATGGTGAGGAGGTTTGGTTAACAGTTGTAGCCATTGGGGAAATGCTGGGAAAATCAGGAACGGTGAGAAAGGATTCATTGGCAGCTCTGGGGGCCCAGCTGAAGGTCTGCAGTGTGTCCTTTCTGTGTGCCCAAGCTCATGTGGCTTCTCACCGCCCAGACCCCACACCAAGTTCACGGATGTCCGGGTGGGCCACACAGCCACACATTTGTATCCTTGAACACAAACACATGGTTCTATACGGGGGATTAAAAGCAATTATTGCCATATAGTTTACATACAGTACAGTATACAGATCTTCAGTGTGCAGTTGGATAGTTTTGACAGTTTGCAGTCTTGTAACCACCACCCAAAACAAGCTGTAGAAGCATTTTCATTATTCCAGAAAGTTCCCTTATGCCCCATTCCCCAGACAGCTACTTCCTGACTTCTATCACCATAGATTAATTTCACTAGTTCTTCATTGCATGTTTTTATACACAGTATAGAAATACATTGATGTGCTCCTTGCCACACCCCCACACAAGCCGCACACGTGCGCCTATACTGACCATTTTGTTCCTTACAATAGGCTGAGGCCACAGTCGAGCTGTCAGATTTTTGCTCTTAGGTGCACATATTCTATGCTAACCTACCTTCTCTTCAACCGTAAAATCGTACCTCAAAGTGCAGTGTTTCAAATCTTTCCTTTCAGATCCCTGGAGATAAAATGAAGAATTAGAAAGGTGGCAATCATCCCACCTGCATGAGAGTTTTCTTTATTTTCCTCTAGGCTCTCTAGAATATCGGCAAATGGGGACATAAAGTTTTAAAACAGAACTGTTTAGATATATAGCTTAACTTTCAGTTGTGGCCCAGCTGGAAGTCAAAGGGTGTGGCTTTCCAAGATACAGGCCAGCAGAGCAACTAGGAGACGGTGGACTGGTGACAGCAGAGGCAGCAAGAAACTGCTGGCAAGGAGCTCCCAAGAGCTGAGAGTCGCCGATGGTGGCAGATCTGAGTCGGGAGCAAAGCCTGCAATCCTCCAGGCCAGCCAGAGGTCAGGGAAGTGAGAACAAAGCTGAATCCAGAGGTTGGTCATGTCCAAGAACCCGTGTCAGGTGCAGAAGGTGGGGCGCTAGCCCAGTTGAGCAGAGGAGAAACAAGTGCTGGAGACAGAGTTGGAGGAGGTGAGACCAGACCTGGTGGCCACACAGCCTTTGTGTAGCAGTTCGCCAGCCGCTACCTTTGACATGTGAATTGCTGCATGGGTAGGCCTGTCACCCTCCCAGGACCACTAGGGTACCTCTTGGGGGTGTAGTGGGCCTAGGTTTGGGGCGATGGGAATGAAGGTAAGATAGACAAGGGGCAGGGATGTGGTGGCTGAGTCTGGGCCTCTGGAGATACTGCTGCTCACTAGCCACAGGACCTGGAACTTCTCTGAGCTGAGAAATGGTTTCAGGACCACTTCTGCAGCCTCCACAGCTCTGGGGTGCTGCGGCCTGTGTCCTCTAGCTTTGTCAGGGTTCAGGCCACAAGGAAGGTGTCTGGTTGGGATTGAGGAAAGACTATACCAGATCCCTTAGGAGCCTGACCCTTAGGCAGCATCACTGGATCCCCCAGCTTACAAACTTGGCCAGCTCCTGCTCTGGTCTTTGGCCTGAGATTTCTCTGAATGGTGCTTTCTGTCTACTGGACATCCGGAGGCTCCTAGATGAAATTGAAAAGAGAGAGAAAGTAGGAGTAAAGCAATTTGTTTCCTAAGCTCCTGCTCTGTGCTGGGCCCAGTTCTGGGCAATTTATGTTTGTTATTTCAACATAACATTCCTACAGCCTTTCCAGTGTGTATTATTGCCTCAGTTTACAGGTGAGAGCATTGATGCCTGCCACTGTATTTAAGCCTGGGCCATCCTGGCACAGCCTCAGTTTCCCACACAGAACCAGGGCATAGTGGGGTTGGCTGTGGACCCTGATTCATATCTGTGCAGTCCTCTGGTCCCTGCTCAGCCTGAGCCAGGAACCCAGGGTAAAGCTTACGGTCTGACTTCTCCAGGAGTGTTGAGTGATGCCTCTTTTCCACTAGAAGCAAATGCCCATCAGTTGTGTCCACCTGGACTGTCTGGGCCTGAGCACTAGACCAAGCTCTCAGGACCCTGGAATGCCTGTGAGAAGGATGGGGTCAGGCCCAGCCTCTGACAGTGACGCCATCAGTCAGAATGGAATTGGTCAGGCATAAGGAGGCAAGAAGGCCTGGATCTGGCCAGTTTCCCTTTAGTCTCAGGCTATGATGACCCCTAATGAAACATCCCTTCTCAAAGATAGACACGGTCTTTTACTGGAGCTGAGCTCTCCAGCCCAGCTGTGTCTGGACCGGCGACCGGCGAGAGAGCCCCACACAAGCCCCCTAGGTTGAAGTTCAGGCCAGGTCATTACAGGGAGGGTGAAGAACCTTCCTGCTGGTGGGTGTCCGGTGTGCAGAGATGAGGCCTGTGCTGGCACCCTCCTCTCCTGACGGTAGGTGGCTCCTCGCCACCCAAAAATCTGTGTGGATTTCCCAGATGGGTCAGTTCATAGGAATATTGGTATCCTCTCACCCTATGAAGCCAGATCCCCAGGAGGTGCTCCCTTTGACCTCCCTTCCCACCTGCCTGCCCCATCACCCTTGCAAGAGCTATTGCACTAAATGCCCTGAAAGTCTCTTAAGAGCTGTGCTGTGCTAAAAGAGCCCAAAGGGGGATGTCTTAAACTTGCCATCCTGGCTCCACTGTTTTGAATAGATCACCAGGAAATGAGACTTGGTAGAAATAATCATTACAAATGAGACTCACAGTGGCAGAAGCCATACTCGGTAAAATCCGATACAATAAGAATCTGATTAAAGAATCAGATATTTATTGTAAAATTCACAGGGAAATAAGACTGGATCTTGGGAGAAATAATTTTGGCTAAACAAAATTGAAAGTGAAAAAACTTGGAATTGGTTAACTGAAATATAGAAGATCAATTAAGGGATTAAATTGGCTTAGTGGAATTCATCTAAGAAAAATACTTTTTGCAAAACCTCATTGACATTTGTTTAATGGTTCTATATAAAAGCTCAACATCAGAATATTCTTAGGGCCCAAATGGTGGAGCCAAGAACATCTTCCACCTTTCAGAATTTGGAGTAGTGCTGAAAGGGCTGTTAGCTACATCCAGTCCTCCACCCACCTGGGCTAGTGGCCCTCCTCATCACGGCTCACAGGGATGCGTCTTCTCTCAGAAGTGTGCTGTTAGGTTCAGGACTGTACTTACCCTCCTGAAGTTTACCAGCAGGTGAGGCAGCTCTTTTTTTTTTTTTTAAATAAATTTATTTATTTATTTTTGGCTGCGTTGGGTCTTCGTTGCTGCACGTGGGCTTTTCTCTAGCTGCGGCGAGTGGGGGCTGATCTTTGCTGCGGTGTGCGGGCTTCTCATTGCAGTGGCTTCGCTTGTTGCAGAGCGCGAGCTCTAGGCGCGTGGGCTTCAGTAGTTGTGGCACCCGGGCTCAGTAGTTGTGGCGCGTGGGCTTAGTTGCTCCGTGGCATGTGGGATCTTCCTGCACCAGGGCTCAAACCTGTATCCCCTGCATTGGCAGGCGGATTCTTAACCACTGTGCCACCAGGGAAGTCCCAGTGAGGCAGCTCTTGCTTGACAAGGGAGAGTGCCCCCTTTGGGAAGGAGATGTCTGAAGGAGTTGATTGCTGGGGCTGGACTGGGTTTTTACCTGAACGCCCAGAGACAATCCCTTGGCTAGTGAATAAAGAGATGGAGGTTGTAATGGGGAAAGCGGGTGGGAGTGTGAGGATGGGCTCTGAGCAATAGACCAGATAGGTTAGGAGCCAGCTTTTAGGTTGGCTTAGCAAAGTTGTGGGACTAGACACAAAACCCATCCTCTCTCCCCTATGCTCACCACCTCCAGAATGGCCTGAGATCAGGACTTTCAGAGGCAGAGGACCTGAGGGTATGAGTTGGGATGTCCTCAGGAAGGATCTTTATGTAGCATCTAGAAGTATGGCCTCAGGTCAGGATGGCCCCATTGGTGAAGGCAGGAATGGTGACTAGTAATAATGTAGTCATTCAACACGTGCTTACTGAGCACTAGTCTGCATGAAAAATCCTGGGCACTGGGTGAGGACACAGCAGTGAACAAGAAGGTCAAGGTCCGTACCGTCAGAAGCCGTATATTCCACTGTGGGGAGACTGATGATAAAACAAGCAAACAAATGAGTGCAATAATGCAGGAGAAGACAAACTCGTAGTTTGCAAAGATCACCCTGACTGCCATGGGAAGATCAGACCGTAGGGAGAAAGCAAGAAGCCCAGTTGGGAAGTATTGCATCCTCAGGAGAGAGATGCTAGTACCTTGGTCTAGGATGCTAGCCCTGGACTCAGGTTTGGAACATATTTAGGTAGTAGAGCTAATAGATTGGATGTGAGAGACTGAGGGAAAGAGAGATTAGGGATGTGACCTTGAGTAACTAGGTGGCTAAATGGTGCTGTTTATTGAGACAGGGAAGACTAAAAGACATATTGGAGGTACGTGTAATTTAAACATTCTTTTTTGGCCATGTTTTATTTGAGATGTCCACCAGGTGTCCAAGTGGAGCCTGGAGCTCAGTGGAGAGGTCAAGTAGGGGCCATAGTTGGGGAGTTGTTATTATACAGGGGATATTCAAGGGACTAGCTGAATCACCTAGACTCTAGGTCTTAGATGCTTGTTCTCAACTGACAGTGACTTTGCCCCTCTTCCAGGGGACATTTGGTGAAGTCTGGAAACATTTTTGGTTGTTATAATTGGAGGGTGGGGTTGCTACTGGCATCCACCCGGTGGAGGCTAGGGATCCTGCTGAACATTCTACAACGCACGGGTCGGCCCCACGACGAAGAATTACCTGGCCCCAAATGTCAGTGGTGCTGAGGTTGAGAAGCTCTGTCCCAGGGTGAGAGTAGATAGAGAAGAAAAGAGATGATTGTGCCAAAGGGCATTCTCATGGAGAGAGTTAGAGCAGGAACTGTCTGAGAGGTAGGAGGGAAGCCTGGAGAGTGGGGTGTCCTGGGAGTGGAGAGTATTTGGGGAAGGAGGAGCGCTCAACTGGGTTACTGAGGCTCCATGTTTGAGCACAAAGAGAAATGACTAGTGGATTAGGCAAGAGGAGTATTTCTGATGACCTTGATAGGAGCAGTTTCTGTGGTTTGGGGTCAGAAGTTCCAGGGGAGAAGGTTGTACCAATAGCTAACAATTACTGAACACTTCCTCCCTGCTCAGAATGTCTTACATGTGTAATTTCATTATTCCACACACAACAAGTACTATTATCCTTGTTTTACCGAAATGGCAATACTATTTTTACCTCCATTTTACAGAGGTAGAAACTGAGGCACAGAGAGGCTAATTATTCCCCCAAGTCAGGCAGCCAGTAGTAGGTGGCACAGCAGGGGTTTGGACCTAGAGTTTGGAGGTGAGGAAATAGAGGCACTGTTAACACCACCTTTTTTTTTTTTTTTTTTTTTTTGGTACACGGGCCTCTCACTGCTGTGGCCTCTCCCGTTGCGGAGCACAGGCTCCGGACACGCAGGCTGAGCGGCCATGGCTCACGGGCCCAGCCGCTCTGCGGCATGTGGGATCTTCCCAGACCGGGGCACGAACCCGTGTCCCCTGCATCGGCAGGCGGACTCTCAACCACTGCGCCACCAGGGAAGCCCAACACCGCCCTTTTGAGAAGTCTTGGCTGTAAAGGAGAACAGAGACTGGTACAGAGGATGTTTGCGTGCCACTAGGAATGACCTGTATGGAGGATGAAACTGATGATGCTGGAGGGGAGGCTGAGAGCTGAAGTCCTTGAGGAAGTGTGAAGGATCCAGGGCCCAAGTCAAGGGGTTAACCTTTCTGGGGAGCATTGTTCTGGTAATTCTGAAGTGGACCCTAACTGTTTTGAGCAGGATTACCCCTGGACTTGACTGGCCTTCAGAGGTCTTCTGGATGCCCCAACCCCAGCTAAAAGGTAGCCTCCCTGCAGGAAGCTGCTGCACAGGCCCAGCCTTCCCCCTCAGTGTCCATGGGGCACCAGAGACAGTTGTGCCAAGGAGCCAGTCCCAAGAGCAGCCCTGTAATCAGGAGCCAGAGCCCAGGCTGGCTGGGCAGTTCTGTCAGTACAAGTGAGCCATTCTCCTCCTTCCACAGACCGTCATGAGCTTCATCATAACCCTAAAGGCCCCTCACAAGGGCACCTGCGTCGGCCTCCCCAGGTCTTCACTCATTACTCTCTTCCCACTGTTGCCACACCAGGCTCCTTTTGAAATCTCTCAGATACTAAGTTCCCTCCTGTTCTCAGTTCCTACCTCCTCCATCCTCTCCCTCTCCTCCACCTTCCTAGGTCTTGCCTAACCTCCTGTCTCAGCTTAGCAATCACATCTCAGACAGCCCTTCTCTGATCCCAGCTAGGTGAGGCCTTCCCATTAGCACCTCCCATGACACTGGACGCTGACTCTTTTATAACGCTTTTCCTACTTACAATGTATTTTTTTGTCCAGTGTCTGCATTCCATGCTAGGCTGTCACCTTCATGAGGGTAAGTCTAGTTTACCACACTTATTTCCAGTGCCTGGCCTGTGGTAAGTGCTCAGTAGTTATTTACTGAAGGAAAGTGAATTGGTGACTGTTTTACAGCCTGCTTTGTATTTATATGGTTCAGATATGTCGTGTGCAACGATTATCTCCCCTACACGCATTTCACTATCAATTTTGGAATTTTCCCTGATCACATGCATGATTATTTTCACCTTTGTTTGAAGGCATGTTAAGAAAGAGTTGAATTATCTTACTTTGTGATCATTCATCTAAAATAGAAAGATGTACTAAGCTTTTATATGATTGATTCTTCCCTGTAGGATGAGTGGTTTGGTTTTGTGTGAACCAACAGAGCTTTACAACATCTTGAATCAGGTCACAAAACTATCCAGATTAACTGAACCCAACTATCTCTGTTTATTAGGTAAGTGCTTTAAAAAATGTTGTGAACAGTGTCCTTCAAAGATTATTTTTCATGAATTAACAAACTTTGAAGAGTAATAAATTACTTTAGAAAACTATTAAACTAATTAGGCATAGCTCAAAATGCTACTATTAACTGTCACGTGACTTGGAATATTGCCAGATTAAATAAATCTAGAAGAAAAGTTCCCAGAAGACTCATGTTTGAGTCCTCTTACTATTGTTTTTAGTGAAATATTTTAAACATCTAACAAACACATAGTAATACACATAAGCACTTATGTACACACCATTCAGATTTAACATAATAAAAAGTTACACAAATGTACCCCTCTTTTGTACTCCATCCTGGTCCTCTTCCTTTCCCTCCCCGAAGATGACTGCTTCTGTATTTTTCCACGTTTACGACATAGGCAGGCATCCCAAAGTAATGTATGGTTCAAACATTTACATAAACAGTACCATAAGGTACAGTGATCCTGCAACTTACTTTTTTTTTTTTTTTGCGGTATGCGGGCCTCTCACTGTTGTGGCCTCTCCCGTTGCG
The DNA here is from genome assembly GCF_963924675.1 of Phocoena phocoena. Taxonomy (NCBI): domain Eukaryota; kingdom Metazoa; phylum Chordata; class Mammalia; order Artiodactyla; family Phocoenidae; genus Phocoena; species Phocoena phocoena. The sequence continues at coordinate 8,588,030 of NC_089233.1, forward strand.
GCATGTGGGATCTTCCCAGACCGGGGCACGAACCCGTGTCCCCTGCATCGACAGGCGGACTCTCACCCACTGTGCCACCAGGGAAGCCCAACTTACTTTTTTTTAATTTAGTTTATTTTTTTTATACAGCAGTTTCTTATTAGTTATCCATTTTATACACATCAGTGTATACATGTCAATCCCAATCTCCCAATTCATCATACCCTCCTGCCCACACTGCTGCTTTCCCCTCTTGGTGTCCATACGTTTGTTCTCTACATCTGTGTCTCAGTTTCTGCCCTGCAAACTGGTTCATCTGTTTCCCCATTTCTGTATATGAAGATCTAGTTTCTTTTAACCGGTAGTTGCAATATATATCCATTCCTAATTGATTGTGATGTGTTGCTTGCATGGTGTTGCTATTATGAACAGTGCTGCAGTGAACAGTTTGTATCTCTCTCCCTATTCATGTGCAAGAATTGTTTCAGGATATATTCCCAGAAATGGAAGTACCAAGTTGCACATTCACCTTCACTACATTATTGTCAAATTGCCCTCCGAAGACATTGCATCAATTTTATACTCCAATCAGCAGTGTAAGAAACATACCTACCAATACCTGGTTTTGTCACCCTTTAAATTTTTTTCTCTGATTGGCATGAACTTGTATTATGATGTTTTTCCCCACAATTAAAAACATCGTGTTTAAAATACACATAAAATTTACCATCTTAACCACTTTTAAATGTCCAGTTCGGTGGTACATCATCACCATCATCTCCATAGCTCTTTTCATCTTGTAAAACTGAAACCCTACACCCGTTAAACAATAACTCCCCATTCCCTCCTCCCTGCAACCCTGGTAACCACCATGCTACTTTATGTCTCTGATTTTGACTACTCCAGGTGCCTCATATAAGTGTAATCATACAGTATTTGTCTTTGTGACTGGCTTATTTCACTTAGCATAATGTCCTCCAGGTTCATCCATGTTGTAGTGTATGTCAGGATTTCCTTTATTTTTAAGGCTGAATAATATTCCATTGTATGTATATACCACATTTTGCTTATCCATTCATCCATCGATGGACACTTGGGCTGCTTCCACCTTTTAGCTGTTGTGAATAATGCTGCTATGAACATGGATGTACAAAATATCTCTCTGAGACCCTGCTTTCAATTATTTTCAATATATACCCAGAAGTGTAATTGCTGGATCATGTGGTAATTCTATTTTTAATTTTTTGAGGAACCACCATTGTGTTTTCTGTAGCAGCTGTACGATTTTACATTTGTACCAGTAGTGTACAAGTGTTCCAGTTTTTTGAAATCCTTGTCAACGTTGTTATTTTTCTGGGTTTTTTTTTTTTTTAGTAACCATCCTAATGGGTGTGAGATGGTATCTCATTGTAGTTTTTTTTTTTTTTTTTTTTGCGGTACGCGGGCCTCTCACTGTTGTGGCCTCACCCGTTGCGGGGCATAGGCTCCGGACGCGCAGGCTCAGCGGCCATGGGCCATGGCTCACGGGCCCAGCCTCTCCGCGGCATGTGGGATCTTCCCGGACCGCGGCACAAACCCGTGTCCCCTGCATCGGCAGGCGAACTCTCAACCACTGCGCCACCAGGGAAGCCCTCATTGTAGTTTTGATTTGCATTTCCCTAATGATTAGGGATGTTGAGCATCTTTTCTTGTGCTTATTGGCCATTTGTGTATCTTCTTTGGAGAAATTACTATTCAAGTTCTTTGCCCATTTTTGAATTGGGTTGTTGCTTTTGAGTTTTAGGAGTTCTCTATATATTCTGGGTATTAATTCCTTACAAGATATATGACTTGTAAATAATTTCTCCCCTTCCGTGGGTTACCTTTTTACTCTGTTAATATTGTCTTTTGATATGCAACATTTAAAATTTTTCACGAAGTTCAATTTGTCTATCTCTTCTTTTGTTGCTTGTCATATCCAGGAAATTGTTGCCAAATCCAGTGTCATGAAGCTTTTGCCTTATGTTTTCTTCTACAATTTTTATACTTTTAGGCCTTACATTTAGGTCCTTGATCCATTTTGAGTTGACTTTTGTATGTGATGTTTAGATAAGCGTGCAATTTCATTCTTTTGCAAGTGGATATCCAGTTTTCCCAGCATCATTTGTTGAAAAGACTGTCTTGTTCATGGTCCCTAGGGAGTCCACATGAATTTTGAATAGATTTTTCTATTTCTGCAAAAAACGTCATTGGAATATTGATGGGATGGCATTGAATCTGTAGATTGCTTTGGGTAGTATTGACATCTTAACAATATTAAGTCTTCCAGTTTGTGAACACAGGATTTTTTTTTGCCTCTAATTCCTTTCAGCAACGTTTTGTAGTTTTCAGAGTACAAATCTTTCACGTCCTTGGTTAAATTTTATTCCCAAGTATATTATTATTTTTAATGCTATTGAAAATGGAATTGTTAATTTCCTTTTCAGATTGTTCATTGATAGTATATAGAAATACAATTGACCCTTGAAGGACGTGGGGAATAACCTGTGTATCACTTATAGTCAGCTCTCCGTGTCTGTGGTTCTTTGGCATTCGTGGATTCAACCAACCATGGACCATTTAGCATTGTAGTATTTATTATTGAAAAATATCTGCGTGTAAGTGGACCCATGCAGTTCAAACTCATGTTGTTCAAGGGTCAACTGTACAACTGATTTTTCTGTGTTGGTTTTCTGTCCTGAAGCTCTGCTGAATTCATTTATTAGTTCTAACAGGTTCTTTGTGTGTGGAATCTTTAGGATTTTTTTGCATGTAAGATCGTATCTTCTGTGAACTTAGATGATTTTACTTCTTCCTTTCCAATTTAGATGTGCTTTGTTTCTTTTTCTTTTTTTTTGGGGGGGGGTACGCGGGCCTCTCACTGCCGTGGCCTCTCCCGTTGCGGAGCACAGGCTACGGACGCGCAGGCTCAGCGGCCATGGCTCACGGGCGCAGCCGCTCCGTGGCATGTGGGATCTTCCCAGACCGGGGCACGAACCCGTGTCCCCTGCATCGGCAGGCGGACTCTCAACCACTGCACCACCAGGGAAGCCCGCTTTGTTTCTTTTTCTTGCTTAATTGCTCTGTCTAGGACTTCCACCACTCCGTTGAATAGAAGTAATGAAAGTGGGCATCCTTGTCTCGTTCCTTAAAGAAAAGCTTTCAGTCTTTCACCATTGAGTATAATGTTTGCTGTGGGTCTTTCATATATGTTTTTTTTTATTATGTTCAGGTAACTTCCTTCTATTCCTAGTTTGTCAAGTGTTTTTATCTTGAAAAGGTGGGGAATTTTTCCTCCTTTTTCTGCGTTGATTGAGATAATCATGTAGTTTTTTTTCCTCCTTCATTCATTTCAAGTGGTAAATTAAATTGATTTTTGAATGTTGAGCCATTCTTGCCTTCCAGGAATAAATTCCACTTGATCATGGTGTATAATCCTGCTGAATGTGGTTTGCTAGCATTTTGTTGAGGATTTTTGCATCAGTGTTTATAAGGAATATGATCTGTATTTTTCTTGCTGTGTCTTTGTCTCACTTTGGTATCAGGGTCATGCTGGCCTCATACGATGAGTTAGGAAGTGTTCCCTTCTCTTCAATCTTTTGGGAAAAGTTTGAGAAGGATTGATATTAATTCTTCTTTAAATGTTGGGTAGAATTCACCAGTGAATCTATCAGGTTCAGGGCTTTTTTATTTTCAGCCTAAAACATTTATATTTTAGTAAACACATGATAATTCCCTCTGAGAATGAATAGATATCCAGGTCATGAATTACAAGAAGTTTATTATCATTTTTCAAGACAATAAGTGATACACTGAATTCTTAAGTGTTATATTCCCAAGGAGTGGTGGATGAGATCCTTTCCTGAGAGCAGCTATTGGTTAATTAGATGTGGGAAAGGCCCTTTCAGGGTAACAGATTGGGGAGGCTACAGACAAGGGAAAAGCCTCAGTGCCCATACTATATTTGGCTTTTTTTTTTAAATTTTAGTTTATTTTTTTATACAGCAGGTTCTTATTAGTTATCCATTTTATACACATCAGTGTATACATGTCAATCCCAATCTCCCAATTCATCACACACACACCCCCCGCCACTTTCCCCCTTGGTGTCCATACATTTGTTCTCTACAGCTGTGTCTCTATTTCTGCCCTGCACACCGGTTCATGTGTACCATTTTTCTGGGTTCCACATATATGCGTTAACATACAATATTTGTTTTTCTCTTTCTGCCTTACTTCACTCTGTATGACAGTCTCTAGATCCATCCACGTCTCTACAAATGATCCAATTTCGTTCCTTTTTATGGCTGAGTAATATTCCATTGTATATATGTACCACAACTTCTTTATCCATTCATCTGTCGATGGGCATTTAGTTTGCTTCCATGACCTGGCTACTGTAAATAGTGCTGCAGTGTACGTTGGGGTGCATGTGTCTTTTGGAATTATGTTTTTTTCTGGGTATATGCCCAGTAGTGGGGTTGCTGGGTCATATGGTAATTCTGTTTTTAGTTTTTTAAGGAGCCTCCATGCTGTTCTCCATGGTGGCTGTATCAAATTACATTCCCACCAACAGTGCAAGAGGGTTCCCTTTTCTCCACACCCTCTCCAGCATTTGTTGTTTGTAGATTTGCTGATGATGCCCATTCTAACTGGTGTGAGGTGATACCTCATTGTAGTTTTGATTTGCATTTCTCTAATAATTAGTGATGTTGAGCAGCTTTTCATGTGCTTCTTGGCCATCTGTATGTCTTCTTTGGAGAAATGTCTATTTAAGTCTTCTGCTCATTTTTTGATTGGGTTGTTTGTTTTTTTAATATTGAGCTGCATGAGCTGTTTATATATTTTGGAGATTAATCCTTTGTCCATTGATTCATTTGCAAATATTTTCTCCCATTCTGAGGGTTGTCTTTTAGTCTTGTTTGTAGTTTCCTTTGCTTTGCAAAAGCTTTTAAGTTTCGTTAGGTCCCATTTGTTTATTTTTGTTTTTATTTCCATTACTCTAAGAGGTGGATCAAAAAAGATCTTGCTGTGATTTATGTCAAAGAGTGTTCTTCCTATGTTTTCCTCTAAGAGTTTTATAGTGTCTGGTCTTACGCTTAGGTCTCTAATCCATTTTAAGTTTATTTTTGTGTATGATGTTAGGGAGTGTTCTACTTTCATTCTTTTACACGTAGCTGTCCAGTTTTCCCAGCCCCACTTATTGAAGAGACTGTCTTTTCTCCATTGTATATCCTTGCCTCCTTTGTCATAGATTAGTTGACCACAGGTGCATGGGTTTATCTCTGGGCTTTCTATCCTGTTCCATTGATCTATGTTTCTGTTTTTGTGCCGGTCCCATACTGTCTTGATTACTGTAGCTTTGTAGTACAGTTTGAAGTCAGGGAGTCTGATTCCTCCAGCTCCTTTTTTTCCCCTCAAGACTGCTTTGGCTATTCGGGGTATTTTGGGTCTCCATACAAATTTTAAGATTTTTTTTTCTAGTTCTGTAAAAAATGCCATTGGTAATTTGAAAGGGATTGCATTGAATCTGTAGATTGTTTTGGGTAGTATAGTCATTTTCACAATATTGATCCTTCCAATCCAAGAACATGGTATATCTTTCCAACTGTTGGTATCATCTTTAATTTCTTTCATCAGTGTCTTATAATTTTCTGCATACAGGTCTTTTGTCTCCCTACGTAGGTTTATTCCTAGGTACTTTATTCTTTTTGTTGCAGTGGTAAATGGGAGTGTTTCCTTAATTTCTCTTTCAGATTTTTCATCATTAGTGTATAGGAATGCCAGAGATTTCTGTGCATTAATTTTGTATTCTGCAACTTTACCAAATTCATTGATTAGCTCTAGTAGTTTTCTGGTGTCATCTTTAGGATTCTCTATGTATAGTATCATGTCATCTGCAAACAGTGACAGTTTTCTTCTTCTTTTCCAATTTGTATTCCTTTTATTTCTTCTCTGATTGCTGTGGCTAGGACTTCCAAAACTATGTTGAGTAATAGTGGTGAGAGTGGACATCCTTGTCTTGTTCCTGATCTTAGAGGAAATGCTTTCAGTTTTTCACCATTGAGAATGATGTTTATTGTGGGTTTGTCATATATAGCCTTTATTACGTTGAGGTAGGTTCCCTCTATGCCCACTTTCTGGAGAGTTTTTATCATAAATGGGTGTTGAATTTTGTCAAAAGCTTTTTCTGCATCTATTGAGATGATCATATGGTTTTTATTCTTCAGTTTGTTAATATGGTGTATCACATTGATTGATTTGCATATATTGAAGAATCCTTGCATCCCTGGGATAAATCCCACTTGATCATGGTGTATGATCCTTTAATGTGTTTTTGGGTTCTTTTTGCTAGTATTTTGTTGAGGATTTTTGCATCTATATTCATCAGTGATATTGGTCTGTAATTTTCTGTTTTTGTAGTATCTTTGTATGGTTTTGGTATCAGCGTGATGGTGGCCTCATAGAATGAGTTTGGGAGTGTTCCTTCTTCTGCAATTTTTGGGAAGACTTTGAGAAGGATGGATGTTAGCTCTTCTCTAAATGTTTGATAGAATTCACCTGTGAAGCCATCTGGTCCTGCACTTTTGTTGGAAGATTTTTAATCACAGTTTCAATTTCACTACTTGTGATTGGTCTGTTCATATTCTCTATTTCTTCCTGGTTCAGTCTTGGAAGGTTATACCTTTCTAAGAATTTGCCCATTTCTTCCAGGTTGTCCATTTTATTGGCATAGAGTTGCTTGTAGTAGTAGTCTCTTAGGTTGCTTTGTATTTCTGCGATGTCTGTTGTAACCCCTTTCTCATTTCTAATTTTATTGATTTGAGTCCTCTCCCTCTTTTTCTTGATGAGTCTGGCTAAAGGTTTATCAATTTACTACATCTTCTCAAAGAACCAGGTTTTAGTTTTATTGATCTTTGCTATTGTTTTCTTTGTTTCTATTTCATTTATTTCTGCTCTGATATTTATGATTTCTTTCCTTCTACTAACTTTGGGTTCTGTTTGTCCTTCTTTCTCTAGTTCCTTTAGGTATAAGGTTAGATAATTTGAGATTTTTCTTTTTTCTTGAGGTAGGATTGTATTGCTATAAACTTCCCTCTTATTACTGCTTTTGCTGCATCCCATAGGTTTTGGATTGTTGTGTTTTCATTGTCATTTGTCTCTGGGTTTTTTTTTTTTTTTACTTCTTTATTGGAGTATAATTGCTTTACAATGGTGTGTTAGTTTCTGCTTTATAAAAAAGTGAATCAGTTATACATATACATATGTTCCCACATTTCTTCCCTCTTGCGTCTCCCTCCCTCCCACCCTCTGTATCCCACCCCTCTAGGTGGTCACAAAGCACTGAGCTGATCTCCCTGTGCTATGCGGCTGCTTCCCACTAGCTATCTATTTTACGTTTGGTAATGTATATATGTCCATGCCACTCTCTCACTTTGTCTCAGCTTCCCCTTCCCCTTCCCCATATCCTCAAGTGCATTCTCTTGTAGGTCTGTGTCTTTATTCCTGTCTTACCCCTAGGTTCTTCATGACATTTTTTTCCCTTAAATTCCATATATATGTGTTAGCATACGGTATTTGTCTTGATCTTTCTGACTTACTTCACTCTGTATGACAGACTCTAGGTCCATCCACCTCATTACAAATAGCTCAATTTCATTTCTTTTTATGGCTGAGTAATATTCCATTGTATATATGTGCCACATCTTCTTTATCCATTCATCTGATGATGGACACTTAGGTTGTTTCCATCTCCTGGCTATTGTAAATAGAGCTGCAATGAAGATTTTGGTACATGACTCTTATTTTTTTTTTACTAAATTTATTTTTTTTAGCATCTTTATTGGAGTATAATTGCTTTACAATGGTGTGTTAGTTTCTGCTTCACAACAAAATTAATCAGTTATATATATACATATGTTCCCATATCTCTTCCCGCTTGCATCTCCTTCCCTCCCACCCTCCCTATCCCACCCCTCCAGGCGGTCACAAAGCACCGAGCTGATCTCCCTGTGCTATGCGGCTGCTTCCCACTAGCTATCTACCTTACGTTTGGTGGTGTATATATGTCCATGCCTCTCTCTCGCTTTGTCACAGTTTACCCTTCCCCCTCCCCATATCCTCAAGTCCATTCTCTAGTAAGTGTGTGTCTTTATTCCTGTTTTACCCCTAGGTTCTTCATGACATTTTTTCCCTTAAATTCCATATATATGTGTTAGCATACGGTATTTGTCTCTCTCTTTCTGACTTACTTCACTCTGTATGACAGACTCTAGGTCTATCCACCTCATTACAAATAAATCAATTTCGTTTCTTTTTATGGCTGAGTAATATTCCATTGTATATATGTGCCACATCTTGTTTATCCATTCATCCGATGATGGACACTTAGGTTGTTTCCATCTCCGGGCTATTGTAAATAGAGCTGCAATGAACAGTTTGGTACATGACTCTTTTTGAATTATGGTTTTCTCAGGGTATATGCCCAGTAGTGGGATTACTGGGTCATATGGTAGTTCTATTTGTAGTTTTTTAAGGAACCTCCATACTGTTCTCCACAGTGGCTGTACCAATTTACATTCCCACCAACAGTGTAAGAGGGTTCCCTTTTCTCCACACCTTCTCGAGCATTTATTCTTTCTAGATTTTTTTTTAAATTATTTATTTATTTTTGGCCGTGTTGGGTCTTCATTGCTGTGCACGGGCTTTCTTTAGCTGCGGTGAGCAGGGGCTGCTCTCCGTTGCAGTGTGTGGGCTTCTCATTGCGGTGGCTTCCCTTGTTGCAGAGCACAGGCTCTAGGCACGCGGGCTTCAGTAGTTGTGGCACGCGGGCTCAGTAGTTGTGGTGCACGGGCCTAGCTGCTCCGCGGCATGTGGGATCTTCCCGGACCAGGGATCGAACCCATGTCTCCTGCATTGGCAGGCGGATTCTCAACCACTGCACCACCAGGGAAGCCCTAGATTTTTTGATGATGGCCATTCTGACTGGTGTGAGATGATATCTCATTGTAGTTTTAATTTGCATTTCTCTAATGATTAGTGATGTTGAACATTCTTTCATGTGTTTGTTGGCAGTCTGTATATCTTCTTTGGAGAAATGTCTGTTTAGGTCTTCTGCCCATTTTTGTATTGGGTTGTTTGTTTTTTTGTTATGAAGCTGCATGAGCTGCTTATAAATTTTGGAGATTAATCCTTTGTCAGTTGCTTCATTTGCAAATATTTTCTCCCATTCTGAGGGTTGTCTTTTGGTCTTGTTTATGGTTTCCTTTGCTGTGCAAAAGCTTTGAAGTTTCATTAGGTCCCATTTGTTTATTTTTGTTTTTATTTCCATTTCTCTAGGAGGTGGGTCAAAAAGGACCTTGCTGTGATTTATGTCGTAGAGTGTCCTGCCTATGTTTTCCTCTAAGAGTTTGATAGTTTCTGGCCTTACATTTAGGTCTTAATCCATTTTGAGCTTATTTTTGTGTATGGTGTTAGGAAGTGATCTAATCTCATACTTTTACATGTAGTTGTCCAGTTTTCCCAGCACCACTTATTGAATAGGCTGTCCTTTCTCCACTGTACATTCCTGCCTCCTTTATCAAAGATAAGGTGACCATATGTGTGTGGGTTTATCTCTGGACATTATGTCCTGTTCCATTGATCTATCTTTCTGTTTTTGTGCCATTACCATACTGTCTTGATTACTGTAACTTTGTAGTATAGTCTGAAGTCAGGGAGTCTGATTCCTCCAGCTCCGTTTTTCATTCTCAAGGTTGCTTTGGCTATTCGGGGTCTTTTGTGTTTCCATACAAATTGTGAAATTTTTTGTTCTAGTTCTGTGAAAAATGCCAGTGGTAGTTTGATAGGGATTGCACTGAACCTGTAGATTGCTTTGGGTAGTAGAGTCATTTTCACAATGTTGATTCTTCCAATCCAAGAACATGGTGTATCTCTCCATCTATTTGTATCATCTCTAATTTCTTTCATCAGTGTCTTATAATTTTCTGCATACAGGTGTTTTGTCTCCTTAGGTATGTTTATTCCTAGATATTTTATTCTTTTTGTTGCAGTGGTAAATGGGAGTGTTTTCTTGATTTCAGTTTCAAATTTTTCATCATTAGTGTATAGGAATGCCAGAGATTTCTGTGCATTAATTTTGTATCCTGCTACTTTACCAGATTCATTGTTTAGCTCTAGTAGTTTTCTGGCAGCATCTTTAGGATTCTCTATGTATAGTATCATGTCATCTGCAAACGGTGACAGTTTTACTTCTTTTCCGATTTGGATTCCTTTTATTTCCTTTTCTTCTCTGATTGCTGTGGCTAAAACTTCCAAAACTGTGTTGAATAAGAGTGGTGAGAGTGGGCAACCTTGTCTTGTTCCTGATCTTAGAGGAAATGCTTTCAGTTTTTCACCATTGAAGATGATGTTGGCTGTGGGTTTGTCATATATGGCCTTCATTATGTTGAGGAAAATTCCGTCTATGCCTACTTTCTGCAGGGTTTTTATCATAAATGGGTGTTGAATTTTGTCAAAAGCTTTCTCTGCATCTATTGCGATGATCATATGGTTTTTCTCCTTCAATTTGTTAATTTGGTGTATCACGTTGATTGATTTGCGTATATTGAAGAATCCTTGCATTCCTGGAATAAACCCCACTTGATCCTTTTAATGTGCTGTTGGATTCTGTTTGCTAGTATTTTGTTGAGGATTTTTGCATCTGTGTTCATCAGTGATATTGGCCTGTAGTTTTCTTTCTTTTTTTTTTTTTTTTTTTTTTTTTATTTTTGGCTGTGTTGGGTCTTCGTTTCTTTTCGCGGGCTTTCTCTAGTTGTGGCAAGCGGGGGCCACTCACTATCGCAGCCTCTCTTGTTGTGGAGCACAAGCTCCAGACGCGCAGGCTCAGTACTTGTGGCTCACGGGCCCAGTTGCTCCGCGGCATGTGGGATCTTCCCAGACCAGGGCTCGAACCCGTGTCCCTTGCATCGGCAGGCAGATTCTCAACCACTGCGCCACCAGGGAAGCCCTATGTAGTTTTCTTTCTTTGTGACATCCTTGTCTCGTTTTGGTATCAGGGTGATGGTGGCCTCGTAGAATGAGTTTGGGAGTGTTCCTCCCTCTGCTATATTTTGGAAGAGTTTGAGAAAGATAGGTGTTAGCTCTTCTCTAAATGTTTGATAGAATTTGCCTGTGAAGCCATCTGGTCCTGGGCTTTTGTTTGTTGGAAGATTTTTAATCACAGTTTCAATTTCAGTGCTTGTGATTGGTCTGTTCATGTTTTCTATTTCTTGTTCAGTCTTGGAAGGTTACACTTTTTTAAGAATTTGCCCGTTTCTTCCAGATTGTCCATTTTATTGGCATAGAGTCGCTTGTAGTAGTAGTCTCTTAGGTTGCTTTGTATTTCTGTGATGTCTGTTGTAACCTCTTTCTCATTTCTAATTTTATTGATTGAGTCCTATCTGTGTTTTTCTTGATGAGTCTGGCTAAAGGTTTATCAATTTACTACATCTTCTCAAAGAACCAGGTTTTAGTTTTATTGATCTTTGCTGTTGTTTTCTTTGTTTCTATTTCATTTATTTCTGCTCTGATATTGATGATTTCTTTTCTTCTGCTAACTTTGGGTTTTGTTTGTTCTTCTCTCTCTAGTTCCTTTAGGTTTAAGGTTAGATTGTTTATTTGAGATTTTTCTTGTTTCTTGAGGTAGGATTGTATTGCTATAAACTTCCCTCTTATCACTGCTTTTGCTGCACCCTATAGGTTTTGGATTGTTGTGTTTTCATTGTCATTTGTCTCTAGGTATTTGTTTGATTTCCTCTTTGATTTCTTCAGTGACCTCTTGGTTATTTAGTAATGTATTGTTTAACCTCCATGTGTTTGTGTTTCTTACATTTTTTCCCTGTAATTCATTTCTAATCTCATAGTGTTGTGGTCAGAAAAGATGCTTGATATCATTTCAATTGTCTTAAATTTACTGAGGCTTGATTTGTGACCCAAGACGTGATCTATGCTGGGGAATGTTCTGTGTGCACTTGAGAAGAAAGTGTAATCTGCTGTTTTTTTGGATGGAATGTCCTATAAATATCAATTAAATCTATTTGGTCTATTGTGTCATTTAAAGCTTGTATTTCCTTATTAATTTTCTGTCTGGATGATCTGTGCCTTGGTGTAAGTGAGGTGTTAAAGTCTCCCACTATTATTGTGTTTCTGTTGATTTCTTCTTTTATAGCTGTTAGCAGTTGCTTTATGTACTGAGGTGCTCCTATGTTGGGTGCATATATATTTATAATTGTTATATCTTCTTCTTGGATTGATCCCTTGATCATTATGTAGTGTCCTTCTTTGTCTCTTGTTACATTCTTTATTTTAAAGTCTGTCTTATATGAGTATTGCTACTCCAGCTTTCTTTTGATTTCCATTTGCATGGAATATCTTTTTCCCTCCCCCTCTCTTTCAGTCTGTATGTGTCCCTAGGTCTGAAGTGGGTCTCTTGTAGACAGTATACATATGGGTCTTGTTTTTGTATCCATTCATCAAGCCTGTGTCTTTTGATTGGAGCATTTAATCCATACACGTTTAAGGTAGTTATCAATATGTATGTTCCTATTACCATTTTCTTAATTGTTATGTGTTTGTTTTTGTACGTCCTTTTCTTCTCTTGTGTTTCCCACTTAGAGAAGTTCCTTTAGCATTTGTTGTAGAGCTGGTTTAGTGGTGCTGAATTCTCTTAGCTTTTGCTTGTCTGTAAAGCTTTTGATTTCTCCATTGAATCTGAATGATAGCCTTGCTGGGTAGAGTAATCTTGGCTGTAGGTTCTTCCCTTTCATCACTTTAAATATGTCATGCCTCCCCCTTCTGGCTTGTAGAATTTCTGCTGAGAAATCAGCTGTTAACCTTATGGGAGTTCCCTTGTATGTTATTTGTCGTTTTTCCCTTGTTGCTTTCAGTAATTTTTCTTTGCCTTTAATTTTTGTCAATTTGATTACTATGTGTCTTGGTATGTTTCTCCTTGGGATTCTCCTGCCTGGGACTCTCTGCGCTTCCAGGACTTGGGTGGCTATTTCCTTTCCCATGCTAGGGAAGTTTTCAACTATAATCTCTTCAAATATTTTCTTGGGTCGTTTCTCCCTCTCTTCTTCTGGGACCCCTATAATGTGGATGTTATTGCGTTTAATGTTGTCCCAGAGGTCTCTTAGGCTGTCTTCATTTCTTTTCATTCTTTTGTCTTTATTCTGTTCCATGGCAGTGAATTCCACCATTCTGTCTTCCAGGTCACTTGTCTGTTCTTCTGCCTCAGTTACTCTGCTATTGATTCCTTCTAGTGTATTTTTCATTTCAGTTATTTTATTGTTCATCTCTGTTTGTTCTTTAATTCTTCTAGGTGTTTGTTCTTTAATTCTTCTAGGTCTTTGTTAAACATTTCTTGCATCTTCTTGATGTTTGCCTCCATTCTTTTTCCGAGGTCCTGAATCATCTTCACTATCATTATTCTGGATTCTTTTTCTGGAAGGCTGCCTATCTCTACTTCATTTAGTTGTTTTTCTGGGGGTTTATCTTGTTCCTTCATCTGGTACATAGCCCCTCTGCCTTTTCATCTTGTCTGTCTTTCTGTGAATGTGGTTTTTGTTCCACAGGCTGCAGGATTGTAGTTCTTGCTTCTGCTGTCTGCCCTCTGGTGGATGAGGCTATCTAAGAGGCTTGTGTAAGGTTCCTGATGGGAGGAACTGGTGGTGGGTAGAGCTGGGTGTTGCTCTGGTGGGCAGAGCTCAGTAAAACTTTAATCTGCTTGTCTGCTGATGGGTGGGGCTGGGTTCCCTCCCTGTTGGTTGTTTGGCCTGAGGTGACCCAACACTGGAGCCTACCTGGGCTCTTTGGTAGGGCTAACGGCAGCCTCTGGGAGGGCTCACGCCATGGAGTACTTCCCAGAACTTCCGCTGCCAGTGTCCTTGTCCTCACGGTGAGCCACAGCCACCCCCAGCCTCTGCAGGAGACCCTCTAACACTAGCAGGTAGGTCTGTTTCAGTCTCCCCTGGGGTCACTGCTCCTTCCCCTGGGTCCCAGTGCACACACTACTTTGTGTGTGCCCTCCGAGAGTGGAGTCTCTGTTTCCCCCAGTCCTGTCGAAGTCCTGCAATCAAATCCCACTAGCCTTCAAAGTCTGATTCTCTAGGAATTCTTCCTCCCGTTTCCAGACCCCCAGGTTGGGAAGCCTGACGTGGGGCTCAGAACCTTCACTCCAGTGGGTGGACTTCTGTGGTGTAAGTGTTCTCCAGTCTGTGAGTCACCAACCCAGCAGTTATGGGATTTGATTTTACTGTGATTGCGCCCCTCCTACCGTCTCACTGTGGCTTCTCCTTTGTCTTTGGATGTGGGTATCTTTTCTGGTGAGTTCCAGTGTCTTCCTGTCGATGATTGTCCAGCAGCTAGTTGTGATTCCGTTGCTCTCGCAAGAGGGAGTGAGAGCACGTCCTTCTACTCTGCCATCTTGAACCAATCTTCTATATTTGGCTTATAATTCTGCTTTGTGTCAACTCTGTCAGTAAGAGAGTATGTATTTGAATTATAATAATAAGGTGGTCTGCCCACCCCCTTGGTAGTGCTGTGTGCAGGGTACATGTGTAGCACCCTGCTTTTGCTCTCAGCTCCTCAGAAGTGGCAGTTGGGTTGTTGGTCTTTTTGTATTTTGTTCATAATTTTCCCACCTGGGCATGCATGTAGTTATTTTTAGTCCCTTATAGTTTCTTTGTATTTATTGCTGGAGGAGACTTTTGTCCAGGTGCAAGTACTGCAGCAAAGGGTCCCAGGTTCCAGCCTGTCTCAATGGGACAACCAGGACACGTATTAGTTTGTGGAGATCCCTGGGAAAGTGTGGATTTTTAATCTAGAATGTACTTGAGTTTCACTAGTCTTTTTTATTGTGTTCATAGGAAGTTGCAGCTGGTCTGCCAGCAGTCATACTGTCTCTCTTATCCTGAGTTTGTTGTGAAATTCTGAAGCCATAGGTAGCTATTATACAAGTGAGATTCTGTATAGTTTGAAGGAATAATCATGTCTCCTCATTCCAGGTTTGCACTTTCCAAATATCACTTAGAATTCTTTATTCAGTTCAGTAGCCATATAGACACCAACCGTTTTTCTCAAATATCTGACTTAACACTGTCATTTAGGAAGTAGCTGTACCAAAACAGGCCAAAAAGAAACAAACACAAAAAAGAAATTACTGATGGCTGGTATTTGAGATGAAAATCCTTTCACTATAGAGCCTAGGGGTTGAGTTATTGCAAAATAAAAGCTGAGAGCTGTGAATTTACTACATCCATTCAAAATAAGTAGCATACAAAATACAGACTCTGGCATAGAGAAAAGATGTGAAAATCATCTCAATGGATTGAACTTGCAGATTTCGTGTTTCATTGCTCAAACTCGCACACACTGATATTCTGCAAAAGATAATTGCAGCAAAGAAAAATGACCTTTTGCAAATAGTCTAAAAGCATTCCTCCAAAGAGACCAGAGTAAACATGTGTATATAGGTATAAAGTGTTCAACACATGTTATTTCTAGAAAAAACTACATAGGTTAAAACTATGACAATGTGCAACATCGTTAGCCATTATAGCAGCAGCAACAGCAAAACTGGATCAAAATCACTGTTTTTATGGTGATTAACGTACCCAAATAAGAACTATTGATCAAAACTCAGGAAATAAATGCCTGGACTGATACAATGTCAGTTGTTGGAAAAACTTTTTGACATATTTAAGATCGTTTAAAAGTGAAAATGGAGTTCAGGCATCCAAAATGGATCTGGGTGGCCACTGTGGATGTGGTTTTAGACATGCTCCTACATCACTGAGAGCTTGAATTTTCTGAACCGTATAAAACTCATGAATACCACCAGCCATTTTCAAAACAGTATCTGCTAGCAGCTGCTAGCTTCAACCTTGTAGTATCAAAGTCTGAGCCCCCTCTTCCCGCACTGAAACTATGTAATCATCTCAATCCCCAACCAATCCTTGCTTAACAAGCACCCTTACTTCTTGCCAACTCCAATTCTAATTCTTGACAAACAATGTATGTAACCTTGTGAAGTTTTTTTGCCCTTTATAAGCCTCCCCCATTTTGTAATCTGGCGGAACACAATTCAAGTGCTTCTTGAATGGGTGTCTCTTGGGCTGCGGTCCTAACAAAGCCCAAGTAAACACCTTTTTGTTTCAATCAGGTCTCCATTTCTCACATTTTGGTTTACGTTTACTTCAATTTAAATGTCTTATCATCTCTAAAAATTTTTTAAGTGTTAATATTATAGAAAGCAGGCAAATTCTTCAAATAATTTGCTATTAAGTATGCCAATTTTTATAGAGCTAAACAAGGAACTGAGAATAAGTTAAGGTGAAACAGGAAAAGATAGACATGGGGAAAAACAAGTTGTAGCTGCACAAGGCAATAAAATGCCATCTTGGCCTCCTCATTTCAGTTAAACGCATGAGCTAACAGATTAGATGTCTGCTGGTTTAGCGTACTAACTCCCTTGGATTTGCTAAAATTTATACAACAATCAATAGGTATACATAAAGTCCTAAGGAAAAGAGTACCACTTAAAAATCAACATCGGAAACTATCAAAGCAATTTTCAAAATAAAACATTATCTATTACTGTGAATGAATATAAAATGTAATAGATATACAAACTAGGAACTAAAGCCTTGTCCAAAGTTTAATTACTTCTCCCTTTAGCTGCTTTTTCAAGGACATGTACACTAACCAAAGGATGATTGAAATGTTTGCTGGGATCTTTTTCTTTTCTAAAAAAAGAAGCATAGAAGATACAAACAAAATCTCCTTCAGTCCCTTAGACTGCCAAGACTTCCTTTGCCTTTCTTCTACTAGTTTCTTGTGGAACTGGCTGAGGCCTGTACAGTCCAGAATCATCACTACCCTCTGACATGTTGTCACTTAGGTCACTTCCATCATGACTGTGGATGCATGCATCTTCATCTCAGTATCCTGAGACTCATCTATTGACATGGTAACAGGAGGTGATGCCAGTGTGGTTCTAGACACTGCTCCACATTTTTCTATCGGTGGGAGAAGAAACAGTGGTGAAATTGGTTCTCCACCTGCTGAGTTCTTAGCAGGGAGGTTCTCTGTTGTGTTCTGATCATTTTCCATTTTACAGTGCATAATGTCAGCCTCTTAACTATCTGAAATTTCACCCTCTGGGTGAAATTCAGGTTTTATTCAGAGGATGAAGTACCAGTAGATTCCTTTATACTGGCAGCAAAACCAGCAAGACTCTTATCTGCCCCTTCTGCTGCTATTTTCTGAAGGGGAGCCTGTTTTCTTCCCTTTGGAGAGTAATTTTTGGTCTTTTGACGCCTCCTCTTTTAAGTTTTCCTTTGGCTGCAGTGGTGATGGTGGTAGGAGATCCTGTGCACCTGCACTTTCCTAGAGATGCTGCATTTTACTTTACATTCACTCTGCATGTTGGACTTTTCCTTTTTGTTATCTTTTTGGAAAGGAGACACTTTTGGGAATTGGCCCCATGTAAAGAAGAAGATCTGTAGAAGGAGTTGTTTTCACCTGAGCAGGCCCCTTCTGAGCAGTCTTGCTGCTTTTTTAACTTGATTTACTTTCCAGAGTTATCATTTTACTTTTTCTTTCTCATGCAGGTACTTTTCTTTTTATTCTCCTCTACTTTGCTGTCACCCTTTGGCACTTCCTGACTATTTTGGTAGAAACCTTTTCTTTTTCTTTTTTGTCATAGGTTTTTCATCATTCACAGGATCATTTATGGAATGGGCTTCAGCTTCTATTTTCTTGTAACTTTTCTTGGTTTTACAGGATTTCTGAATCATTGCTGGTATGCACATCCATCTCTTTAGTCTCTGTTGCTGATTTGCAAGTTTTGGTAGACACTTGGATCATTGAGACATTACTATAAGCCTTTTTCTCTTTTAAAACATTCTCTTTTTTCTCCACTTTCAGACCATTATTGATTTTTAAAATATATTGTATCTAGCAACCTTGATGTACTCTCCTACTAATGCTAATTGTTTGTGATTCTCTTGGATTTTATGTAAAACAATCATTTATCTGCTTATAACAAAAGTTTTATTTCTTCTGTTTCAATTCTTAAGTCTCACTACATTGCTATACCCTTTGCCCTCCAGTACAGTGTTAAAAAGGAACAGTGTGGGGCTTCCCTGGTGGCGCAGTGGTTGAGAATCTGCCTGCCAATGCAGGGGACACGGGTTCGAGCCTTGGTCTGGGAAGATCCCACATGCTGCGGAGCAACTGGGCCCATGAGCCACAATTACTGAGCTTGCGTGTCTGGAGCCTGTGCTCCACAACAAGAGAGGCTGCGATAGTGAGAGGCCCGCACACTGCGATGAAGAGCGGCACCCACTTGCCACAACTAGAGAAAGTCCGTGCACAGAAACGAAGACCCAACACAGCCATAAATAAATAAATAAATAAATTTAAAACATATGGGCTTCTAAGAAGACCTATGCTTTAAAAAAAAAAAAATGACCTTTAAAAAAAAAAAAAGGAACAGTGTGTTATAAAGCAGAAACTAACACACCATTGTAAAGTAATTATATTCCAATAAATATGTTTAAAAAAAAAAAGGAACAGTGATGATACCAACTCCAAACTCATACTGCTCACTGCACCACAGGCCAATAAATCAAGAGATGAGTTTTTGGGGCAAGGAATAGTGACTTTATTTGGAAAGCCAGCAGACTGAGAAGATAGTGGACTAGTGTCCCAAAGAACCATCCTACTTGAGTTAGAATTCAGGCCCCTTTTATACTAAAAGGGGAGGGCATGTGGCTGGTTATTGCAAACTTCTTGGTGCTGGCCAGACTGCAGAGGGTATGTAATAATCCTTTCTTCTTGCAGCTGTCCACATAGGTCTGGTCACAATGTTCCTGTAAACCTCCAACAAGACAAATGTTATACCTTTTAAAGGTCAAGCCTGGGAGTCAGAACCTTGAGAAAGGGCTAGTATATATATTTCATGCTATAGGCAACATTCCTTTACAAAGGTGTAGAGCCAGCATGACTAAGCACAGGCAACAGAGCACAAAGATTAGAGATAAAGGAATAGATCCAATATGAAGTCAGGTTTGTTCTTCTCTGTTACAGTAATAGTGAGCATTTTGTCTTGTTTCTCACTTTATCAATCAGTATGATGTTTACTGTAGATACTGAGTAATTTACCTATCACATTAAGGAAGTTACCATATATACCTAATGTACTAAGAATTTTTTTCATGACATGAATTGAAAATTTTCTTAATTTGTTAAAATGAACATAGTTTTTCTCCTTTAATATCTTAAAAAATATATTTATTTATGTTTGGCTGCTTTGGGTCTTTGTTGCTGCACGCAGGCTTTCTCTAGTTGCGGCAAGCGGGGGCTACTCTTCGTTGTGGTGCGTGAGCTTCTCATTGCGGTGGCTTCTCTTGTTGCGGAGCATGGGCTCTAGGAGCACAGGCTTCAGTAGTTGTGGCACACAGGCTCAGTAGTTGTGGCTCATGAGCTCTAGAGCTCAGGCTCAGTAGTTGTGGCGCACAGGCTTAGTTGTTCCACGGCATGTGGGATCTTCCCGGACCAGGGCTTGAACCCGTGTCCCCTGCATTGGCAGGCAGATTCTTTTTTTTTTTTTTTTAACTTTTTGGCAGCCAGATTCTTAACTACTGCACCACCAGGGAAGTGCCTTCTTTAATATCTTAAAGATTTTCTAGTATGATTTTCTAGTATGACAGAGTTCCTACTAGATCATGTTATATTATTTTTTGTGAACACGGTTAGGTTTAGCTTCCTATTCATTTCAGATTTTCACATCTATATTTATGAGTGAAACAAGCCTATAATATACTGTACTCAGTTTCACTTGTTTTTAAGCCATATAGACCATGTCTCTGACTTCCTTTGCTCAAAATTATATGATTAAGATTCGCTTATGTTGTTGTATGTAGCTATGCTGTAGTTTGTTCATTTTTGTTGTTAAATCATGTTAAAGATAAACAAAGCCAGACACTAGTCAGAGTGGTGAACACAGAGTTTAATCCGTAGTATACTCTTGCCATAGGGAAGAGTCCAGTGTGAATGGAACTCCACCTCAATTTGCACAGAGGCAGCTGGGCCTTTCAAAGGGAGAGTGAGGGAGTAGGGAGGGAGATGAGTGGAGCTCAGTCAGGGAAGTGAAAAACTGCAAAAAGGGGATGGGAGTTGGACCATGTGAAACCCAGGGGGATTTACTAACTGGTGCTTATCCGAGTTAGGTTCTTACCCTCCACAGGGCCTGGGAGACAGGGGCCCTATCTTCAGGTGTTGGCTGAAATAAACAGTAAGTTCTTTGGAAGCCTTGAGTTTCCTCAGGCAGGCACTTTACTGGGCTGGAGTCAGCCTAGGGATGTGGTCTTGAGCTGTTTCTAAATGTGTCTCATAATACAGGTATCTTCAGATAAAGATATCTTCAGATGTCTGAATTTTGTAAGTTCTTTATAAATTCTGGATACGAGATTTTCTTAGTTATTTGTATTAGGGATATTTTCTCTCAGTCTCTGGCTTGCCCTTTTGCTTTCTTAATGTTGTATTTTTAAATTTTTTATTTATTTATTTTTTGGCTGCTTTGGGTCTTCGTTGCTGCACGCGGGCTTTCTCTAGTTGCGGTGAGTGGGTGCTACTCTTCATTGTGACGCGCGGGCTCCTCATTGCGGTGGCTTCTCTTGTTGCGGAGTACGGGCTCTAGGCACACGGGCTTCAGTAGTTGTGGCACGTGGGCTCAGTAGTTGTGGCTCACGGGCTCTAGAGTGCAGGCTCAGTAGTTGTGGCGCATGGGCTTAGTTGATCTTCCCGGACCAGGGATTGAACCTGTGTCCCCTGCATTGGCAGGCAGATTCTTAACCACTGTGCCACCAGAGAAGTCCCCTCAATGTCATATTTTAATGAAAAGAGAAGTTTTAAATTTTAATAGGATTAGGTTTATCAATGTTTTCTTTTGTGGTTAGTGCTTGCTTATGTCTTTTTTAAAAAATAGACTTTTTTAGAGAAGTTTTAGGTTCACAGCAAAATTGCACAGAAAGTACAGAGAGTCCCTGTATAACCCCTGACTCCCCGCACACCCCATAGGTACAGCCTCCTCAGCTATCAGCATCCCAAACCAGAGTGGTATAGTTGATACAGTTGATGAACCTACGTTGACACATCATTGTCCCGTAAAGCCCACAGTTTACATTAGGGTTGATGTATTGATACATTCTGTGGGTTTTGACAAATACATGACATATGTCCATCATTATAATATCACACAGAATAGTTTTCCTGACCTAAAAATCCTGTATGTTCTGCCTGTCCATCCCTCTCTGTCACTAATCCCTGGCAGCCACTGATCTTTACAGTTTTGCCTTTTCTAGAATGTCATATAGTTGGAATCAGACAGTGTGAAATGAAGCCTTTTCAGATTGGCTTCTGTCACATATATGCATTAAACTTTCCTCTATATCTTTTCATGACTTGATAGCTCTTTTCTTTTCAGTTTCATTAATATTCCATTGTTTGGATGTACCACAGTTTATTTATCCACTCACCTACTTAAGGACATATTGGCTGCTCTCAAGTTTTGGCAGTTATGAAAAAGCTACTCTAAGCATCTGTGGTCATACGTTTTCCACTCATTTGAGTGAATACCAAGGAGCACAGTTGCTGTTAAGAGAATGGGTTTTTTTTTTTTGCGGTACGCGGGCCTCTCACCGCTGTGGCCTCTCCCGTTGCAGAGCACAGGCTCCGGACGCGCAGGCCCAGCGGCCATGGCCCACGGGCCCAGCTGCTTCGCGGCATGTGGGATCTTCCCAGACCGGGGCACGAACCTGTGTCCCCTGCATCGACAGGCAGACTCTCAACCACTGCGCCACCAGGGAAGCCCAGAATGTTTGGTTTTATTTAAAACCGCCAAACTGTCTTCCAAAATGGCTGTACCATTTTACATCCCCACCGGCAACAAATGACAGTTCCTGTTGCCCTGCATCGGCACCAGCATCTGGTGTCTGTGTTTTGAAGTTTTGCCATTCTGATAGGCAGGTAGTGGTATCTCGTGTTTCAATTTGCATTTCCTTGATGACATATGATGTGGAGCATCTTTCCATATGCTTTTTGCCATTTATCTTTGGTATAGTGTGTCTGTTCATATCTTTTGCCCATTTTAAAGTTGAGCTGATTGTTTTCTTGTTGTATTATAAGAATCCTTGGTGTATTTTGGATAACAGTCCTTTTTAAGATTTATGCATAACGGTTCTTTTTAGGATTTATGTTCCATGTTCCTCCCAACTTAGAGGACATCAATACCACAACTTCTGTCTTCACAGGGGCATTAGAACCTCAACTCCTAGGCTCTAGAATCTGAATTTGGGTCTAAAATTCCATGGGGCATTTAGTATGAGGCTACCCTGACTTTGATTTCTCCCCTCCCTCTTTTCTCACCTCAGAGAGAACTCCCCCTAAATCATAGATGCGGAGTCTCACTGTTCCTTACGGGGGATATGGGTGTGGATATGAGGGGGCAGGGGAGTTATATGGGCAGCCTAGAATAGGACAGCTACACGCTTTGAATTTTAAATTCACGACAACTTTTGCCTAACTGCCAAACAAATATACGTTAATGCTGATGTAAGTGCTCTAGTTTGGTCATGTGTTCCTTTGCAAGTGCAGTTATTAGTTCAATACTTTTCCTTTTCAGATGTGCGTTCCAAACGGGAGTATGATGAAAGCCATGTGATTACAGCCCGTCTTGTGAAGAAGGTATATGGGCAGAGTCAGAATCTGGGGCTACCTTACAGGAAGATGGGGAGAATGGGAGATTGTGTCCGAGGTCCAGGAGGCAGCACCTACTACTGGACACTGTGGGCGGCAGAGACAGGACTGCCCTTGTGCGTCCACTATGAGGGTCTCCTACACTGTTTCACACTCCTTAAGGTCTCCCCACTGCCCCCCACGGTCAACAGCTTCATTAAGCAAATGTTGCTTTAATTCCTTGACTTGCCAGGCAACGTTCCAGACCCTGGGGATGTAACAGAATACAAGATGCCCTTAATTCATTCTCCCTGCCTCATGGAGCATCTCTTCTACTCGGGCAACAGACAACAAGCCATAGAAATAGTATAACTCAGAGACGGAAGCTCCTTCCCTCCCCTCCCTTCCATTTCCATCCTGTCTTCTTATTCCCGGTCCAGCTTTTATAATGACTGGGCCCTGCAGGCAGTCACCGGCCTCGCTCCTGCAGTGAAGCCCTTCCCGCCAGCCCCATAGGGAGTCTTCTCTCTCTGGTCACTGCTGAGCCTGGCAGCCTTCACTTGGGCTCCACCTTGACCCCTCCCATCCTGACCACATTCTCTGCCCTTGACTTCCAGGTTCTCCCTTGCTTCCCTGGTTTCTTCTCTACCTCTTTGGTTCAGCTTCATTTTCTCCTGCTGCCGCCTGAAGAAACCACTACCCTGTTCTTGTATATCTGTCGGTCAGTATACTTTCTTCAGAGATTTCATCCAAGCTTACAGCTTCAGCTGTCCACATGCAGTTAGCCATCCTGCCAATTTTACTTCCACAATTCTGTCTTGCAATATGTCCCCCTTCTCCCTGTTCCCATGGCCACGTGCTGCTGCGCGCTCCACCTCTGGCCCTTTCCCACACAACTTGCCAGGGAGCCTGTGCCCTGCCTCAAGTATTTTTCTGGGATAAGCTTGCTCCTAGCACCTCCCTTTCCCCGCCCTAGTGTGTCATTATCTGCTTTTTCCCTCTCTGGAGTTTCAGTTTTCCGGCTCCATACTCTAGCTCTTCATCTCCATTTCAGGCCTTCCTTGGTGTTTTGCAGCTGATTCAGAGCCCCTTCGTCCTGTATGGCTTTCAGCTTCCAACTCACCTCTCAAATCTGTGTGTTCCTTTGATTCTGGCAGTACCCCCGGCTCTGGAAAAGAGGCATTCCCTCTGCCTCAGCCCCTCGGCCAGGCTGACACCTCACACCTCCCCTCCCCTACTTTCTGGCCAGGAGGTTACAGGCCTGAAGGCTGGAAGGGAACCCCAGCATGAGCAGGACACACAGCCACCAAGTCGGTGTTCACACACCGGATCTGGTTCCACCTCCCTCTCTAGCCTCATCCGGCATGCTTCCACTCTCCCCTGACACCTCCACAGCCTTGTCCTGCCGTGTTTCCTGGGTTCTAAGATGCTCATTTGTCCTTGTATTTTAACACTTCTGAGGTTGGAATATATCCTACAATTGATTTGCACCTTAAAGTGACAAAGTCTTTTCCCCCAAAAGTGAATGTGGCCAACATCTGTTGTTTTTCTGCCTGGCACCTCCACATTTTGAGGGGAACTCCTCCTCTCTGCTTAAATCATGGGGGTTCTAGTGGTGCTCCTCAGAATAGGATCCAGGCCCTGGCCACGGTGATTGGCCTGGGAAGAAAACAGCAAATCAGAATTGGCATTAGGGAAGGCTGCTCCTTCTACGCTGGTGGTGGGGTTTGGAGGATGGGAGTCTGAGCATCGCTGGTGGTTGTGACTCAGGCTTCAGGACAAAGTGGTCTGAGAAGGTGAACCCAGTGTGCAGGGGACACAGAGAGCAACAGGGCCCAGGAGGGAGGTCTGGGCTTTAGATCACTGATTCGGGTCTTCCCAGGACCACTTGCTCCCCGCCCTGCCTGAAGTAGCGTTATGTGCCAACACACCTCTCCTTCTGTGTACTCTCCTGATTGCAAATGTTATGAAATTGGTGGTGCATCTTACAACCAATGGTCTCTTACAATCTAGGAAATGACAATATGTGTGGTCCCTTGGACACACTGCTCTCTGTGACCCAGGGACGTGTATGCTTTGTTCATCATTGTATCCCGGGTGTTCACTCTGGTCCCTGGCATCTGGTAGGTGCTTGGGACCTATTTGTTAACTAAAAATGAATGACGGGTGTCTGTTCCTTCAGCCTGGAATGCTCCCCCAGCCCTTGTCCATCTGGCAAATTTCCACTTGCCCTCACAGTCTCATCTCAAATGCCTCCTGTCCCATGAGACCCTTCTGAGTCCTCCAGGCCAACTCAGGCATTTCCCTTTTTGTTTTTTTCTTTTTTTTTTTTGTATCTCCGTATTTCAGAACCTAGCACAGTGTGAGTGCAAAGTGAGTCCTCAACGAATGTTTATTAAGTAAAAGTGGATGTTCGGCCACAACTCTCCTGTGCTCCCACCTGCTCAAGCCTCGAGGGGCTGTTCTCACCTTTCCCCTTTTGCTCGTGCTCTTCATACCCAGAGCCTTCTACCCCCTCATTATCACCTGTCTAAGTCCTGCTTGTCCTCTGAGCACCACCTGTCTCCCAATTCTGTTAGACGAATATGATTTCTCTCCTTAGAATCCTGGAGAACGTCCTGGGTCTGTACTTCCAGGGGCCTTACTGCTCTGCCTTGCAGTACAGTAGATGCACACTCGTCCTATCCCACCTGAATGTCCTCTGTCAGGGCCTCTACGACGGTCAGCTCAGGTCACAAGGGACAGAGCCAGGCTCAGGTTCCCCTGAGTAGTGGGGGCTTTCAGGAAGCATTGCGAACAAGTGAAGACCCACCTCTCTGCTGCTACCAGCTGGGCCTTCCCGAGCTCTGGGACACCCTTTGGAGTCCTGGGCAGTTCTGGTACTGGGAGAGGTCATCACCTCCTTGGCAGAAGGCACCTGTTGTTGCTGCCCTTGTGGTCCAGCATAATGATGACTCAGCCAGTCCCCAGCTCCTCCTCACGACCTCATTGCTGCTGTCTGCCCATTCCTTCCTTTAACCATATTTATGGCCTGCTGTGTGCCAGGCACTGTTCTGGAAGCTCAGGATACATCAGTGGCTATAAAGGGACAAAAGTTCCTGCTCTCACAGAGCTTCCATCTGAGCTTCCAGCCTGCCTCGTGATACCTGCTTGCTTATGACTTCTGTCCTTTCAAGCCTTCTGCTTACTGCCCTCTTCATGGCAGATTTTGGATTCAGTCCCCAACGCCAACACTGTCCCCCAGACAGAGAATGTTGTTAGTTAAGGTGGCCACGACTGCTCTCATAGCACTCATGCCAGGGCACCTAATGGGCTCTGGGCTGGTCCATAGACCACTGTTCTTTGACCCGGCAGTTATCTCTGGCCCAGTCAGCTGTGGTCAGCTTCCCCCAGGAGGGAATATGGGTGTGGCAGGTCCTTGGAGTTTAGTAGACTCTCTGTCCACTGTCAGTGCTCCCGTGCCTGTGTGTAGTCAGGGAGGTGGACACCGCCCTACCTCCGGCTCCTCCCGGTGCTGGCGTACAGGGAATATGGGTTCAGCTGGACCCACCTGCTAACAGCCTTCTTTTGTGGTTTCTTTAGAGGGCAGGTGAATATCTTATCCCGGAGTCTGTGGATCTGGAGTGTGTGGAATACTGTGTGGTGTATGATAACAACACCAGCTCCCTGAAGGTAATCCTGAAAGGTGACAGCGATGATGACAACACTGATGAAGGCGATCAAGGTGGGTTTTTACGATACAGCAAGAATATGAGTTCAGTTATTGAGCACTTTTGTCACATGCCAGGAGCTCTGCCTGGGTCATCTCATGCAGTCCGCAGAGCAGCCCAATGAGGATGGCAATGCCAGGAACTGGGAAAGGGCTGGGATTTTTCCTTCCTGTGCAAGATGACAGGTGAGCCTGCCGTGGTTCATGGATGCTGGCAAAAGACAGGCTCCTGGGTCAGAGACGAAGGGCTTTATTTCTCAGAGCAGTAAAAGTACCCAGAATGCAGTGGGTGGTATTATGGAGAACTCTGAGCTTAGGGGGCCTGACTCTTTTTTAACAAATGGGCAGAAAGCCTGCCTGCCCTTGGCTCTGGAGGCAGAAACTGTCTCTGTCATCCAAGGCTGTTTGTTATACACATATCCTTGAAAAGCCAGTGCCTTTGTTCAGAGGCTATGTAGAAACACGAAAGACCGTGGAGAATTGTGTCCTAATAGGTAACATCCCCACTTTATTGATGAGGAAACTGGGGTCCAGGAAGATGAAGTAACTCATTCCCCAGGTGTGGGACCATGGGTATCTATTGCTGTGTAACAAATTACCTCAAAACTCTGTAGTATTTTTTTTTTTTTTTTTTGCGGTACACGGGCCTCTCACTATTGTGGCCTCTCCTGTTGCGGAGCACAGGCTCCAGACGCACAGGCTCAGCGGCCATGGCTCACGGGCCCAGCCGCTCCGCAGCATGTGGGATCTTCCCGGACCAGGGCACGAACCCGTGTCCCCTGCATCGGCAGGCGGACTCTCAACCACTGCGCCACCAGGGAAGCCCAACTCTGTAGTTTAATACCATAAACATTAATTATCTATTCGTTTCTGTGGAATTCAGGAGTAGCTTAGCTGGGAGGTTCTAGCCTGTCCTAAGGTTGTAGTCACGACGTTAGCCAGAACTGCTGTCTTGTGAAGGTTTGGCCAGGCCAAGATAATGTGCCTCTGAGATGAGTCACTCACATGGGAATAGCTAGGAGTCCTCAGTTCCTCACTGCATGGACTTCTGCATGGGGCTGCTTAGATGGCCTCACGACAGGGCAGCCGGTATACCCCCGAGCGAGTAATCCAAGGAAGAGGGAGAGAAAGGGACAGCCACGTACCCTTTCTGACCTAGTCTTGGGACCTAAACAGTCACGCTTGCCACTTTCTAGTCATTAGAAGTAAGTCACTGAGTACAGCCTACCCTCAAGGAGAGGGGAATTAAAACTCAACCTTTTTAAAAAATATATTTAATTATTTATTTATTTGGTTGCACCATCTTAGTTGTGGCAGGCGGACTCCTTAGTTGTGGCATGCGAACTCTTAGTTGCAGCATGCATGTGGGATCTAGTTCCCTGACCAGGGATCGAACCCGGGCCCCCTGCATTGGGAGCACCACCAGGGAAGTCCCTAAACTCAACCTTTTAAAGGGAGGCATTTGAAAGAATTTGTGGAGAGAGTTTTTTTTTTTTTTATTCAAATGGAAAGTCACAAAAATTATAATCATCCTCATCAGTTCACTCAGTCCCGTGTAATTACTTTTTTTTTCATCTTGATCTTTTGTGAGCACTTTTATGAGTTCATCAGTTTTCCATTAGAGTTCTGAAAATGCTTATTCATTCACTTCAGCAGTATAGTCAGTTACCAGAAACCTGTACTTGTCAGAGTCTTTTCCATGAATTCATTGAAGATGAAACCCTTTTACAGGAACGTTTTTGCAAAAGCATCACAGTACACCCAGAACTGTCTGTAAATGGCAAAAGACGTAAAAATGACCACGGTTAAAGATTTGATGAAAGTCCATAATAATGCAATTAACAAGGAAATTTAGTTATTTCTGAGACATACATTTTAAAATAATAACTAGAATTATGACTTATAATATTATACCAGAACATATAAGATTTTTAGGAATTTCATGTAATGTCTGAAACATTTATATTAATATATTTCCATACAAATAACCCAAAGAAAGTTTAGTATCCGTTTTTTTAAAGAACTTTTTTGAATTTTATTTATTTTTTTATACAGCAGGTTCTTATTAGTCATCAATTTTTTTTTTTTTTTTTTTGCGGTACGCGGGCCTCTCACTGTTGCGGAGCACAGGCTCCGGACGCGCAAGCTCAGCCGCTCCGCGGCATGTGGGATCTTCCCAGACCGGGGCACGAACCCGTGTCCCCTGCATCAGCAGGCAGGCTCTCAACCACTGCGCCACCAGGGAAGCCCTAGTCATCAATTTTATACACGTCAGTGTACACATGTCGATCCCAATCGCCTGATTCATCACACCACCATCCCCACCCCCCCCGCGGCTTTCCCCCCTTGATGTCCATATGTTTGTTCTCTACATCTGTGTCTGAACTTCTGCCCTGCAAACCGGTTCATCTGTACCATTTTTCTAGGTTTGTGGAGAGAGTTTTTAAACCACCACACCTAGCAAGTGCTGGGGCCAGGATTCAAACCTGGGCAGTTTGGCTCTGTCAGGTCTCCTAAGGCCAGGGTAGTGATGCTGGAGAACAGTGCAGTCACTCCAGCCACACGCTGGAGCGTGGTCAGTTCTAATCTGCTTCACTGAGGCTCCACTGCATTCTCCATTCAGCCCCTGCTTTGGGCTGACCACCCCTTGCTGCTGCTTGTGGCTCAGTGACTAATATATATGCGTGGAGTTCCATGGGTTGGGCATTCACACCAGCGGTCACTGGGTGGCGCTAGGCTTCCACCTTTAATAAAACCAGTCTTCTCAGGAGGTCCTTAGCCAGGAAATTGTCCCCTCTTTCCTAAGCTCATCCTGTTGGTCTCCAGTCTGCAATCCTAGGGTTGTCGGCTGGACCCTGAAATCCTAGGAAATGTTGGTCAGTAAAGACAGCGACGTCTACAGTCTATACCTGACCTCACTTTAGTGCTATGGAGCCCCCGTCCTCACTTGGTAAGAAATCACAACCACAGAACAACAAAAACCAAAAACCAAAAACCACACGCATATAATTTGCCTGCTCATGGAAAATTGCACAGTCAGGGGCAGCTGCAGTGGCTGATGGCTTGATGGCCGCAGCATCCTTTGTTTACTGATATGGCAAGCAACATCCTTTGTCCACAGTGTATACCAAGAGAAATTAAACATGTGCACACAAAACCTTGCACATGGATGTTCATAGCAGCCTTATTCTTAATAGTCACAAAATGGAAACATCCAAATATTCATCAATAGATAAATGGGTAAACAAAAGGTGGAGAGCCACACAGTGGAATATTATTCAGCTACGAAAAAGGATGGAGTGCTGACACTTGCTGCAACATAGATGAACTTTGTAAACGTTATGCTCAGTGAAAGAAAGCAG
This sequence comes from Phocoena phocoena, assembly GCF_963924675.1. NCBI lineage: Eukaryota > Metazoa > Chordata > Mammalia > Artiodactyla > Phocoenidae > Phocoena > Phocoena phocoena. The sequence continues at coordinate 8,617,877 of NC_089233.1, forward strand.
ACACAAAACGCCACATATTGTATAATTCAATGTCTATGAAATGTCCAGAATACGTCAATCCGTAGGAATTAGATTAATGGTTGCCTAGAGGTGGATGTTTGGAGGGATATGAGGAATGAAACCCTCTAACTGGTACATGGTTTCTTTTGGGAGCGATTAACATGTTCTGAAATTGACTGCAGTGATGGTTACACAACTGTGAATATAATAAAAAACATTAATTTATATACTTTAAATAGATGAATTGCATGGTATATAATATGTGATATTGTATATATACATACACATTCCCCTCGTGTTGAATCATCCTTCCTTGCGACAATATGAAAAAAAATGAAATCTCGGAGTTTATAGAAAAAGATCAACTTACTTGGTGGTAAATTGCTTTTTAAATTTTAATTGTAACATTCACCTCTATTTATATTTGCTTCAGCTTTCTAGACAATTGCTTTTCAGAATGGAGTGCCTATCCACTGGGCCTTTAGGCAAATGGTGAGCGCACAGGGGACATTGGTCTCTTTGGTCTCTACTCTTAGGAATTGTGCTTGGAGCTGCCGTTGAGTATGGCAGAACCCTGACTCACCTTGCCCGCCACCCCATCCATATCCTGAGAGGAGGCTACGAGAGCTTCTCGGCCATGTACCACTTCTTCCGGACACAGAAGATCATCTGGATGCCACAGGTAAGGCAGGGTGCTGAGCACAGGCAGGCTTGGATGGGAGCATGGCCTTCCCCTGGGGACCGAGGGCCAGGGAGCAGGGCTGGAGAAAGAGGAGAAGGAGACAGATGACATGGAAAAGATGGAAGAGATGTCAAAGATGGCTTGGGAATGAACCTGGGGCAGCTAGGAGGTCCAGTCCAGTATGATGAATTTATAATCGCCAGGTTCAGGCAAAATCCAGGGCGGTGTTTAATAGATGAGGTTGGTCCAGAGGGCAGGGGGCCGGGGCAGCGCGTTCTGGATGGTGGGTCGTGGTCAAAGTCACACGGGCAGGCAGGGCCATCACGATTCGAGGCTGCCTCGCCATCCTTAGCCGTCTGGCCTCACAAACCCTGGCTGGGTCCAGAGGATACAGTAAAAATTGGGAGGCGGGTTTTAATAAGGTGTGGCCAGGGGATGCACCAGATGTCTGGAGCCCAGAGGAGCACTTACTTCCTGGAGCCAAACTGGGTGGCAATGATAGGCAGGCAGGGACTGGTCCCTGGGGGCATTTTATAGTATCTGGTTTCTTGAAGGGTCTGAATGTAGTGGAATGTGAACCTGCAGCAATTGCCTTCGACTGTGCTCTCACTCTTGCCCTTTGCAGCATCATGGGCAGATTCCATACTTTCTGGCCGCTTTCGGTTATGGACAATTTCAGTCTGGTCATATTATAAAACAGCGGGGGAAATGCGCCTATGAACTGGAATTTGATGATATTATATTATTGTTATATATTTCTTTAGGTTGTGATGACATTATTATGGCTATGTTTTTAAAAATATGAGTCCCTATCTTTTAGAGATACATAATGAAATATTTATAATTAAAATGACATGATGTCTGGAATTTCCTTCAAAATAATCTGGGGAGGGTTGGGGAGTCAGGGGTATAGATGAAACAAAATGGGCCATTAGTTGATAATGCTTGCAGAAGGGTGATAGATCCAAGGTTTGTTATACTATTCTCTCTACTTTTGTGTGTTTTTGAAGTAATTTTTTGAAAAGGGCATAAAAACAGTCCAGTACAACCTAGGCTAGCTTAACATTCCAATCTCAACTCAAATCTCCTCTCTTCTCATCTTCCAGAGCTGGGCAGCCTTCCATTTGCTGGGGGCTGAGGGCTGGGAGTGGGGAGGGGTGTGGGGTAGCTTTATGGGCATCTCCTTACGTCCCCTCTTCTGGGTCTGGTCCCTTTGGTGCTGGGGGTCCAGGGTGGGCCCTGTCTTGTGTGACTGCCTGTTTGTCAGTGGTGGGGAAGTGCCTTCTCGTTCTGCCCCAGCCAGCTTCTGTGTGCTGCTGCTGGCCTTTGTTGCTGGTTTTCTTGGGGCTGTGTTCAGGGGGCCCCGTCTGTTACTGAGCATCCTTCAGAGAGAGCCAGCTGAGAATTCCTGACAGGAGTACCCCCAATGCCCTTCCCTTCCCTTGGTAGCTCATGACCTCCCACCACGTCCATATTCTTTCACCTGAATCCCAGAATGAGCCACAGGGGAGTGTGACAGTAGGGAAGGAGGCCCCTTCTTGCCTCGCTGGCTTGGCTGCCCCAGTCAGCCTGTGTGAAAAGCTAGGGACCTGTGTTGGGGGTCATACCTGTTCCCAAATGCAGGGTATATATGTCAAGTTCTCCAAAGGCCTTCTTCTCCTCCTTCCACTGAGCTATGATGTTCAGCTCAACAGGTGTACAGCCAGCCTCCCCGTCCTGCCAGGCACTCCTCCTCGCTCCTAGAGGAGCATCTTACTGGCTTTGCAGTGACGGGAGGGACTCTTTCTGATCTCAAGACGTCACATGCTGATACCTCACCTTCTTTATTTTTCTTTTAAAGCTTTAGGAAGGTGGAATTGGCATAGGATGAACTGCACCTATTTAAAATGTACAGTTTGGTCAGTTTTGACGTCTATACACCTGAGACTTGTCCTTGCCCCCAGTCTTCTTAAGTAGATTGGGAAGAGGGGTAGGGTGGTGGCTGGTGGTATCTAGCAGGGCCTGGATGGGTGAGTTCTACTCTGCTTGTATGTGGCCCTCTTTAGAATGTACGTTCCAAGTATTTGCCACTCCCTACTTTGGGACCTTTGTTATTAATTCAGGGGCAAGAATGAAAGCCCCACTCCTTTCCTGTTACGTGTTCTGACACAGTGTAAAGCAGGAGTGTCCCTACTGCTCCCTAAGGAACTCCTGCGAGGGGAGATGGAGGCACAGAATTTGAGCTCTGAGACTGCCCCTCTCCTTTAGACACAGTGATTTCTAATTTCCCGTTTTATATGTGGTACCCCTTAAATAAGATTTCACTTTGAGCAAAGGGGTTCTGTGACTAGGGCACGTGTGAAGACCACACTAGAGAGAGATGCTGGTGAGCCACCAAGTGGTTTTAAGTCCGGGGAGGGGCACCTGGTTAGATTGCCCTTTAGAAAGATCAACTCTGATTGCAGAGCAGAGCCCAGACCAATGCAGGCAGAGTGGGTCTGGGGAGACCTGCTAGAAGTCAGGGATGAAGAGGAGAGGACAGATTCAAGAAATACATAGGAAACGGCTTTGATTAGACATGGGGCAGGGGGTATGGGAGAGGGAGGAGTCTAGAATAATGCCACAGTTCAGGTGCGGGTGACAGGTGGCCAGTGGTGTGGCTCATTGAGAAGGGGACACAGGAGGAGGCGGTGGCAGTGTCAGGGGAAGGCAGTGGGCTTGGTTTGGGCATGTTAATTTGTGACACCAGTTTCTTTTACATTTGTCGATGTGGTTGTCAAAATCGTGTCCTCTAGAATTAACAGCAGAGCTTGTTTTATCCGTTCCGCACAGCTGTTACAACCACAGGAAAGGAAGCTGGTTCGAAAGCGTCAGGAAGAGTTGACAGATTTGTGGTGGGTATTGCGTGAGATTTTCCGAAAGAAACCAGGAGGATTTCATTTGGCCCCCGGCAAGCTGAGCGTCCTGGGCGGGATCACCCTGAACCCTGGGGAATGCTTTGGGTCACATCCGCAAGTAGTGGGCCTGCCTGCACGTAGAAGGGCCGTGTGTCTCACAAACTTGAGGGTTGGCTCAGCGTGGTGTCTGCTCATTGATAAAGGCTTTTGAGGCTAACAGTTTGGGAGGAATGCGGGCTTGTGGTAGGTTCATGGTGAGGGGAGATGTGCTGAAGCCAGAAGGCTCTGAGAGGCTCAAGTGGACAGCAAAATAGCTTGAGGTACTTAAGATGTTATTTCTGAGTCAGACTTGGAGCCAGAGGCATTTTAGAGCTGGTTTGACCTTTGAAATTATATAGGTTAGCATTTCCCATGGAAAACTGATGGGAACAAAGGGGTCTCTAAACAGATCGTATTAGAAACATCAATTCATACAATGTTAGTGGATTTCTTTTTTTTTTCTTTTGGGGTTATGCCTAGGTTTTATTTTACTAAACGTAACAGGTAAGTTTTCAATCCATGACAACAACAAATATGTAGCCACTGCTTTATTACAGACATCTGAACTGTAATAGGTCACCCAAGGAACCGTTAGGGGAATTTCCATTAGTTCTCAGTTTCCTGGAGGCATGCTTTGAGAACAGTCTTCGACTGGCATGCTTTTCTGGCTGTTTTCCAACTTGTTTATAAGATTAGTCTTATTATTTGATGATAATTGTTTCTAAACACCTGATTGGTGCTCTAATAATCTTTCCTTGGAAACAATCAAATTTTGTAATTTTCCCTCTGGCTTTGATATATAATTGACATATAACATTGTGTAAATTTAAGGTTTACAACAAGATGACTTGATACACATATATGCAGAATGATTACCATAAGAGTAACACATCCGTCACCTCATGTAATTACCATTTTTTGTGTGTGTGTGTGAGATGAGAACATTTAAGATGTACTTTCTTAGCAACTTTTAAGTACATAATACTGTATTTAAAAAAAAAATTTTATTTGTGGCTGCATTGGGTCTTCGTTGCTGTGCGTGGGCTTTCCCTAGTTGCGGCAAGCGGGGGCTACTCTTCATTGCAGTGCGAGGGCTTCTCATCGCAGTGGCTTCTCATGTTGCAGAGCACTGGCTCTAGGCGCGTGGGCTTCCGTAGTTGTGGTTTGCGGGCTCTAGAGCGCAGGCTCAGCAGTTGTGGTGCAAGGGCTTAGTTGCTCCGCAGCGTATGGGATCTTCCCGGACCAGGGCTTGAACCTGTGTCCCTTGCGTTGGCAGGCGGATTCTTAACCACTGCGCCACCAGGGAAGCCCTGTGTTGTTAACTGTAGTCACCATGCTGTACGTTAGATCCCCAGAACTTATTTGCCTTATATCTGGAAGTTTATAACCGTGACCAACATCTCCCCATTTCCCTCACCCCCACAGTCCCTGGCAACGACCACTCTACTCTGTTTCCATGAGTTTTGCTTTTTAATTTTTATTTTATTTTATTATTATTATGATGATTTTTGGCCATGCTGTGTGGCATGTGGGATCTTAGTTCCCTGACCAGGGATAGAACCTGTGCCCCCTGAATCGAGAGTGTGGAGTCTTAACCACTGGACTGCCATGGAAGTCCCGACTTTCACTTTTTTAGATTCTACATATGAGTAAGATCATGCAATATTTGTTTTTTTCTGACTTATTCTCTTAGCACAATGGCCCCAAGGTCCATTCATGTTGTCACAAATGACAGAATTTCCTTCTTCTTTATGGCTGAACAATATTCCATTGTACATATATGCCATATTTTCTTTATCCATTCATCCATTGGTGGACACTTAGGTCATTTCTATGTCTTTGTGAATAATGCTCAAATGATCCTGGGGCAGGGGGGGCGTGTGCAGATATGTCTTCAAGATGGTGATTTCATTTCCTTCAGATATATACCAAAAGTGGGATTGCTGGATCAAAGGGTAGTTTTGTTTTTAACTTTTTAAAAAAGCTTTATTTATTATTAATTAATTTACTTATTTATTTTGGGCTGTGTCGGGTCTTAGTTGCGGCACGTGGGATCTTTGTTGAGGCATGAGAGGTCTTTCGTTGGGGCGTGGGCTGTTCGTTGCAGCGCACGGGCTTCTCTCTAGTTGTGGCGTGCAGGCTTCAGGGCGTGTGGGCTCTGTAGTTGTGGCTCACAGGTTCCAGAGCGCATAAGCTCTGTAGTTGTGGCCCACAGGCTCTCTCGTTGAGGTGCGTGAGCTCAGTAGTTGTGGTGCTTGGGCTTAGTTGCCCCGCGGCACGTGGGATCTTAGTTCCCTGACCAGGGATTGAACCCGTGTCCCCTGCATTGGAAGGTGGATTCTTTACCACTGGACCACCAGGGAAGTCCCTGTTTTTAATTTTTTTAATTTAATTTTTATTTTATATTGGGATATAGCTGATTTACAATGCTGTGTTAGTCTCAGGTGTACAGCAAAGTGGTTCAGTTATTCATATACATATATCCATTCTTTTTCAAATTGTTTTCCCATATAGGTTATTACAGAATACTGAGCAGAGTTCTCTGTGCTATTCAGTAGGTCCTTGTTGATTATCTGTTTTATATATAGTAGTGTGTATATGTTAATCCCAACCTCCTAATTTATCCTTCCCCCCTCTACCTTTCCCCTTTGGTAACCAGAAGTTTGTTTTCTATGTCTGTGAGTCTGTTTCCATTTTGTAAATAAGTTCATTTGTATCACCTTTTTAGATTCCACATATAAGTGGTATCATATGATATTTGTCTTTCTCTGTCTGACTTACTTCACTTAGTATGGTAATCTCTATGTCCATCCATGTTGCTGCAAAGGGCATTATTTCATTCTTTTTTATGGCTGAGTAATATTCCATGTGTTATATGTACCACATCTTCTTTATCTGTTCCTCTGTCGTTGGACATTTAGGTTGCGTCCGTGTTTTGGCTGTTATAAATAGTGCCACAATGAACGTTGGATTGGTCTCATTCACTGTCCCAGTTTGTCTTTCTAAGCTTGTTTGCTGAGCCACATTTCAAGAGATGAAACAAAAACAACTTCTTCTCTGGGGATTATTATCATAGCAGCCTTTCTCCTTCTCCACCTCAGGAACTGGATGACTTCCAACCGTACCCTGTTGAGATAATGCCAGGCAGGATCTACCTGGGAAATTTCAGGCAAGCCTGCGACCCTAAAATTCAGAAGGATTTGAAAATCAAAGCACATGTCAACGTCTCCATGGAGACAGGGCCGTTGTAAGTAGAAAAACCATTGTTTTTTAATTTTTTTTATATTAGTATTATTTATTTATATAAGATTCCTAGTGGCATGCATTGACAGAATTGAACGGGCTTTTAGAAATCAGCATACACTGGAGTAGGGTCTGCATTTATTTTCATTTATTCCTGGCCTGCACTTCATTGCCTGGCATGGCCATGGCATCCTCTGCCCCTGACTGAGACCCCACACTTGCCCCATACCCCATACTTAAATCTTACCCTAATAATACTTTCTTGGTACTTAACATTCAGATGCAAAATACCCTGGTTTACCCTGCTTCTCCTATCTCAGGCCGTCTGAGAAGTGACCCCTCTCTTGGTCCATCTGGGCTGCTGTAACAGGCACTGTAGACTGGTGGCTTATGAATAACAGGATTTCTCACGGTGTGGAGGCTGGGAAGTCCAAGATTAAGGCAGTGGCAGATTCAGCGTCGGATGACGGCCTGCTTTCTGGTTCATAGATGGCATCCTCACGTGGCAGAAGGGGCAAAGCTCTCTAGGGTCCCTTTTATAAAGGCACTAATCCCACTCATAAGGGTTTTGATTTCTATCCTCATGACCTAATTACCTCCCCAAAGCCCCACCTCCAAATACCATCACTTTGGGGATTAGGTTTCAACATATGAATTTTGAGAGGACAGAAACATTTGATACAGCAACCTTTATGTCGGATTTTCCTTGGTGCTAGGAACATACAGACACACACACACCCTCACTCATCATTGTTCAAAGAGCAGGAAAGTTCTGCACAGCCTTGCTTGTCAGCCTGTGTCTTCCCGGCTGTGTCCACTCATGATCACCAAGGCCCCCGCACTGTACAACCTACCTCTTCTAGCTCCTGATCAAAGCTAATAAAATTCAGCTCAGAGAGAATTTATATAAATAACATGAGAATTCAGTAAGGCATCTGGTAATAAAAAATACTATATAAAAATCAATAAATCTAAAGAAAATTGCGTCTAGGTACTTAGTGAGACTGCTGAAAACCAAAGAAAGAGAGAACATATTAAAAGAAGCAGAGGGCTTCCCTGGTGGCACAGTGGTTAAGAATCCGTCTGCCAATGCAGGGGACACAGGTTTGAGCCCTGGTCCGGGAAGATCCCACATGCTGCGGAGCAACTAAGCCCATGCGCCACAACTACTGAGCCTGCGCTCTAGAGCCCACGAGTGACAGCTACTGAGCCCGTGTGTCACAGCTACTGAAGCCCACGTGCCTAGAGCCCATGCTCCACAACAAGAGAAGCCCCCGCAATGAGAAGCCCGCGCAATGAGAAGCCCATACACCGCAACGAAGAGTAGCCCCCGCTCGTCGCAACCAGAGAAAAGCCCGCATGCAGCAATGAAGACCCAATGCAGCCAAAAAAAAACCTTAATTAATTAAAAAAATAAAAATAGGGCTTCCCTGGTGGTGCAGTGGTTGAGAGTCCGCCTGCCAATGCAGGGGACACGGGTTCGTGCCCCGGTCTGGGAGGACACATGCCGTGGAGTGGCTGGGCCCATGAGCCATGGCCGCTGAGCCTGCGTGTCTGGAGCCTGTGCTCCACAACAGGAGAGGCCACAACAGTGAGAGGCCCGCGTACCGCAAAAAAAATAAAAAATAAAAGAAGCAGAGAAGTAAGACATTACTTTCAAAGGAGCAATAATTAGACTGACAGCTGACTCATCAACAGAAATAAATCACTGCAACTAGAAGGAAATATGGAATGTGTCTTTGTAGTCGGTAACCTTTCTGGTGATTCCCCACCTCCTACCATGCACAGCATTGAATGTGGGCTAGATTTACTGATGTGTGCTAATGGATAGAATAAAGCAAAAGTGACGGGCTGTCACTTCTGATATTGGGTCACAGAAAGACTGTGGCATCAGTATTGCTCACTCTCTCTTGCTCACTCATTCTGAAGGAAGTCAGCTACCATGTGGTGAGCTGTCCTATGGAGAGGTCCACATGGCAAGGACCTGACAGTCTTCAGCCACCAGCTAGCAATGAACTGAGGCCCTCAGTCAAAAAGCCTGTGAGAAACTGAATCCTGCCAACAGTCATGTGAATTAGCTTCTAATTGAGTCTTCAGATGAGACCAGATGACAACAGCTTGTCTATAATTTTATGAGAGATTTTAAGCCAATGGTACCCAAATAAGCTGCTCCCAGATTCCTGATCCATAGAAACTGATAGATAATAATTTTTTATTGTTTTAAGCCACTGAGTGTTAGGACATTTTGTTATCCAGCAATAAATAATAGAACCTTAAAGCACTGAAAGAAAATAACTGCCAACCCACAATTTTGTACCCAGAGAATATATCCTTCAATAATGTAAGTGAGAGGACTTCCCTGGTGGCGCAGTGGTTAAGAATCTGCCTGCCCATTCAGGGGACACAGGTTTGAGCCCTGGTCCAGGAAGATCCCACATGCCATGGAGCAACTAAGCCTGTGCACCACAACTACTGAGCCTGCGCTCTAGAGCCCGTGAGCCACAACTACTGAGTCCACGTGCCACAACTACTGAGTCTGCGTGCCACAACTACTGAAGCCCATGCGCCTAGAGCCTGTGCTCCGCAACAAGAGAAACCACTGCAGTGAGAAGCCCGCACACTGCAATGAAGAGTAGCCCCCGCTCACTGCAACTAGAGAAAGCCCACGTGCAGCAATGAAGCCCCAGTGCAGCCAAAAATAAATTTAAGAAAAAGAATGTAAGTGAGAAGAATTTCCATTTCTGGCCATGATAGAGTAAATGGCACCAGATTTACAACCCCACCTTAAACAACTAAAAATACTCAGACAAAGCATCTAAAACAAGGGTTTTTCAGACAATGGCCAACAGACAGCACAGGACAATGATTCCTGAGAGGAAAAAAAATGGTGAGCTCCACAATCGAACCAGCTTATTGCTTGGAAATTGTTTGCAGGTCACAATACAGGGAGGGGGCCAACACGGATCCTATTATTCTTTCTGAGTTGAGGGTACAGAGTTGAGGACTCAGAGCTGTTGAGTTGGCTAGAATTTGCAGGAGACCTGCATGGAGAATAGAGAGCTGAGTACAAAGAAAGACTCTGGACATTTGCAGAGAGTCCTCCCGTGTCTTCAGCTAAGTACTAATAAGCACATGCATGTGAGAAAACTACTCAAGGCAGGGAGAAAAACCAATAGAAATCAACAGGTGGTACAATCCCCAGAGATTATGTGGGGCCAGGAGTAGTTTGTGTTTCCAGTCAGATTAAACAAAACTCACAATATACAGTGCATCAAACAGAGTACTTAGAAGACTACTGCTTCAGTAGTGAGGAAAAACTTAGCCCTATATTAGGGATGAAAAGTACAGTCTGAGATGAAAAATATACTGGATAGAATTAAAAGATTGGACACTGTGGAAGAAAAGATCGCTGAATTTGGAGACATAGCAATAGAAGTATACAAAATGAAACAGAGAAGAAAAAGACTTAAAAAAGGAAACTAGAGTAGAACTTCAGTGAGACTGAGACAGCTTCAGGTGGCCTAACATATGTGTAATTAGAATCTCCAAAGGAAAGGAGAATGGGGAGACAGGAAACATTGAAGAAACAATGGCCAGAATTTTCCAAATTTGATAAAAACTATAAATGATCACCTACACTGATCTCAATAAAATTTTTAATTAAAAATAGAATAATTTGGAAGATTATGAGCAACTTTATGCCAATACATTTGAAAAATTAAGTTTCCTCAGAAGACTCAAGCTACCAATGCTTACTTAAAAAGAAATAGATTTATAAAAACTGACAATATGATAGTTCCTAAAACAAGATTCAACCAATTTCAGGAGATGCAAATCATATAGAGTTGGCTTTCAACCACTGTGGAGTTAATGTAGAAAGCAATAATTTGCAAATATAGCTAGGAAATTCCTAGAAGCTTAGAAATAAATTTTACAACAGCTCATGGATCAAAAAAGAACTCACAATGGAAATTATGAAATAGTTTCAACTATATGATAATGAAAATAGAATATATCAGAACTTGTGGAGTGTAGCTAAGCTGTGAGGGAAATTTATAGCTTTAAATGCATCTATTAAAAAGGAGAAAGGCTAAAAATCAACTAGTTACGCATTTATCTCAAGAAATTACCAAAGAAACAGCAAACTAAACTCAAATAAGGAAGGAAGGAATAATAAAAGCAGATAAAATGAACTAGAAACAATAAAATAGGATCTAGAAAGTCAAAATAGTTTTACAAAAATAATAAATTTGATAAACCCTTGGCAAAAAAGAGAGAAAGCACAAATAACCATCTGTAAAAGGGGATTCTAGGGCTTCCCTGGTGGCACAGTGGTTGAGAGCCTGCCTGCCGATGTGGGGGACACGGGTTCGTGCCCCAGTCCGGGAAGATTCCACATGCCGCAGAGCGGCTGGGCCCGTGAGCCATGGCCGCTGAGCCTGCGTGTCCGGAGCCTGTGCTCCGCAACGGGAGAAGCCACAACAGTGAGAGGCCCGCGTACCGCAAAAAAAAAAAAAAAAAAAAAATCTTTGCAAACTGAGAATAGAAGGGAAATTCTTTGATCTAAAAATAAAATTCTACAAAAATCTCTATAGCAAACATCACAATGATGAAATGTTGAAAGTTTTCCCTCTGAGCCTGGGAACAAGACAAAGATGCAACTATCACCACTTCCATTTAACATTGTACTGGAGGTTCTAGTTGGTGAAATATGGCAAGTAAAAGAAATAAAATAGGAATCAAAAGGGAACAAAACCTTTCATTATACACAGTCTAATTGTATACACAGAAAAGCCAAAACAACCTGCAGATAAATTATTGGACTTAAATAAGTTTGCTGAAATTTTAAAAGCATATAATTTACAATAGGACAAAAATATTAAATATCTAGGATTATACCTATTGAAAGATTTCTACACAGAAAAGTATACAGCATTACTGTGAATTACTAAAGATTATCTAAATAGCTAGAGGATGTTAGTAAAGATCACCGGAATAAACAGAGGATGTACCGTAGTTGTGGATTAGAAGAATCAATTTTGTAAAGATGTTGATTCTTGCCCGATTGATCTATAGATTCAATGGAATGCCAATAAAATTCCAATGGATTTGTGAAAATTGATACAGTAATTTTAAATTTTATATGGAAATGCAAAGGGCAAAAATAGCTGAATAGTGAATAACAACAAATGGGAAAATTGACTTGACCAGTTACGAAGACTTAAAAAGCAAGTAAAGCATTGTGATATTGGTGCAGGATAGAAAAATAAACCAATGGAGCAAAATGGAGTCCAAACACAGACCCATGCGTATATGGACACTTGAATTATGCAAAGATTTTCTCCTATATTTTCTTCTAAAAGTTTTGTAGTTTTAACCTTCACATTTTATGATACATTTAAAAAAAATATTTATTTATTGCTTCAGGTCTTAGTTGTGGCATGTGGACTTCTTTGTTGTGGCCTGCATACAGGATCTAGTTCCCCCACCAGGGATTGAACCTGTGCCCCCTGCAATGGGAGTGCAGAGTCTTACCCACTGGACCACCAGGGAAGTCCCCTGTGATACATTTTGTGGTTTTTTTTTTTTTTTTTTTGCGGTACGCAGGCCTCTCACTGTTGTGGCCTCTCCCGTTGCGGAGCACAGGCTCCGGACGTGCAGGCTCAGCAGCCATGGCTCACGGGCCCAGCCGCTCTGCGGCATGTGGGATCTTCCCGGACCGGGGCACGAACCCGCATCCCCTGCATCAGCAGGCGTACTCTCAACCACTGCACCACCAGGGAAGCCCCCCTGTGATACATTTTGAAATCAGTTTTTGTATATGGTGCCTGATATGGAACAATGTTCATTGTTTTGTATGTGGAAGTCATCACTGTTGAAAAGGTGATCCTTTTCCTGTTGAATTGCTTTGATACCTTTGTTGAAAATCAGTTGACCATACGTGTACAGGATTATATCTGGATTCTTTGTTCTTTTTCATTGATCTATGTTTTTCTTTATACCAGTTTCCCACACTTGTTTTTCTCTTTTAAAAATTTTTTTATTAAAGTATAGTTGATTGGGGCTTCCCTGGTGGCACAGTGGTTGAGAATCCGCCTGCCAGTGCAGGGAACATGGGTTCTTTCTCTGGTCCGGGAAGATCCCACATGCCGCAGAGCAACTAAGCCTGTGTGCCACAACTACTGAGCCTGTGCTCTAGAGCCTGTGAGCCACAGCTACTGAGCCCACATGCTGCAACTACCGAAGCCTATGCTCCTAGAGCCCGTGCTCTGCAGCAAGAGAAGCCACCGCAATGAGAAGCCCGCACACTGCAATGAAGAGTGGCCCCCGCTTGCCGCAACTAGAGAAAGCCTGCGCGCAGCAATGAAGACCCAACACGGCCAAGATAAATAAATAAAATAAATTAATTAATTAAAAAAAAAGTATAGTTGATTTACAATGTTGTGTTAATTTCTGCTGTATAGCAAAGTGACTCAGTTATAGATATATATTCTTTTTCATATTCTTTTCTGTTATGGTTTATCACAGGATATTCAATATAGTTCCCTGTGCTATACAGTAGGACCTTATTATCAGTTCCACACTTGATTACTGTAGCTTTATAATAAATCTTGAAGTCAGGTAGTGTTAGTCCTCTAATTTTGTTGTTCTTTTTCAAAGTTGTTTCCTTTGAATTTCCATATAAATTTTAGAATCAACTTGTCAGTTTCTATACAGAAGCTTGTTGGAATTTGGACTGGAACTGAATGGATTCCATAGGGCAATTTGTGAAGAATTGACATCTTAAAAATGTTGAATCTCCCGATTCATTAACATGGTCTATCTCTCCGTTCCCTTTGCTCTTTGGTTTCTTTCAGCAATGTTTTATAGTGTTCAGTGTACAGTTCTTGCACATCTTGTATCAGATTTCTTCCTAAGTATTTGATATTTTTGATGTGATTATAAATGGTATATTTAAATTACAAATTTCTTGGGAATTCGCTGGTGGTTAGGACTCTGCGCTTTCACTCCTGGGGCCTGGATTCAATCCCTGGTCGGGGAACTAAGATCCCGCAAACTGTGCGGCATAGCCAAGAAAACTCAAATAAAATTTAAATTTCTGATTGTTGCTAGTATATAGAAATCCAGTTGATTTGTATATATTAACCTTGTATCCTTCAGTCTTCTCCGCCCAGATGTCTCCTCCATTTTAAGGCTTTCCCCAGCTCCCTCGACTTTTCCCTGCCCTTCCTCTTCAGGAGCACGTGCAGGTCTCTATCCTAAAACCTAGCCAGTTGGATTGGGGCCATTTGTTTATGTGTCTGCCTCCCCCATCAGACTGGGAGCTCCTTGAAGCTGGGAGGGGCCCTATTTGATTCATCTTGTGTCCACTAGGGTCCAGCTCAGGGTCTGGCACACAGTAGGCATTGAGTGAGTATCTGAGGAAAGAATGAATGGTTGGGGATAGATGGATGAATGGATGGTGGATGGGTGGTCAGGTGTGGAGGGAGAGAGGGATGAGGGGGAAGGGAAGGACGGATAGACGAATGAATGAATGCAGGGTGAATTGCGCTTGTATTTGTCACAGCAAGTGCTCATGCAGAAACTAAACCAGGATATTTTCATTTCTGAATCTGCTGCAGCTTTCTGCATACCACAGTGAATGAATGTCACCAGTAGGCCACAGTCTGCATAAATAACATTTACCAAGTGCGCACTGCACACTAGGCATTGTGCCAAGCTCCTTGCGGGCATCTTCTCATTAAACATGCCACGTACCTCATCTCCCTCCTCTTTCCCCCTTGATCATAAAGCTCTAGCCACTCTGATCTCCCTATTGTTTCTCAAACATATGAAACATACTGCCCTCAGGGCCTTTGCACTTGTATTCTCTACCCGGAACACTCTTTCCTCATATAACTGCCTGGCTTGTTCTGTCACCTCCTTTAAACCTCTGCCCAAATGTTACCTCCTCAGTAAAGCCTTCCATGACCATCCTATCTAAAATAGCAGGCCCACCACTCTCCATCCTTCTCACCTTGCTTTCTCCATTTAACATAGCAGATTCATTACATATACCTTTCCACCCTCACTATCTTTGCTGTATTCTAGGAAAGCATCAGGTTTGTTTAATAATAATAATGTCACATTTATTGGGCACTACCTTGTGCCAAGCAGATTGCTGAATGCTTTACATAGATTAATTGACTTAATCTACACAACACCCCTATGAGGTAGGTGCTGTTTTTTTTGAGAGGGGTTCATTTATTTGCCCACATCTCCCTGATGCTAGTTCAGCCTCCTTCCCCTATGATCCCATCGCTGTGGGTGAAGGATGCCACAGTAGGGCTCTGTGTGAGTTTGCCTGATTACCTGTGCTTTTCTTCCATTTAGTTTTGCAGGTGACGCCGACAAGCTTCTGCACATCCAGATAGAAGATTCCCTGGAAGCCAACATTACACCTTTTTTACGCCATATCTGTCACTTCATTGGTAAGGAGCATTCTTTAACCAGGCAACAACTGGTCTGTGCCCAGGGAGCAGAGGGGCTGTGGTACCTCATCCACATGCCTATTGCTGACTGCCATTCCCAGCACTCAGGAGAAAAAGGGCAGGGCCCAGCACATGCCCAGCCAGGTGTGGCCAAGCCCTGGGACAAGCCTGCCCCCCGGGGGGTCCTTGGAAATATGGGCAGCCATGCGTTTACCTTGGGAGCAGTGGGGCCAAATGAGAGCCCCAGACTGTGGATTGAGTGCACTGTGTTCTGGCCCTGGCTGAATCGCTATGTCCTTTCATGCCTGGCCAAGCTCCAGTCTCGGCATCACTGTGCCTGTTGTGAAATGAGGGTGCTGGCCCATCCTGGGTGCATATGTTCATGAAGGCCTGCTCCAGGCTAGGCTCCGGTGACCTGCAGGTGAATCTCACTCTGTCCCGACCCTCCTCTCTGGTCAGTATGGTGGGGTAGAAGGAAGACTCCAGAGCCCTTCCATCTCTAAATTTCATGGTCCCCAGTGTGTAGGCCCAGTGCCCCTTCTGTTCTCCTACCACACACAGCAGTGCCCACCAGCCGCTTGCCTCACTGAGGGTGGAGTTTTCAGTCATCCTAAGGAGAGCAAGATCCCTGGAGAGAGCAAGGTTGTGTCCGGTTAGAGGCCCACCCCAGGACGGCCTGCTCAGCACCAACACAGTCCCCAGCCTGAGAATGGCATTTTGGCCCAGACATCCTTTATTTTTCTGGGTGGTTGTAACTATCACTTGCCTAGGAGCTGAGACTGAGACCTGCCCTGGGTCCCATCATGGGGTGGCGGAGCCCTGTGGCACAAAGAAGCCCCCTCTCCAGCTCTACCTCACTGGGTGGCTCTGAGCCAACCCTTAACTTCTCTGTGCCTCAATTTCCTTATCCATACAATGAGGCAGTTGACCTTAATCATTTGAGTCATCCTCCAGCTCTGACAGTCTGTGATTTTGCACTTGGTATATTTATCTTCAGTTCTTGGGGGTTACCAACCAGCCTAAGATGCCAGCTTAGATTTCCTTCCCACCCCTCACTGGGTGAGATTGGCAGCCCCAGGGGCGTTATTGAGTGTGGTTAGCTGACACTTGTGTGCCAGGCACTGGGCTAAGCACAGTGCAAAATCTTATCAGGTAGGTAGTATACTGTTGTCACATTTTCCAGATGAGGAAACTGTGGGTTAGAGTGCCCAAGCCCAACAGCCAGTACTTACTGGTTGTGATTCACATCCAGGCTATACTGCCTCTATCAGCACCCAAGTGCCCTTGGGGTATAGTCCTTTTATCCCTACCTGGGGAGGTCAACTGGTAGCAGACCTTCCTGGGATGGAAGCCTTCATAGCCCAGAAAAGGCCTTTGCATGATAATGCCGAGTGCCCAGGCGTGATTCTCTTGAACTGCCAGCTAAGTCTGAGGATCCCCATTTGCCAGGCAATGAAACAGTATCCTAGAGATGTCATGTGACTTGCCTAGACCATGGTGTGCTGGTTCTGAACCTACTCTTGGACCCACTGAGGCCAGTCATCTTACAGACCCACAAGGAAGGGGGCCACGCACAACCTCACACCTTTCCTTCCTTTTGCAGAAGTTCACCTGGAGCTTGGCTCTGTCATCCTGGTCTTTTCTACCATGGGCATCAGTCGCAGCTGTGCGGCCATCTTGGCCTACCTTATGCACCGAAATGGGCAGACCCTGAAGGTATGTATCCCCTGGCCCAGGAGGTGGGGTCAGAGCTGCGCCTCAGAGGAGTGGGTCTCCAGCACTGACTTGGGGCCTTAATTGGGGGTGGGGGGCTTGGGAGGGAAGGGTCAGGGAGTGGAGCCCCAAGTCCAGGGCTTTACCCAGCATACCATATCCAAGGGAAGGAACCTGAGATCTGGGTTAGAGACCTGAGGCTGGGCACACAGGGCAGGCCCAGGGACTCAGGCTGGGCAAGGCTGTGGCCAGCAGCACCATCTGTGTGTCCTCCAATGCTGTCAGTCTGTGTACCAGTGTTTGTTCAGGGTTTTCCAAGGGAGGTGCATTTTGGCTGTTGCCATGTACCTGTTGGCCATCTGTATGTCTTCTTTGGAAAAATGTCTATTCAGAATCTTGGCCCTTTTAAAAATCAGATTTTTTGGTTTTTTTGCTATTGAGTTGTATGAGTTCTTTATATATTTTGGGTATTAACCCGTTATCAGTTACATGATTTGCAGATATTTTCTCCCGTTTCTTAGGTTGCCTTTTCATTTTGTTGATGGTTTCCTTTGCTATGCAGAAGCCTTTTAGTTTGATGTAGTCCCACTTGTTTATTTTTGCTTTTGTTGCCTTTGCTTTTGGTGTCAAATCCAAAAAGTTACCACCAGACTGATGTCAAGGAGTTTACCACCTATGTTTTCTTCTAGTAGTTTTATGATTTCAGGTCTTCCACTTGAGCCTTTAATCCATTTTGAGTTGATTTTTGTGTATGGTGTAGGATAGTGGTCCAGTTTCTTTTGTTTTTTGGCTGCACTGTGTGGCTTGTGGGATCTTAGTTCCCCAACCAGGGATTGAACCTGAGCCCCTGGCAGTGGAAGCATAGTGTCCTAACCACTGGACCGCCAGGGAATTCCCACCAGTTTCATTCTTTTGCATGTGACTGTCCAGTTTTCCCAGCACTACTTATTGAAGAGACCGTTCTTTTGTCACTGCATATTATTAACTCCTTTGTCCTAAATTAATTGACCATATATGTATGGGCTTATTTCTGGGATCTCTATTCTATTCCATTGATCTATGTGTATATATATTTTATGCCAATACCATACTGCTTTGATTACTATAGCTTTGTAATATAGTTTGAAATCAGGATGCATGATGCCTCTAGCTTTATTCTTCTTCCTCAAGTTTGCTTTGGCTATTTGGGGTCTTGTCATTCCATACAAGTTTTAGGACTGTTTATTCTATTTCTCTGAAAGATACCTTTGGGATTTTGATAGGGATTGTGTTATTGCTTTAGGTAGTATGGACATTCTAACAATATTCCTCCAATCCATGAGCATGGAGTATCTTTCTATTTATTTGTGTCTTCTTTAATTTCTTTCATCAGTGTCACAGTTTTCAGTGTACAAGTCTTTCACCTCCTTGGTTAAATTTATTCCTAGGTATTTTACTCTTTTTGATGCAATTGGGATTATTTTCTTAATTTCTATTTCTGATAGTTTGTTATCAGTGTATAGAAACATAGCTGATTTTTGTATATTGATTTTGTATCCTGTAACTTCACTGAATTTGTTTATTAGTTCTAACAGTTTTTTTTTTTTTTTTTTTTTTTTTTTTTTTTTTGCGGTACGTGGGCCTCTCACTGCTGTGGCCTCTCCCACCGTGGAGCACAGGCTCCGGACGCGCAGGCTCAGCGGCCATGGCCCACGGGCCCAGCCGCTCCGCAGCACGTGGGATCCTCTCAGACCGGGGCACGAACCCGCGCCCCCTGCACCGGCAGACGGACCCCCAACCACTGCGCCACCAGGGAAGCCCCTAACAGTTTTTTTGTGAAGTCTTTAGGGTTTTCTATATATATGTTGCATGTAAAGAGAGACAGTTTTACTTCTTCCTTTCTGATTTGGATATCTTTTTCTTACTCTGTCTAGGACTTGAAATACTATGTTGAATAAATGTGGTAAGAGTAGGCATCCTTGTCTTGTTCCTGATCTTAGAGGAAAAGCTTCCAACTTTTCACTGTTGAGTATGTTAGCTGTCAGCTTGTCGTATATGGCCTTTATTATGTTGAGGTACATTCCCTCTGTACACACTTAGTTGAGAATTTTTATCATAAATTGATGTTGAATATTGTCAAATGCTTTTTATGCATCTCTTGAGATGATCATATGATTTTTATCTTTCATTTTGTTAATTTGATGTATCACATTGATTGTTTTGCAGATGTTGAACCATCCCTACATCCCTGGAACAAATCCCACTTGACCATGGTGTGTGATCCTTTTAATATATTGTTGAATTCAGTTTGCTAAAATTTTGTTGAGGATTTTGTATTTATGTTCATCAGTGATATTGGCCTGTAATTTTCTTTTCTTGTGGTGTCCTTGTCTGGTTTTGGTGTCAGGGTAATGCTGGCCTCACAGAATGAATTTGGGAGTGTTCCCTCCTCTTCTGTTTTTTGGAAGGGTTTGAGAAGGATTGGTATTAATTCTTGTTCAAATGTTTGGTAGAATTTGCCAGTGAAGCCATCTGGTCCTGGACTTTTGTTTTTTGGGAGGTTTTCGATTACTGATTCCATCTCTTTGCTAGTAACTGGTCTGTTCAGATTTTCTTATTTCTTCATGGCTAAGTCCTGGTAAGCTGTGCATTTCTAGGAATTTATCCATTTCTTCTAGGTTGTCTGATTTCTTACTATCTTTTGTATTTCTGTGGTATCAGTTTAATGTCTCCTTTTTCATTTCTGGTATTATTTATTTGAGTCCTCTCTCTTTTTTTCTTGGTGAATCTAGCTAAAGCTTTGTCTATTTTGTTTTACTTTTCAAAAAACTAGCTGGTAGTTTCATTGATCTTTTCTATTGTCTTTTAAGTCGCTATTTCATTTATTTTCCCGCTGATCTTTGTTATTTCCTTCCTTCTGTTCACTTTAGGCTTAGTTTGTTCTTTTTCTAGTTCCTTGAGGTGTAAGGTTAGGTAATTCATTTGAGATCTTTCTTATTTGTAATGTAGGCACTTATTGCTATGAACTTCCCTTTTAGAACTGCTTTTGTTGCATCTCATAAGTTTTGGTATGTTATATTTCCATTTAATCTCAAGATATTTTTTGAGTTCTTGTTTGAATTCTTCTTTGACCCATTGGTTGTTAAGTAGCATGTTCTTTACTTTTCACATACTTGTGAATTTTTCAGTTTTCTTCTTGTAATTGATTTCTAGTTTCATACCATTGTGATTAGGAGAGATGCTTGATATGATCTAAAAATTTTTTTTGACATTTTAATTAATTAATTAATTAATGGCTGCACTGGGTCCTCATTGCTGTGCGTGGGCTTTCTCTAGTTATGGCAAGCGGGGGCTACTCTTCATCGCTGTGCACAGGCTTCTCATTGCGGTGGCTTCTCTTGTTGCAGAGCATGGGCTCTAGGCGGGCGGACTTCAGTAGTTGTGTTATGCGGTCTCAGTAGTTGTGGCTTGTGGGCTCTAGAGCACAGGCTCAGTAGTTGTGGCACACGGGCTTAGTTGCTCTGTGGCATGTGGGATCTTCCCAGACCAGGGCTTGAACCTATGTCCTCTGCATTGGCAGGTGGATTCTTAGCCACTGTGCCACCAGGGAAGTCTGCTTGATATGATTTTAAACTTAAATTTATTAACACTTGTTTTGTGGTCTAATATATGGTCTATACAGGAGAATGTTCCATCTGCACTTGAGAGAAAGTGTATTCTGCTGCTTTTGGATGGAGTGTTCTGTAAATGTCTGTTAAGTCTATGTGTAGCTTAAGTCCAGTGTTTCCTTACTGATTTTTTCTGAATGATCTATCCATTGATGAAAGTGGGGTATTGCTGTCTACTTCTCCCTTTAGGACTATTAATATTTGCTTTGTATATTTAGATGCTCCTATATTGGGTACATAAATATTTATAAGTGTTATATTCTCTTGTTGGATTGACCCCTTTATAGTGACCTACTTTTGTGTCTACTACAGTCTTTGTCTTAAAGTCTATTTTTGTCTGAATAAATATAGCTAACCCAGCTTTCTTTTGGTTTCCATTTGCCTAGAATATCTTCTTCCATCCTTTCACTTTCAGTCTGTGTGTGCCCATACATCTGAAGTTATTAAACCACCACTTTTACATTAGATTATTTTGAATTTTACTATATATTTACCTTTACCAGTGAGATTTATAGTTTCATATGTTTTCCTGTTACTAATTACTGCCCTTTTATTTCAGCTTAAAGAAGTCCCTTTAACATTTCTTGCAAGGCCTAGTGGTGATGGACTCCTTCAGCTTTTGCGTGTCTGGAAAACTCTCTACCTCTCCTTCAGTTTTGAAGGAGGACAACTTTGCCAGGTGTAAAGCAATTTTTGGTTGGCAATTTTTTTCTTTCAGCTCTTTGAATATATTATGCCACTCCCTCCTGGCCTGCAAAGTTTCTGCTGAGAAATCTGCTGACAGTCTTATGGGGGTTCCCAAGTTGTTTTTCTGTTGTTGCTTTTAAGATTCTTTCCTTGTCTTTAGCTCTGACAATTTAAGTATAATGTCTTGGTGTGGGTTTCTCTGGGTTCATCTTGTTTGGATTCACGGGACTTCCTGAATCTGGAAGTTTGTTTCCTTCCCCAGGATAAGGAGGTTTTCAGCCATTATTTATTCAAATAAGTTTTCTGTCCCTTCCTCTTTCTCTTCTCCTCTGGGATCTCTATAATGTGAATATTGGTCCTTTTGATGTCCCTTAAGTCCCTTAATCTATCTTCACTGATTTTTAAATTTAATTTTAAACTTTTATATTGGAGTATAGTTGATTAACAATGTTGTGCTAGTTTCAGGTGTACAGCAGAGTGATTCAGTTATACATGTATATACTCTTTTTCAATATCTTCACTGTTTTTAATTATTCTTTCCTTTTGCTGCTCTGAATGAATGAGTTCTACTGTCTTTGAGTTTGTCAGCAAACTTTCTTCTGCTTCATCTAGTCTGCTGTTGAATCCTTCTATTGTATTTTTCAGTTCAGTTATTGCATGCTCTGAGACTTCTATTTTGTACTTCCTTATATTTTCTATCTCTTAGTTGAGATTCTCACTTTGTTCAGGCATTCTTCTGACCTTGGTGATCATCTTTATGACTGTTACTTTGAACTTTTGTCAGGTAAATCACTTATCTCCATTTCATTAAAGTGTTCTTGTGAGGGTTTCTCTTTTTGTTTCATTTGAAACATATTCCTATGTTTCTTCATTTTCCTTAACCCTCTGTGTTTGTTTCTATGCATTAGATAAAACAGCCACCTCTCCTAGTGTCTCATGTAAGAGAGGAACCATATTGTCCAACCCTTCCCTATCTCTTTGTTATCTCTCACAGCTTTGTGATTGTTCAAGCAGCCTACTTTGTTCTTAGTGGTTCACAGTAGTTGAGGGTGTGCCAAGACCTGTCAGCCTTCCAAAGGGAAGGATCTCAGTCTGCACCTAGATTCAGGCTGATTGGAAGCCAGACCCTCAGGCAGCAACTTTTAAAGTGTGCAAAAATATCTCTTTAAGGGGAAGAATGGAAAAAGGGTGTTTCTGTATGCTTTCTTTGCACTTAGCCCTGGGCTGATAATCCAGTTAAGAACTGTTTGTTTACTACTGTCCTGTTAAACCCATGAACACAAGCCCCACTGGCCACTTGCTTTCAATTCTTTTGGGTATAGACCCAGAATGGAATTTCTAGATCATATGGTAATTCTCTTTTTACTTTGTTGAGGAACCACTGTTTTCCATAGCAGCTGCACCATTTTACATTCCCATACATAGTACCATAAGGTTCCAAATTCTCCATTTCCTCACCAACACTTATTATTTTCTTTTTTTTTTTAATAGTAGCCACCCTAATGGGTGTGAGATGGTATCTCATAGTTATTTTTTCTCTTTTTTATTGCATTAAAATATACATAACAGGGGCTTCCCTGGTGGCGCAGTGGTTGAGGGTCCGCCTGTTGATGCAGGGGACACGGATTTGTGCCCCGGTCTGGGAGGATCCCCCATGCCGTGGAGCGGCTGGGCCCGTGAGCCATGGCCGCTGAGCCTGCGCGTCCGGAGCCTGTGCTCTGCAATGGGAGGGACCACAACAGTGAGAGGCCCGCGTACAGCAAAAAAACAAAAACAAAAAACAACAACAACAAAATACATAATATAAAATTTACTCTCTTAACCATTTTTTGAAATAATTAAAAAAAAATAAATTTATTTATTTTTTGGCTGCGTTGGGTCTTTGTTGCTGTGCTGCTGGGCATGCAGGCTTTCTCTAGTTGTGGTGAGTGGGGGCTACTCTTTGTTGCAGTACGTGGGCTTCTCATTGTGGTGACTTCTCTTGTTGTGGAGCACAGGCTCTAGGCATGTGGTTTTCAGTAGTTGTGGCACAAGGGCTCAGTAGTTGTGGCTCGTGGGCTCTAGAGCGCAGACTCAGTAGTTGTGGTGCATGGGCTTAGTTGCTCCGTGGCATGTGGGACCTTCCCGGACCAGGGCTTGAACCCATGTCCCCTGCATTGGCAGGCAGATTCTTAACCATTGCACCACCAGGGATGCCCCTGTCTTAACAATTTTTAAGAACATAATTCAGTAGTGTTAAATACATTCATAATGTGCACCCATCACCACCACCTAGCCCCGTAACTCTTTTCATCTTGTAACACTGAAACTCTATATTTATTAAACAATAACTCCTTATTCTCCCCTCCCCCTAGCCCATGGTAACCACCATTCTTCTTTCTGTCTTTATGATTTTGACTACACTAAGTACATTATATAAGTGGAATCATAAAGTATTTGTTTTTTCATGAATGGCTTATTACACTTAAAATAATGTCCTCAAGGTTTAACCATGTTGTAGCATATGTCAAATTTTCCTTCCTTTTTAAGGCTAATAATATTCCCTTGTATGTATATACCACATTTTGCTTATCCATTTATTCATTGATGGACACTTGGATTGCTTCCACGTTTTAGCCATTATGAATAATGCTGCTGTGAACGTGGTTGTGCAAATATCTCTTTGAGACCCTGCCTTCAACTCTTTGGGGTATATGCCCAGTAGACAAATTACTGGGTCATATGGTAGTTCTAATTTTAATTTTTGGGGGGGATCTCCGTACTGTTTTCCACAGTGGCTGTACCATTTAATACATTCCATCAACAGTGCACAAGGGTTCTAATTTCTCCACATCCTTGCCAGCAGTTGTTTTCTTCCTTCCTTCCTTTCTTTCTTTCCTTTTATAGTACCATCGTATCAGTTTGAGGAAGTATAGCATTGTAGTTTTGATTTGCATTTCCCTAATGATTAGTGATGTTGAGCATCTTTTTGCACGCTTATTGGCCATTCATATACCTTTTTAGGAGAAATGTCTATTCAGAGTCCTTTGCCCGTTTATTAGTTGGGTTGTTTTTTGTTGTTGAGTTTTAGAAGTTCCTTATATATTCCTCATATTAACACTTTGTGCATTGAAGAGTTTTGGCACCCTTGTTGGAATCATTTTACTATATATGTGAGCATTTATTTCTGGGCTGTCTATCCTATTCCACTGGTCTTAAATGTCTGTCTTTATGCCAGTACCACATTCTTTTATCATAGTTTTGTAATAACTTAAAAGGTTTGAAATAAGGTTGAAATATAAAACAGGTATATGATTTGCAAATGTTTCCTTCCATTCTGTGTCTTGCCTTTTCACTCTGTTGATTGTGTCTTTTGATGCACAGAAGTTTTTTTTTTTGATGTACAGAAGTTTTTTATTTTGATATAAACCAATCTATTTTTTCTTTTATTGCCTGTGCTTTTGGTGTCACATCCAAGAAATATTTGCCAAATCCAGTATCATGAAGCTTTTCCCCTATGTTTTCTTTCAAGGGTTTTATAGTTTTAGCTCTTACTTTATGTCTTCCATCATCTTGAGTTAATTTTTGTACATGGTGTAAGTTTACACTAGTTTCATTCTTTTGCATGTGGATAACCAGTATTCCTAACAGCATTTGTTGAAAAGACTCCTTTCTCCATTGAATAGTTTTGGCACCATTGTTGAAATCATTTTACTATATATGTGAGCATTTACTTCTGGGCTGTCTCTTCTATTCCACTGGTCTAAATGTCTGTCTTTATGCCAGTACTATATTCTTTTATCATAGTTGTGTAATAACTTTAAAGGTTTTGAAATAACGAAGTGTGAGAACCCCAACTTTGTCTCTCTTTTTTCACAATTGTTTTGGCTATTCCAGGGTTCCTTGAGATTCAATATGAATTTTAGGATGGATTTTTCTATTTCTGCAAAAAACGCTGTTGGGATTTTGATAGAGATTGCATTAAATCTTCAGATCACTTTGGGTAGTATTTGCATCTTAACAATATTAAATCTTCTATTCCATGTACCTGGGATGTCTTTCCATTTATTTTAGTCTTCATTAATTTCTTTCAGCAACACTTTGCATTTTTCAGGGCACATGTCTTTTACCTCCTTGGTTAAGTTTATTCCTGAGTATTTTATTCTCTTGATGCTAGTGTAAATGAAATTTTCTTAATTTCCTTTTCGGATTGTTCATTGTTAGTTAGATACACAACTGATTTTGTATCCTGCAACTTTGTTACATTCGTTTATTCTAACAGTTTTTTGTGTTTAATCTTTAAGGTTTTCAACATACATTAAGTTCATATCATCTGCAAACAGAAATAATTTTACTTCTTCCTTTCCAATTTGGATGCCTTTTCTTTTTTTCCTAATTGCTCTGTCTAGGACAGTGTTGAATAGAAGTGGTGGAAGTGGGCATCCTTGCCTTGTTCCTGATCTTAGAGGAAAAGCTTTCAGTCTTTCACCATTATGATGTTACCTGTGTACTTTTCATATATGACCTTTATTATGTTAAGATAGTTTTCTTCTAATCCATAGTTTGTTGAGGAACTGCTTTTGCCTTTTCCTTTTTCCTCTATCCTCAATCCAGATGGAGACCAGCTGGTCACCTTCCTTCATGTAATAACCTTTCCTGCATTTGGGGGTGGGCACCTAAAAGAAGGCAGCTTCAGTTTTTCTTCTTCAGAGAATTTGCCGAAGTTCTCTTCCCCTTTCCATTCATTTATCCACTTACAATGCAAATCTTTGTTGAGGCAGCAGTGAGTGCCAGGCATGGGCATGGTGCTTTCCTGTCCACAGGAGGTTTCACATATGTTTTCTCAACCTTCACAGGAGCCATCTGACATAAGAATGATTTCTGTCTATATTCAGAATGCAGAGGGGCTTGCCCCAGGCAGAGCCAGCTCCTACAACTCCTTGCCCTAATCTGTTAACCCCAAGCTGCTGCTGTTTCTTTGTCCTGCCCTTAAGCTATGTTTCTGACCCCTGGGCAAGTGCCTCCTGTCCCCTCTGAGCTGGCTGTGATCAAGGTGATCAAGGTGGTAAGGGCCCAGGTCCAATCCTGAAGTCTGCTTTTCTCTTGGGTTCACAGAGGTCCTGGGCCTACGTCAAGAAGTGTAAAACCAACATGCGTCCAAATCGGGCTTTGGTGGCTCAGCTGTCAGAGTGGGAGAAGGTTATCCTTGGAGACATCGTCACAGACATCTTGGATCCACTCTACTGATTTTCTCTGTGGCCCAGCTATGGGTCCAGAAGAACCTGCCTTGGGAGCTTTTTGTGGGTAGTGGGCCAGGGTGTGTAACCAGGAATGAGAAGGCCTTTGCTGCCTGGAGCCTTGTGTCAGCCTCCCGCAGTGCTTCTTCCCAGGTTCCTCATTTGTGCTAGCACAGGAGGTGCTCAGACTCAGCGAGAACCCCCATCCCTGGGGCATCGTGGACCCACCCCCACTGCACTCCTGAGGCTGCCTCTGGAGGAGCATCTGGTGCCAGAGCAGCTGCCCCTCATGCCCCCCATAATGTGGACCCTTTGGAGGCTGCTGGGTGGGAGCTCCAAGGGTTCCCCCAGCCTTGTGTTGTTCCACAGGGGATGTCACAATGCCCACCCATGGATGGAGATCCCCCAGCCCCAGAGATGCCAAGCTCAGCCTTGGCTCAGGCCGCAGGCTACACAGCTTTGAGAGGCTCCTGGCACAAGGGCATACCCTCGCCTCATACCCAGTTTCAGCATCCCTACTGCTCCATCACCTGTACAGATGTCCTTTCCTTGCTCCTCACTCATTTTTGCCTGGCTGTGTTCACCAAGAAGAGACTCTCACCCTCCCATCCCTCACAACCAGGTTTCTAGAAATTCCTCGGGTCTCAAAAGGAATTTTCCTCTGACTACGCTTCTGAGTGCTGGCAGCACCCACAGAACGGGCCTGGAGTCAGGAGACAAGGGGACTGATGGAGAATTTAACATGTCGGTCCACGTTCATCCAGCAAACATTCCCTGACACCTGGGCAGGGCTGAGGACATACGGGTGAACGCCATGTTGCCTCCTAGGACTCTTTGCCGAGGGTTAGAGTAGCACTCCCCCGTGCCCCAGCAGGAGCCCACGCCCTCAAAGAGTGGGGTTTTGCCAGAGAGGTAAGGGCTTTTCAGGCAGTGCAGCCTTTAGTCGGGACTTGAACTGGAACAGAGCCTGGGATGGCTGCAGAGCGATGGCTTAGGGACCTCCTGGCAGGAAGGGCAGAGCCATTGGAAAGTGTTCAGCAGGGACATGGTGGGGATTCGCCTTGTGTTTTAGTCAGGGCAGTCTGGTGGCTGTGGTAAGGGACACTAACGGTGAACTTGGAGACAGGGAGACAGTAAAGGGGCCCTTGTAAAAATCCAAGCGAGATAAGAGGCTCGTAATTCCCTCCCTGCCAAAGAGCAGCTTCCCAAGGGGGAAAGTGTTTGAGGCAGGTGGCACCTCCTTGGGCCTTGGTTTACTCCCTGCCTGACAGGCAAGGACACTGCTGGCTGCACCACACAGTTGGCGCCACCGGGAGTGCCCCGGTTGGGGGCTGCCACCACCCTCCGAGCTGGGAGCAGCCGAGCGTAGGGCCCTCGGAGCACGTGGCCCCGCCCCCGCCCCTGGCCCGGATTGGCTCAGGCAGGGGGCGGGGCCAGCGCGGTCGCCGCTCCAGGCTTTTCCGCATTGGTGGTCGCGGCGGCTCGAGCCCGGAAGCTGACGGGGGCGGAGGCGGCGGAGGCGGAGGCCCCTCGAGCCCGCCGGGGTTGCGGCTCTGTCTTCGACTCGGCTCGTCCGGCTCAGGGCACGGCAGCGATGCATCCCCCGCCTCCGGGCCCGTTGGGCGACTGCCTGCGGGACTGGGAGGAGCTCCAGCAGGACTTCCACGGCATCCAGGTAAGTGCTGATGCGGGCCCCCATTGGTTCCGAGCCATGTCTATCTGGCTCTGGGTCAAGGGTCGGTTAGCCCCGGGTCGGGCAGCGGGAGCTCGGGGTCAGGGGTCGGGGACCCTGGTGTCGCTCCCGACGGCGGCGAGACCCCGGGTCCTGGTGTCCTCGGTTGGACCCTCCCCTCGGCCTCAAATGAATGTTCGGCAGCGGGACCTCTTCCCCGCGCGGCCGCCGCGACCCCGGAGTGACCCCACTGACCCAGGCGGACCTCCGGCCTCCCTCTGAGGCCTCGGAAAGAGGCCCCGACTCCGACCCGGTCCCCTTCCAGGAGAGTCCGAGCTGACCGGGGCCAGTCTTGTGTCAGTTACTGAGCAAATGCGCCGTGGGCGCCGGCCGGGCTTATCGGCGAGGAGCGCCTCTCGGGCCGCGCGGTCTGGGCTGAGTGTGGCTGGGGAGCAGTCCGGGAGGCAGCCTGGCCTAGGTCGGGGTAAGTGGTGTTTAGGTGAAGTCTCTGGATGGGGGCGGGGCCCATCCAGGGTGAAGGACAGCTCCCACCGAGACAGGACCACGTGGCTGATGCAGAGAGTGAGGGGAAAAGTGGGTGGGCCAGACCCTGCCAAGAGACCTCACGGGCGATGGGGATTGGAATCTGAGACCAGTGGGAAGCCAAGGGAGGAATCGTCTGGATCTGACTGCTATAGGCCACTGTGCTGTTCTGTGGGAAGGCAGACAGGAGAGTGTGGTGGCTGGGGGTAGGCCGAGGTTGCCCCTCCTGGGCATGAGAAACAAGACCCAGGCAGGGTAGAGCCCAGGTCAGCTGGGCACTTGGTCAGGACTTTGCCTCTCCTGGACTGGTTCCAGCCCTTTCCTGTCCACGTTGAAGCCTGACTGCCCCTGGCCTGGCCAAGCTGCTGCCATTAGTGCTTCCCAGCTTGGTCACCACTGTCCTGGCCTCAGCCCCTGCCTGACTTTCCTCACACTGCTCCTTGCCCCATCTCTAGGCTGTTCCTTCTCAAGACTTACCCATTGGAGCAAAGTGCTCTGGGAAGCCTTGGGTCAAAGGTGTTGGGGGAAGAGTAGAGGAATGGTCTTATAGCAAGAGGTCCAAGGGCTAAAGCCTGATGGCCTTTACTCTGGGAGGAGGATGCTGGGAGTGCCAGAGCAGCAGGTGTCTTGGACAACCTCATCTTCCCCTGCACTTGCAGGCTACCTGGGCAGGAGGATCTGAGCGGGCCAGGGATGGCTTTAGGTAGCCTGCTTGGGCCAGAAGGTAGACCCATGAGCCTAGAATCTGGATTCAGGACAGGCCAGAGAGGGGTGGGAACAACTAGTAGATGGGCTGAGGCTAAGAAAAGCTTCAGAGAACTCCTCTGTTTCTGGGAGAGCGGTACTGTGGGGGCTTCTGGGCTTACAGGGAGACCCCTGCCTCCTTGCCTGCCTTGGAGAGAGAGTACCCTCAGGGAGTTCCCTGGGCTGGCACAGCTGGCTGTCTCTTCTTTCCTGCTGAGACCCTCCCAAGGAGCCCTGGAGGAGTCCATGCCCCACCTCCTTCCCAGCAGGCTCTGGCTCGGGAGCCTGCTAGCCAGCCTGAGCCTTACCCCGACCTGGTTCTCAGGAGACCCACCGGCTGTACCGCCTGAGGCTGGAGGAGCTGACCAAGCTGCAGAACAACTGTACCAGCTCCATCACTCGGCAGAAGCGGCGGCTGCAGGAGCTGGCCCTTGTCCTGAAGAAGTTAGGGCCTGTCCCCATGTCCCCCATGCCCGCCCGTACCTCATCGTACCCGCCCCCATACCCTGTGGCCTCGGACTGCGGGTGCATGTGTCACCCGGGGGGGTGGGGCGCTGGCACTGACTCCCAGATGTCCCTGGGCGTGGCTTCTCCCCTCCCTGGGTTGCCTTTGCTCTCCTGCCGTGCAGGCGTCAGGTGTGATTCACACGTGGGGGTCCCCTGTCCTGACTCTGGCTTCTGTGGCCGCACCTGCAGATGTAAACCCTCCCTCCCGTCAGAGGCCGAGAAAGCTGCGCAGGAGCTGGAGAACCAGATCAAGGAGCGCCAAGGCCTTTTCTTTGATATGGAGGCCTACTTGCCCAAGCAGAACGGGTGAGGTTCCTCCCCCAGCTCAGTTCACAGCCATTTCTGAGAGGGAGGCCTGAAGCGCTGTCCTCCTCTGCTTGGCTTCCTGCACCCGCTCTGGGCTGACCAGTCAGACACAGTCCTAGCTCAGGGACAGACAGCCTGAGTGACAGTGACAGCTCACTGCAATGAGTGCTTTGTGGGGGAAGTATGGGGAATGGGGGGAGCACAGTGAGGGGTACCTAACCACTTGGGAGGTCGGAGAAAGCCTCCTGGAGTAGGTGATGCCCGAGCTGAGTCATAAGGATAAAGAGGAGTGAGCCAGGCAGACACGGGAAGGCGGAAATAGTAGGCGTCACGGCCATAGCTCACAGTAGGAGGTGAGAGGTGGCCATGAGACCAGAGGGGGAGCCAGCCTGCAGAGCTTCCCTCTGGCCCCGTGGGCACGGGAGAGTGACAGGTCAGTCACGCACTTAGATCAGCTGCAGACACAGCAGAGGACACGGCAGAAGCCTAGGCTTAGGGAAAACAATCCCGCAGAGACCCCAGGCAGCAAGACCACCGGGAGAGAGCGTGTTCCAGAAGGCAAGGAAGGGAGGCCCGGCCAGTAGCCTCCGATCAGTCGGCCCGGGGCAGCGTGGGAGGCAGTCAGATGCAATACAGAAGGGGAAATGTTTCCTGGAAGTCAGGGTGACCTTGGAGAGAACCGCTTCACAGGAGCGTAGGGGTGGAAGTTGATACTGGGGATGACAGAAGAGCTGAGGATACAGCCAAGTTTAGGCCTTGCTTCAGAAGCTTGGCTGTGAGTGGAAGGAGAAACTGGCAACGAGAAACCGGTGGCTAGGACTTGGCGTGAGAGTTGAGGAGTGGCTTTTGTTTGAGTGTGTGTGTGTAACTTTGTACATAGGAAAGACTTGAGCATATCTACCTGCTGAGAGGTGGGCCAGCAGAGGGAGGGACCCAGAAGAGGTGCACTGAACAATGGAGGGAAGTCCCTGGGGAGGTGGGAAAGGGTGGGTGTAGGCCCTTGTTTTCTGGGATGAGGGGGTGCAGAGATGAGGGTGAGGAGGCAGGCAGGGGAGATGTCACCTGCCCGGACGGAGACAGGATGGAGGATTTGGGAGAGGGTTGGACAAGGCCACTGCTGAGAATGGGAGAGGGAGCCCGTGGCGATGCTGAGAGGCAGCCTGGTCCCAGTCCCCGCTGTGCCCCATAGTCTCTTCGCTGCCTCAGGCAAGTCCCTGAACCCCTCTGAGCCTGTGCATACGGCTCGAGTGTGAACAAGAGCCCGTGTGGGAACAGCTGCTTAATACGCGACTGTAGCTTTCAGTCACCTCACGGAGTTCCTCTGGCAGAGAAGGACGAGACAAGCTTAGATGGTGGGGTGATGGCAATGCAAGGATTGGCAAGAAAGTGGTTCCGTGTTATGGAGGAGGGCTTGGTGACTCAGCTGGCTCGGGAAGGGAGACCAGGGTCAGGAGGGCCTGGGAGCCTCAGTGAGGGAGAGGGTCCTTGTGGGTGGGAGACTGGGCGCTCAGGGGTCAGAATATAGCCAGGGTTTCCGAGGAGGCCCTTTTGGGTTGGGAGGAGGGTGGTGTGGTCACAGGTGTGGGTTGCTGCGGTGGACTTGGGGCTGAAGGCTACCTCTCCTCACCTGGTGTTCCCTCCCGCAGGTTGTATCTGAGCCTGGTTCTGGGCAATGTCAACGTGACACTCCTGAGCAAGCAGGCTAAGTAATTTGTTGTCGTGGGCGGGGTCTCAACCCTACTCCCCGTCCCCTGCCCCAGGCCCCTTCCAGTCTGCCCCAGCTTCCCTGGCTAAGCTTGGGGTTCAGGGACTGCTCCCCCATGCTGGCCCCATGCCACCACAGCAGTGTGTCCAGAGGCGTGGGTGGGCCCTGCCATCATCCCAGCCTGTCCCATGAGTGTGTACCCCTCGCTCCTCCCCAGGTTTGCCTACAAAGACGAGTACGAGAAGTTCAAGCTCTACCTCACCATCATCCTCATCCTCATCTCCTTCACCTGCCGCTTCCTCCTCAACTCCAGGTGGGTGTCCTGCTGCACGGGGCTGGACCCTGTGCCCTCTCCAGGCTCTGGCACCAACCGTCTGTACCCCTCCCTAGGGTGACAGACGCTGCCTTCAACTTCTTGCTGGTCTGGTATTATTGCACCCTGACCATCCGTGAGAGCATCCTCATCAACAACGGCTCCCGGTGGGCGAGGCCCGGAGCCCGGCTCCTGGGGGTGGGGGTGGGGGAGTGACACTGGAGCTGCCCTAGAAAGCGGGGTGGGGGCGGCGGGTGCCGTGGCCCTCTGAGAAGTGGGAACTGGCTGGGGGACTGGTTTCTTCCCACTTCCTGTCCCGGAGCACTGATCCTGGGGGCTGAGGGGACAGGAGTGACGGTGGCTTCCTGACGCAGGATCAAAGGCTGGTGGGTTTTCCATCATTACGTGTCCACGTTCCTGTCAGGAGTCATGCTGACATGGTGAGTGGCCCAGCTTGGTCCTAGGGTCTCCGGGGGAGCAGGGCAGGGAGAGGTGGCATCCCCGAGCCCTGACTCCTTCCTCTGCTCTCTGCCTTAGGCCCGACGGCCTCATGTACCAGAAGTTCCGGAACCAGTTCCTGTCCTTCTCCATGTACCAGAGTGAGTGTCTCAGAGGTCCTGCTGAGCTTAGGTCCGGCCCCCCTAGGAGGGGCGGGAAAGAGACTTGGGACTCCAGCCCAGTCCTGATGTCCCCCCGCCCTCCAGGCTTCGTGCAGTTCCTCCAGTATTACTACCAGAGCGGCTGTCTGTACCGCCTGCGGGCCCTGGGCGAGAGGCACACCATGGACCTCACTGTGGGTGAGTCGGGCGTGGCCGCCCCTCTCTGGAATCCTGACGGGGGAGCTGGAAGGGCAAAGTCCTTTCCTCTTGACCTGGGTCTGAGTGATGGGGTCGTCTCTGTCCTGGTTGTGGTCCCTGCAGAGGGCTTCCAGTCCTGGATGTGGCGGGGCCTCACCTTCCTGCTGCCCTTCCTCTTCTTTGGACACGTAAGTTGTACCTCTGTCCCTGTCCATCGGGCTGTCTGTCCCCGGCTCTGATTCGAGCAGGGACTGTGTGTAAAAACCGCCCTCCCTCCCAGTTCTGGCAGCTTTTCAACGCGCTGACGTTGTTCAACCTGGCCCGGGACCCAGAGTGCAAGGAGTGGCAGGTGAGCTGGGCCCCTGGAGAGGACGCCGGGAGGGCCAGGCCTGGCTTCTGTCCTGACCCCGATTCCTCCCCCAGGTGCTCATGTGTGGCTTCCCCTTCCTCCTCCTCTTCCTCGGCAATTTCTTCACCACCCTGCGGGTTGTACACCAGAAGTTCCACAACCAGCAGCACGGGAGCAAGAAAGAATGAGGCTGGGCCTTCCCTGCCTGCTGGCACAGCTCTCTACGGCACCCCCGGCCTGGAAGGGGCTTCTGAACCCCATGTGTTGAGGGGGTGGGGGCTCCTCTCATCTGGGAGGGTCTGTCTGCTCTTTCCTGGGTTTTGTGGGCTCTGTGGGCCCTGAAGGCGGCGCTGGAGAGGAAGACCCGGGCCTGTGTCCCCGCCTGCGGGAGCCGGGGGCCAGCGGCCTCAATAAAGGGTGAGAGGCTCAGAGTGGCTCGGTGTGTGTCCTCCTACTGGTAAGACAGGGGTCTGGGGGCTCTGTGCCGCCACAGCATGGGGTCTTGGGGTTCCTGAGGTCTCTCTGGGGTCTGAATTAAGGAGACCCAGGTGGAGGCCCCAGATCTGTGCAAGTAATACCAGGCAAATACAGAAAACAGAACTTTATTCCAAGGGCCAGAGGTTATTAAAAATTATTTACACTCATTGAAAATCACGGGGAGGGGCCAGGCCCCACTCAGCTGAGAGGAGGAGCCCCTCCTGTGCAGCCGCTGAGGGCCCGAGATGTTCACGGAGCGTCAGCCCTTCACCCGTAGCCACGCCCCCTGGGGCTGGCGGGTCCGAGGGTACATCTCAGGCCTGGAGCAGTCTCTGTCAGTCACTGGGCCTGCCTCCTGGGGCAGGGCCAGCAGAACCCACCTAGGCAACTGGCAGAGGGGAGCGAGGAAAGCGATCACGTTGGGGAGCGAGTCTGTAGGGCGTGCGGAGCAGAGCAGGGAGGCCTGGGTGCTCCTAGCTCCACACGTCCAGGGAGTAGCGGCCCTTGGTCATCAGCTTCTTGACATAGTCCACGGCCTGGGCGTGCTCCATGGCCCCCTGCTCGGCCACGATGTCGTAGAAGGTGTTCTGCACGTCCCTCGCCATGTTCCGAGCATCCCTGGGGGCGGGAAGGAGGTGGCACTGGGGGCTGGGCAGGGGCCCCCCTCCCCCCACGGGCAGGTAGGCCCTGTCCCCGCCCCGCCTCTGCCCTCACTCACCCACAGACGTAGATGTGGGCGCCCCCGTCGTGGATCAGCTTCCACAGGTGCTCCCTGTCCCTCTTCAGCAAGTGCTGCACGTAGACCTGGGGGTGGGGGCACCTGTGAGGAGGGCTGGTCACACCACCCTCCGCCCTGCGGGGCCCTGCCCGCGGCCTCACCTTCTGGGGCTGCTCCCGGGAGAAGGCCACGTTGAGCTGGGTGAGGGCGCCGTCCTGGTGGAGCTTGGCCAGCTCCTCGCGGTACAGGTAGTCCTCGTCAGAGCGGCGGCAGCCGTAGTAGAGCAGCGTCTCCCCCACCTCCTTGCCTGGGGCAGCAGCAGTCAGGGGGATGTGGGATGCCGGTCCCGCCCCCGCTGCCCACCCGCCCGCCCGCCCAGGGCCCGTACACTCACCCTGCTGCCTCAGCCAGGCCCGCTCCTGGACGAAGCCTATGAAGGGGGCAACCCCGGTGCCGGGGCCCACCATGATGACAGGCACGGTGGCCTTGAAGGGCAGGCGGAACTGGGACTTGCGCACGAACATGGGCACCAGGGCCCTGCGGCCGTTCTCCCCGGAGGGCTCCTTGGCCCGCAGCCAGCTGGTGGCCACGCCCTTGTTAACGCGGCCAGACTGGGTTTCATACTCCACGGCCACCGCACAGATGTGCACGGAGTTGGGGTGGACCTGGCGGGGCGGCAGGGTCGGAGTGAGCGTGGTGATGCCGGAGGCCCCCTCCCTCCTGCCACCCACCCTACCGCGGGGGTCCCTGCTCAGCGCCTCTTTACACCCTTCGCGGCGCCCAAACCTGTTCAAAGGCCCCTTCCTGGCAGCTCTCCTGACTGGCTCTCGGCACTGGGGCCGGACAGCAGTTTGCAGTCTTACAGTCCAGCCTACTGGACACACAGCCCAGGAGTCTCGAGTGAACTGCCCTGGGCACGGGGGGCAGAGCTGGGGCTGTGGCCCAGGGACCCCAGTCCCTCCAAGGAGCCAACACTACGTCTCCTATAAGCGGGCAGGCCCGGAGCCCACACCTTGGAGGACGAGGCGATGGAGTAGTAGCGGGCCTGGAGACGAGGCAGCAGCTCACACAAGTGGTCGATGGGGGGCCGCAGGGACGAGTAGTCCTGCAGGATGGCCAGGATGTGCCTTCGAGCCTCAACCACCCAGCTCAGGTACAGCTCCTGGGGAGATGCAGACGTAGGTGAGACACGGGGACCTAGGGGACAGGGCTGAAGTGGGGCCCAGGCAGCCTGGGGAATGGCCTGGGGGTGCTGGCTGGGAGCCGCGGTGCAGGGCTGAGGCGGTGGCAGGCGCTGGGGTGTGGGTGGCAGGCCCACCTTGCCCTCGCCCGAGGAGGAGGCCATCTTGCGCAGCTGCTCCTGTTCCGAGGGCTCTGAGGCGTACTGGGCCAGCTCGTAGAGCACGTTGGTGCGGGGCGGGTTGGTGATATCCAGGTAGTAGGTGAGGGCCGTGCGGTAGGAGGTGGGGCAGGGGAACGGGTGCTTCTTGTTGGAGTCTTCTGTAGGTAGAAAGCAGGCAGGGTTCGGGGTTAGTGGCCGCCCCTGGGATGGGCGGGGTGCCACGGGATGGGGTGGGCAAAGCCTCAGGCCTGCTCTCACTAGAAGCAAGACCAGCTCTTTCTGGTCCTTCCTTGACCTTGGGGGCAAAGCCTCGGGCTTCGGCCACCCTCAAGCTTCACGCTAGACAGGTCGTCTTCATCAGAGGCAGGATATTGCCGGGGTAGGCCTGGCAGTCACTGTCCCCACCCAGGAGAATCAGCCCCTTCGGGCACCCTTCCCCTGCCAAGAGCTGCTCAGAGAGAGGGCTGTAGAGGGGGAGCTCCCCAAGTGTGTCCTGCCTGCCTGCGGGCTGGACCTGGTCCACTGTGGTGGGGTGGCGCTCCAGGCTCATGACTGTGCGATGCCAATACCGGGCCTTCAGCTGTGACAGCAGAGCTCCCTCCAGGTCGGTTTTTATGCTTGGACACATGTGGAGGTCTGTGCATGGGTCACCCAAGGGCCAAGCTCTGGGGGCAGCATCCTGTACACTCAGGGGCAGCTGCTGGCACAGACCCCCCCCCCCCCAACCAGCCCTTGCCAGGGTCCTTCCACTACCACAGTCAACAGGCTGGCTTTACTGACAGCTCCCCACAAGCAGGCTAGAGCTGGACTGGACCCAGGAGCAACTCCATCTCTTAGAGGCATGACTGCAGGGGCGTTTATTCCTGTACACAAATGAGCCCCGTGGAACCGCGAGGCTGCCGAGCCACACGGAGAGGAGAGGGCCTGGCCCAGGACGGCTCAGCCTTTAGGGGTTTGGGTCTATTTTTGGGAGGGGTTTGAACTTGGTACTGAAGTGTGACCTACGTACAGTGTACAAGTCACAGTGCAATGCTTGATGGATTTTCATGAACTGAAAGTCCTCGTGTGCCCAGCACCCACACCAAGCAGCAGGTGTTCCCTGCGCCCAGGCGCCCTCTTGTGTGAGCCCAGAAACCAGGGCTCAGGCCTTGCACTACAGGGGCAGGTGTGGGCACTTCTACAGCCCCACTTCTGCCTCTAGTTGAGCCTCTGCAGCCCTCTCTCTAAGCAGCTCTTGGCAGTGAACGGCTCTTCACAGGGGCCCAGAGTCTCCTGGGGCAGACGGAGCACCAACACCCCTCCTGACCCCCAGCAAGGTCCTGCCTCAGATGGCACAAGAGACATGCCCCCCGGTGCAAGAAAGGCCCGCGCGTGCACTACCGACCGTGAGTGCACTGCCGGCACAATGAGATCTGATACAAATGAGCCCCCTTTCACGCAGCTCCTCTCAAGGCTGACTCGGGAGCTGCTGAGAAGGAGCTGCCCAGGCTCAGGTCACTGAGGACAAGAGTGAGCAGGGCAGGGCCAGGCTGCGCTGGGCCCCAGGTCAGTGGGCAGCCCTGCCCCATGGTAGTGCCCCTTGCACTTTGAGCACCCTGAATGGGCCTGGAGGGCCATCAGGATTGTTGACTCGGATCCCTGGGTTCACAGGTGAGGAGACCCTGGAGCCAGAGAGGGCCTTCAGCAGCCAGTTGTGGCTCTCTTCCCTGTAGGACACGGGCTGGCTCTGTCTCCAGGCACCCACACTCCCTCAAGGGAGTATGGCAGTGAGGGGATGGGGGAACCCCAAAAGGGAGAGTGCCAGACCCTGCAGCTACCTTTTCCCCCAACCCTGAGTTTGTTCTACAACCTGTAACTGGGGTCTTGGTTATGAGGGCTTCTAGGGCACCAGGCTTTAGGCCTAAGCAGAAGTTCAACCTATGGACCTTGCCAAGGGGCCCATTCCCACCAGCCACCTCAGGCCCAGGTAGGTAGGGAGGCCTGGATCCCAGGACTCACCGTCAAGATTGTTCAGGGACATGATAACGTCCAGGTCGGCACCCAGGATCTCGCCGAGCTGGTTGACCAGGGCAGAGTCGTTGGCTGGGTAAACAGCCACGTGGTCTCCAGACTCATACCTGGGGGAGATGCGAGGCTCAGGAGGAGGGTGGGAGACAGCTCTGCACCCGAACAGGAGGCCTGAGTGAAAGGTTTGAGGGGGTGGGGGGCGGCAGCAGCTCATACCTGATTTTGGAGTCTGAGATGTCTAATTCCAGGTGCATGAAGTGTCGCTCGGTTCCCTGGTTCAGCTTCCGGTTGGTGGTGACGACAGCCAAGAAGGGGTTCTTGGCGTCGAAGGGGCTGGGTGGGGAGGGCAGCTCAGTGACTGGCCAGGCCTTCAGTCTGAACCTTCCCACCCCAAGGGACACTTCTGGCCACACAGGACACAGGAAACATCAGAGCTGGCCTCCAAGGGTCACGAGGACACCTCTCCAATTAGGTAGTGGCCTTTCCCAGCCTAATCCACAGCGGTGCTCCTGGCACCCCGCAAGGGGGTAGAACTAGGCTATCAGTGTCCCCACTTACAGACATGGAAACTGAGGCTGGTCCCTAAAAACGTGGGGGACCCTCCACACTCTGCACACGTTGGTGAGCAGAGCACAAGGAGGGCCAGGCCCTTGAAGGTGGCTCCCCAAGATGGAAGGGGCCTGGGTTCCGAGTGACTGTGGGGCAAAGCCCCCTCCGCCCACGTGCCCAGGACTGTACGTGAGCAGGAGAGGCTTTCAGTCTGTGAAGCCACTGAAATGTCGGGCTTTCCGGCCACAGCTGCAGCGGGGCTGCTGGTCTCAAAGCCTGGTGGTTCTAGGAGGTCTTTCCTGGGCGGCTCCAGCAGGATTCTGGGTGGCACCCAGGGGCAAGTCAGGGGCCCCAGAGAAGAACACTATGTTTCTGGACATATGTCCAGACGTCGAGGCAGATTTTTAAGGAAGCGAGCCCTTTTGCCCAAGTTCCACCTAGACCCAGAGCTGAACTCACTGTCCTGGTCCAGGGACTGGTGGGTACCCCCCACCCCAGGGTATTTACAGGGAAAATGAAGTACAAGCTGAGCAAGGGCCAGTCCCCCCAAGGCCACGCCCTGGGCGGAGGGACCGCTGGGAGCGGAGCGGAGGGGTCCCCAGGGCCCCGGGCTCAGAGCAGCCTCCGATCTCTCTCTGCTCCAGGCCTCACGCCCTCCTGTGTGGTGGAGATGGAAACGTAGGTGCCCTCACCCGGGCCCACTCCTGGATGTGGGGGTAAGGAAGCCCCACAGGACAGGGCCTGGGAGGACAGGCCCTGCGGGGACGCACAGGACAGGCAGCTGTCCGGCCCCAGCCACGCTCTCTACTCACGGTTTCTGGTTCTCATAGCTCTTCAGGCGGCCCATTTCGCCCACATACACCTTGGCCGCGTCTATGTCTGTGTGGACCACAAGCTCATACTGGCGAATGCTGCAAAGGGGAGACGCAGGGTGAGGCGGGGGGCGGGAGGGGGCCGGGTCCCAAGGAGGGAGTGAGGCTGTGAGGCGATGGGACGTGCGGCGAGGGCTGCGGGGCCAGACGTGACCCACGAGGAAGGAGACGTGTGAGCATGGGAGGCAGATGGGGCCCGCACAGCGTGTCAGCAGGCCCGAGGCTCTGCCCTGAGGAGGCCAGGAAGCCCGCCCTGACTGTCACCTGCAGGCACAGCCCAAGCGCTTGGGCCCGCGCCCCTGCCGCACCCTGACGGAGCCTCCTCCAGCCCCACCACACACGCCAGTCCAGTACCCCCCCTCGGCAGGCAGCACCCGAGGCCCTGGCCCACCTGCACACACTCACCTGGACTCCTCTCCAGTGGCTTCCACCCCTAAGTGCTCGCACACGGCCGGCCAGAACTGCTCTCGCCACGTGATGAAGTCCTCCTCCAGGCTGGGGACAAGAGGGGATGAGCCAGGCTCCAGATGGGGCTGCCGGGAGAGCTCAGACTCTGTCCCATCACCCCTCCAAGCTGGAGGGTTCATTTCACACCAGCCCACACAGTGACGTAGCCCAGGGCATCAGGAAGTGTCCAGAGGGTCTGCAGTAACCACGGGAGGCCCCATCTGAGCCGGGTGAGCCGGGAGGGTGTGATGAGCACAGAAGGTGGGGACTGGCGATGGGGGGATGGCCTTCCCTCCCCTGTAGTGAGGCGGGTCACGGAGTTGCGCTGACATCATGGCTCTGCCCTCTCCTCCTGTGCCCCGGCCAGCCCTAACCTGTGGCTCCTGACACACGACAGCCCAGGGGAGCGTGCAAGGGCAGGGGGCCCTGGAGGGGGGTCACTTACTTCCCGTCGTCGTCGCCCAGCCCCAGATCAAAGATCCGCTGGGCCCCGAGCTGCTCCAGCCGCTTGTCCACATACTTGCCCATGGCGTTGAAGTGCTCATAGGTCTTGTTCCCAAGGCCAAACACCTGTGTGCATGAGGGGCCAGTGGTCAGCGGTCCCCGCCAGACACCTTGCACTGTAAGGCCCCAGAGGCGGCTTGTTTTGGTGACCTGCAGTCCAAGCCCCTCCTCAACCACCTTGGCCTTGACCCTGGCGGCAGCAGGGGGGGTTCACCCTGCCCATTCAAGATTCTCCTTGCCCAGCCGAATCTTGGTCAGCCCACCGCCCTTTTCTTGCCTTCAGTCTCCAGTAGCACATGCTCCCGAGCAAAGTGGGGCTGGGACGTGGGAGGGGGAGCTCTTGGGCCGGGCCCGGGCGCAAGACAGGGTCGCCCCATGAGCGGCCTTCCTGGGATTCCCTGCCACGAGCTCCCTACCAGGCCCTCAGCTCGAAGCCTCTGTCCTGGCACCTGGGCCTGCCCTAGCTGATCAAACGAGGTGAGAACCGGAGGAGTTCCTCTTGGACACGGGGTTCCGGAGGTTGCACAAGCCCACACGGGTGACTCACCGCATACTTGACCCCAGAGAGGTCCACGTCCGTCTCCTGGAGCCAGTCATAGAAGTCCTGGGCATTGTCAGTGGGGTCGCCCTCGCCGTAGGTGGCCATGCAGAACACTGCCAGGGCGTTCTCAATCTCTGACAGGCTGCTCAGGTCGCCCTGGGGAGACAAAGGCAGGGCCAGGCCCAGCAACCAAGACTAAGCCTGCTCCCAACAGGGGTGCAGATGGGCGAGTCAAGGGTTCACGTGGACGGGGTGCATTTCAAGAGCAAAGGGAACAGCAGGTCCAGAAGAGCACAGGTGAGGGCCTGGGGTGTGGACAGAAGTATGCTGGGTTCTAGGCTATGGGCTGGCACTTGGAACACGGTGCCCTGGGCCACCTCCGGAGAACCTCATCACCCCACCAAGCCCCTGGGGCACAGGAGGACCTGGGCTCGCACTGATTCCTAACCAACTGTCCGCCAACCCGAAACCCGGGTCCTAAGACAGATGGGCAGTGGTGCTCGTCCCCAAGACCGAAGGCAGGGGTGTGGAGTAGGTGGGGGATGGTTCGGTTTGGGAGATGGAGTGGCACATGTGGGAAGCAGCTCTAAGGGAAAGTTCATTTACCATGTTGTTGGAGCAGCAAGAGCCCGACATTGCCTCCCCTGCCCGGATGTCTGGCAATGGCCCTTCCGGGGAGAAGCAGGAAGGCAACTCCCTGGGGCATCTTCCCAGGACTACCTGCTCCCTGCCAGCCCTGCCCCTCCTGGGTGCCTAAGGACCACTCCCCACTTCCCTGCCCACTGAGTCCACCTGGGGCCGCTGGCCTGGCTGTCTCAGAAACAGGCAAGCAGACTGCTGGAAGTTTCCTGCCCTTTGGAGAGCCACGACTGGCGAAAGAGCCGATGCGCGGAGGAGAGGTAGCAAGGTGAGCGGGTCCCCACCACCCTCAGAGGCAGGCTGGGTGCAGCTGGGGCCAGGAAGTGGGGACTGCGTCCTGCAGACAGTCCTGTGTTGGCCCGGAGGAGCCACGTGCCAAGGATGGCTGACAGGAGAAGGCTGGGATCCTGCAGCTCCAGATGGGGGCCCTTCCCTCAATTCCTGGGCTCTCTTTGGCCCTCC
Source organism: Phocoena phocoena (assembly GCF_963924675.1). Lineage (NCBI taxonomy): Eukaryota > Metazoa > Chordata > Mammalia > Artiodactyla > Phocoenidae > Phocoena > Phocoena phocoena. Next base: position 8,659,945 of record NC_089233.1, read on the forward strand.
GCAAGCCCACACATGTGAGTTTACAGCCTCATTTCAAAGCCCAGCTGAAGGGTTCCTGGAGATGGCTCACCCAACATCCTCACTGCCTCTCTGTAGATGAGTTAAGGAAGGCCCTCGGTGGGCGCTCGCTCAGGGTCACGCGGGCAGTCAGGGCAGAGCTGCACTAGAGCCCAGACCCCCCCCCCGACGACTCGGTCCAGCTCCCTTGGAACTGCAGTTCTCAGGTGGGGGTTGAGGGGAGATGAGAAACAGTTCCTCTCCTGACTTGCTGAGACCCTTTTCATCTTTTAAGCCACAGCCAATCCACTAGGTGCCCGAGTCCCTTCTGCTGGCACCTGCCCAGCACTTGCAAAGCCTGCAGCGTGGAGAGCTTGGAAGGCTGAGCGTGAGCACTGCTGAGAGCGCACATGCGCACGCCGGGGCCAGGTGTTCTTAATGTCCTTACAACTGGGGCCACCTGGCTGCTGGAACGGATGACGAGACGCCTATTCCTGTCTGTCCCTTTGGCTAACTCAGCCCTTTAAGCGTCTCCACGATCCAGACGTGACTTCCTTAATGCCCTGGGCTGCACTGCATGGGAGGAAGGGGGCAGGGTGCGGCAAGAGCTCACCAGGTCATACTCCTCCGGGTCTGCCGCCATGCCCCGCATCCCGTAGCGATGGGCGTCCTTGGACAAGCGGTTGGCAAACTCCTCGGCGGTCCCCGTCTGGGAGCCGTAGAACACGATGATGTTCCTGCCCTAGGGACGGCCAGACACGTGGGATCAGTGAGGGGCAAAGAGCCACAGGCTTCACTGGAGGCTCTAGGTGACCACAGGGGCAGGCAGGTCCCTCAAGGGCACCCTCTTTCCTGCCTGCTTCAGGTCCTTGCTAAGTCGCTCTGGGGCTAGCATCTCACTGCCACAGCCACTGCAGCGGATGGGGTCAGAGGCCACCTAGCTGACTTCAGCTGGAGCCATCAAGATAATGCTACACACACAAGCTGCTCAGAATCACACTGTGGGCATATTTTTAAAGGACGTGTAAAAATGCAGAAATGACGTTCAGTAAAAAAAAAAGTGATCAAAGACTATGTATAGCATAATCCAATTTTGTTACATATCCACTCCACATATATGTGTGTGTTTATACATATAAATGCACAGGGAAAAAGAATGGCGTGAAATATACCAAGAGTCTCTAAATGGGGAATCATGGGTGAGTTTTTCTGGATGTTTACAAAAGTAATGCATATGCTTTATAAAAATCTAGACAATGGGGAAAGGTACCATATAGACTGGCTCACAGGCTCTTCATCCCACCCTCCTCCTACTGTGCCCACTGCAGCAGCTCTGGAAAAGCTGGAACTCCATCCCCCAGACTCCCTCCAGCCAGGGATGCAGCAAATTAGGTCCAGCCAACTGGATGTGCTTTGCAAGATTTGGAAGGTGGAAGCAAGGCACAGGCCATCTCCCCGGTCCCTTTCTGTAGACATGAGGTTTCTCTGCGGCAGCCTTCCAGTGCCCAAAATGCCTGGAGGGGTCTCTGGCCTGGCACAGAGCCTTAACTGACAGGTACAAATGACAAAATAAAACGGAGGGACTACAATTGCTGTAAAGTGTTCTCATACCTTTTACATTTCCTGAATTTTCTACAAATCATTTTAAAATCATTTAAAAAGGTATTTTAAAATAATGCTTATGATGTCAAGGGAACAAAACAGGATATAAAACAGTAGCTAAATATTTATGGTAGCATCAAAATATATAAAGTACCTAGAAATAAGCCATACAAGAAACATGTGAGAAGCTACCGAGTGATAAAGGACTCAACCAAATGGAAAGGCACTCTGATTTTGCACAGGAAAACTCAACGTACAAGATGTCAGCTCTCCCTCTATCAGTACAGAAATGTAACATGATCCTAATAAAAACGTGAACAGCTCTTTTTTCATCACCAATTTGATCCTAAAAATCCTGTGGAAAAATAAGTGCGAATCCATCCACTGGAACATCATCTGGCAATAAAAGGAATGAAGTGCTGACACATGCTATAGCATGGATGAACCTTGAAGACATTACGCTAAGTGAAAGGTGCCCCAAAGGGCCATATACTGTATGATTCCACTTACATGAAATGTCCAGTTGCCATATAGGCAACTCTATAGAGATACAAAGTAGATGAATTGTTGCCTAGGGCTCAGGGTGGGGGAATGGGGAGTGACTACATATGGGCGTAGGGTTTCTTTTGGGGATGATGGAAATGTCCTAAAATGGATTGTGGTGATAGTTTGTACAACTGGGAATATACTAAAAATCACTGATGTGATTTTTAGTATATTTATTTTTTAAAATAAACTTTAAATTGGAGAACTGTATGGAATAGGAATTATATCTCGATAAAACTGTTACCTAAAATGAATGAATACGTATGAAGTAATAGCCAGGAAAACTGAAAAATAAGAGTGATGGGGAGGGAGGAAGTGCCTAGTGCTACAGATATTAAAACAAGTTATAATAATTATACAACAATGTTATAATAATTAAACACTACGATATTGCTTATACACAGAGAGCTAGATCAAAGTACCAGAACAGGAAAATACAGAACTACATTCAAATACCCATGGGAATTACATTTATGATAAAACTAGTGGGGAAAAGATGGACTTTATTACATGGAATTTAGAGAGCTGTGTAAAAAATTGTTGGACCCACACCTTACATCTTACACCAGGATAAATTCCCAACAGATTGAATTTTAAATATGGAAAACAAAATCATAAAAATACTAGAAAAAAATATGGAAGAATTCCTTTATCTCTTTAGAGGGGGGAAGCCTTTCAAATGATGACTCAAAGTCCAGAAGTCAGAGAATAGTTAAATGGACTAGAGAACTTTAACAGGCGAAACGAACAAGTAAACACACAATAAGCCGAATGATACACAAACTGTTAGCTGGGAAAAATATTTTTAACTCATATCACAGACGAGGGGTTAATCACCCTAATAAGTTTAAGGAGTTCCTTGAGGAAGATCAATCCCAACAGAAAAGTGGGCAAAAGATTTGAACAAAGAATCTGTAAAAAAAGAGAAAAGAAATGCCAGCATAACATGAAAATTTGCTTAAACTCATTCACAGGAAAAATGCAAATTAGAACTCCACAGAAATATCTTTTTTGTAACCTAGAAAACTGGCAAAATCCCAAACTTTGATAGCAGACTCTGTTGGCAAGGCTTGGGGAGCAGGTGTTCTCACACTGCTAGTGACGGCCCCGCGGCGTGACCTCTACGGGGGTGGGGCACAATCTGGCAGTTTCTATCACAAATGCATATATCTTTTTTTTTTTTTTTTTTTTTGCGGTACGCGGGCCTCTCACTGCTGTGGCCTCTCCCGTTGCGGAGCACAGGCTCCGGACGCGCAGGCCCAGCGGCCACGGCTCACGGGCCCAGCCGCTCCGCGGCATGTGGGATCTTCCCGGACCGGGGCACGAACCCGTGTCCCCTGCATTGGCAGGCGGACGCTCAACCACTGCGCCACCAGGGAAGCCCTACATATATCTTTTGATCCAAAAATTCCACTTCTGGGATTTTACTGTATTTTCAAATATGCAAACTGATCTACACAGTCACAGCAGCACTGTCTGTAAGAGCTAAAGATTAGAAATATTCCAAGCGCCCATCAACACGGCAGTATTAAAACAAATTATAGTACTTGTGGCCACACATGGAATCATCACGCAACTATAATAAAGAATGCGGGAGGTATCTTTGAATTGTTGTGAAAGGAGCTCCAAGACATACCATTAAGTGGGAAAAAAATGAAGGTCTATAGCAGTGTATGTAATATGCCACCTTTTGTGTTTAAAAAGTATAAGTCTGTATTTGTTTTTATTATATGTGCATAAAAAAGCTCTAGAAGGATCTATAAAATACTAAGGACAGTGATGGGTGACAGGGATAGGAGAGCTTTCCACTAAATAGTTTATGTTTTGGATTTTAACCATGTGAATGAAGCACCTGGTCATAAAATTCAACACTTAAATAAACAAAAATCAAACAGATAAAATTGTAGCTGTGCTAGGATCACAGCTATGTGAGGTTTACATATGCTCACGGACACAGCCTGGTCTGGGAGGGAGGAGATGGGGCGGCATCCGAGTCAGAGGGAGGGTCTGTTCTTACAGTTTGGTTTGTTCAAGAAGTAAACACTCAAAAAGCGGAGTAAACTGTCCCAGCAACAGCAGAGCAGCCTCGAGGCTCTGGTTAGCCCAGAAAGTACGCACACAGGGAGTTGAGCCAGCTTCCCGCCCGCTTCTCCTCCCGTCCAGTGAAGCTGGCCTTCTGCTGGATGCCCCCGCACACCCACCAGGGCCGAGCACAAAGAGAAAACTCACCGTCTTCTTCATCTTTTCCACGAAGGTGCTGTCTTTGACAGAGGAGGTCCTGAAAAATAAAAGTGTCTGCTGGGCACGGAAGGCACATGGCAGCAGCGAGGGGCATTTCCAGCTCCGCCCGCTCCACTCTGTGGTGCCCCCGCCAGCAGCCGCCTTTGGTCCAGTGCCGGGGCTGGAAGAGGCAGGACCCAGGCTCCGGGGCCTGGTAAGTCCAAATCCAGCACCTCGCAGGGCCTGGGCTGACCCACCCGGGTACACGAGTTCACGAGAACGAAGGGTCAAGCTCACTCCCCGGCCGCTCACCATCCACAGCCAATGGTCCCCACCTCAAGGCAACCAGGAGTTTCCCAAATAAGATTCTGACCGTGCTACTGCTGCGCTCTGAAACCTTCCATGGCTCCCATGACCCACAGGACCAGGGGTGCACAAGTCCCTTCAGAACCTGTCCCAGCCTCGCCTGCCACTCCCCTCCACACACCAGCCCGCCACGATGGTCCTTAGAATTCTGTCAACACCACCGTCTCCGCCCAGAGTGTCCTCACTCCAGTTCCTTACCTGACAGACCCCTGTTCCCCACCAAGGCCCCACGTGAATAGCAAGTCCCTTGGGATTCCCAAGACACCCCCCCCCCAGTCCTCCCCTGCCCTGGAGCCACTTTTACTTGCTCCCCTCTCTGTGACCCTGTCACCTTCTAAAGCCCTGAACTGGACCCCATCCCCTCCAGAGAGCAGCCCCACTGCCCCGCATGCCTCTCCACCTCCTAGCTCTGGCCTCCTGCCCCTCCCTCTCCACTTCTGGTCCTTTCCCTTCTCTCTGTCCTTGCCCCAGGCCTGCAGAGCCATCTAAAGCAACCCAGCGAGCCTCCCCAGGGACTCTCAGGCCTAAGACAGCAAGGTGATTTACCTCTGGACGGTAAATATTTAAGATGTTTGAAACACGGCCAGTCTGAACCAAGCGACAAATCTGAACACTAAAATACCGTTGTTTCTGTTTAAAAAGACACCATCAAGGGAATGGAAGGCAAGCCTCAGCACGGGGGAAGGTGTCTGAAATGTACACGTATCTGACTGATGACTAGGGTTGAGAACATAAGAAATCCCTACAAACCGATCAGAAAAGACACATGCTGCGACAGAAACATTGTCAAAAGGCTTGAACGGGTACCTTCTTAAAAAGAGCATCTAAACAGCCAAAGAACATAGGGAAGGGTGCTCGACGTTATTAGATACCAGAGAAAAGGAAGTTAAAACCACAGTGAGATCTATCATACACCCAGTAAGAATGGCTAAAACTGAAAAGACAGACAAGATCTCAAACAAGCGAGGTTGTGGAGCAATGGGAATTCCTACACGCAGCTGGGAGAGGGCGATATGGCACGGTGACTTTGGAACGCGGCTTGGCAGTACCTCCTGTGACTCTACAGCCCAGCAATTCACTCTCTGGTACACGCCCCATAGACTGCATTCATACCCGGGGAACGAAAGACATACATTCTTTGCTCTTTCCACTGCCTCCTGTGCACAGTAGGGTGTAACAGAGTGAAGTGCCAGCAGGCACGTGCGTGTAGACACACACACACACACACACACAAACACACACACACACACACACACACTCATCACAACAGCATGAGGCAGTGTCTGTCAGGGCTACAGGCCTGGAGTCCGTGGAAAAACTTATGTAAGTGAAGGTTTCTTTTTTCAGTACGCGGGCCTCTCACTGCTGTGGCCTCTCCCGCTGCGGAGCACAGGCTCCGGACGCGCAGGCTCAGCGGCCATGGCTCACGGACCCAGCCGCTCCACGGCATGTGGGATCTTCCCGGACCGGGGCATGAACCCGTGTCCCCCGCATCGGCAGGCGGACTCTCAACCACTGCGCCACCAGGGAAGCCCTGAAGGTTTCTTTTAAGGATGCCCCTGCAAAGCTGTTCAGACAGGTATTTCGTAAACATAAGGGTATCAGAAGTTTCATGTCTAAGCCCCTGCTGGGCTTTTCACTAGGTTAGTAGGTGCAGGACTAATGCTATTTTCAGGGTCTTAGCATTAAATAACATCACAGTAGGCAGCAGGGGAAGGTGAGGCCCGGTGCCCGGGTTGGCCACTCCAGCCTCCCTCCTCCGTCCCGAGGTCCCTTTGGTGCAACAGCCCCACAAGGGGCAGCAGGGAGGCAGCGGGGGGCTGGCCACCCAGGCTTTCCCACCCAGCAAGGGCCCAGCTGCACAGGAACCCAGAGCAGGCCATCCCCGACTCCCCATTTATCCCGGCATCCCCAGGCCGGCCCATCCCTAACCTCAGCAGGGCCAGGGCAGGAGCACGAATGAGCAGAGGCGCTCAGGCCTGGCCCCATCTTCCCACGCCCAGCTCCATCTTCCCACGCCCAGCTCCATCTTCCCATGCCCAGCTCCATCTTCCCATGCCCAGCTCCATCTTCCCATGCCCAGCTCCATCTTCCCATGCCCAGCTCCAACCTGCACTTCAAAGGGGTCTTGTGTCTAGCATCTTGGCCACATGTCCAACTTCTGCCCGCGCCCAGCCGCGAATGGCCACGTCTTCACTAACCCTCTAGCTGTGTGCAGACTGAACTACAACACAACCTACAACCTTGTCTTGCTCACCAAGACACACCATCAGGAAAGGAAGCAAGGCATGCGATGACGCGAATTCCACTGAGTGGCTGTGAATTCTGAGTCATGAGAATGTGTTACCCACTAAACATAAAACCAGATGTAAATTTAAACTGATGGTTAAATACCAGCAACCTAGACAAATGTTTCTGATGAAAAATCATGAGAAAAAAAGCAGGTCAAAACTAAATGCAATTCCCATTTATAGGAAACGTCTGGAATAGGCAAATCCATAGTGACGGGAGGTGGACTAGTGGTGCCAGGGGCTGGGGGGAGGGGGTGGGGAGTGACTGTTTCCCTTTGGGGTGACGAAAGGTTTTGAATTAGGCAGTGGTATGCCTGTACAACAGGATGACTGTACTAAAAGCCACTGAATTACACACTGTAAAATGGTGAAAGCCGTGAATTTTAAGGGGTGTGAATTTCACCTCAATTTAAAAAATGAAAACAAAGTAAATGCATTCAGTTGACACCTAAAAGGGGCCAGGCTTGAGTTTTGGAATATTCACTTATATGGAACTCTTCGTCAATTTCTTGACCGTTGCCAGTTCTCCACGTGTGGACGGGCCACAGCAGATGCTCCAGGAGAAATTCAGACGACGCAAAGCCAAGCGAGAAACAAGCCAGCAAGGTAACCAATGCATCTTCCCTCACAATTGCCCTCTTCTAGGAAAAGCAGAATCTGTGTCCTTAGAAGTGGAACGCACATGATTAGTTGTTCATAGAAAAGTGGCCTGAAGAGAAACACACCAGCATCTTAAGACAGAGGACACGGGAGTGTTAGGGTAACGGGTGAGAGGGTTTCCCTAATTTTCCAAATTCTTGTTTTCTGTTACTTTTATAATTAAAAATACATTTTATATTCAAATACACATTCAGACGTCTGAAGACAGGGGAGAGGCTGAACAGCCTAGCGCCTTGTGACGCACGCTGCTCTGTACGGAACAGCACAGACCATCACCTGATGTTCTTGTCAAATGGGAAAGGCAGGCTACAAAGTAACACAGGTGACACAATCCCATGTTTGTGTAAAAGCAAGGTACAGAAGGGTAGATGCCGATGTGTTAAGAGCTGTTCTGTCCTCAGGTTGAGCAATTATGAGTTTGTTGTTTCTTTTTCTTGCTATTTTCTATTCCCAACTCCTCCACTCTTTACAATGAAAATGTAAGGCTTTTGTACTAAGAAGATACAAATTACTTGCTATTTTAAGAAACGCTGTGCTGTGGATATAGATGGGTTAATTTTGAAGGCTCTGGTGAGGATGACTAGAAGAGCTACACCCTGGGTAGAGACCCACATCAGAGAAGCTGTTCTAAGTAAGAGAAAGGGGCCCACCGGTTCAGAATCCACCCCCCTCCACCTTCCAAATGCTCTGGCCACAATGACCAGCCCTCCGCTCCCCGGTTCCATTGTGCCCTTGGACCCACCACGCCGTGGCCTAGAGTGTCCTTCTTCTAACCCTTTGCCACCGACCCCTGCTTATCCCTGAAGACACTCGGCCTAAGCTCCTCTCCAGAGCCCCTTTCCCTGCCGCTCAGACATAAGGTTGTTTGTCACCGTCTTCAGGAACTCCATCCAGGCACTTGTCTCAGCGTATGCTCATTGCTCAACTTGAGGCCTGGGTTTCACAATCTGGGGGGAGCTATCTGTGTAACTCTTTGCAATCAGCACGGTGCCCAGCACTCAGTACACGACGTTTTATGGGCTTCTCGGGCGGTCAGTCCTGAGTCTCTGCCCAACAGAAGGTTGGCTGAGGCGGCCTGGAGGCCTTTGGAGGCTCCCCTGTCCACCTGAGAGGGTCTGACGTCAGTAGAAAAGCTCTCTTTCCTCAAAGGGCAGAGGTTTCCTCAGAAGCTACATCTGAGCAGATCTGGGGCCTTGCTGAAGAAAGGGACCAGAGGGACCCGCACCGCCCAGGGAGCGCCAGGTTGCCCTTTCTCCATCTCCGGGTGACGTGTGCACTGGGTGGTGCCGAGGGCATGAGACTACATGAGGCAGCCTCTACCTTCCAAGGGCCCATCGCCAGGCTGGAGAAAGAGCCCAGGGTTATCGCGGAGGAAGGGGAGGGGCCACACACCATGAGCAGAGACTTGGGTTCAAATTCTGGTTCTGCCACCAAATGGGCCTGTGACTGGACAAGTCGGGCCTCTTGAGGCCTCAGGTTCCTCTATGGAAAACACTGCATCTCGGCGTCTGCGGTCACCCCATGGTCACGCTCAGCGCCTGGAACTTGTTTAACTCTCGAGGATACGGATGGCAGAAGAAAGCTGTCTGGGTCACTCTGTGATTTCAACAGGGTGAGGTGTGCGAAGACCAAATGGACGGAGCGGACGCCATGCCACAGGGTTTCTGAGGGAGCAGGCACTGTGGCCGAAGAACCCAGGAAAGGCCTCGCGGAAGAGCTGGGCTCTATTCTCAGAGAGGAAAAAGGCTCCCAGGAGGGAAAGCCGTGGCAGCCAGCAGCCGAAGGGCTGCTGGATGAGACCCAAGCAGCGGGTGGGAGCTGAGCTCTGGGGAGGAGGTCTGGGGGGCGCCCACGCAGCTGCACGGGGCGGACGATCCAGGCCGGCAGCAAGGGCGGGGGGCGGGGCCTCCACGCAGGTCTCACTGGGGGTGTCAGAGGGCAGGCAGGAGGTGCTAGGGCCCCCCGCCCCCAGGGGAAGGGTGCTCCTGAGAAGGGCGTGCACTTCTGAAGGCAGCACTGGTCCCGTCATTAGCTTCGGCCCACGGGGAAAAGGAGGATCATGCCCATAGCCCCATGAGGGAAAAGGGAAACCCGTGGAGGCGGGGGAAGACACTGTCCGTGCCTCTAGTCACTGCCCGGCGCGGAGCAGCTCCCCACGTTCCCACCGGTTACACCAGGCGGGTTCCGCCGCTGCCCACCGTGACACCCGGCTGCCGGGCCCCGAGCAGGTCCACACATGGGCGCCCTCGGCTGGCTTCACCCCTCCTGACAGCTTCATGCCGGGATCTGCACTCGGAACCCGATCTTTCACAGGCCGAGGAGTGGGTGATGGGGGCCCTTCTGGTTTCCGGTCTAAACCCCTTCCTCTGGAAGCAGAGAAATGCAGCCTGCAAACCAGGACCGAAGGAGCCAGGGTGGCCGTGCCTGGGTGAGCCCCCTGGGACTGCCCCAGAGACTGTGGTCAACTCTACACAGCGCCCTCCTCGTGCCTCCAGGCATCCCTGCCCAGGGAAGAAGTTCCATCCACACTGAGTAGGGGTGCCCACGGGCATCCACACCATCTGCCCGGACACTGTCTGGAACTGACCTTCTCAGGATGGGCTCGTCCTGCAGAGATGAGTACGCGCACCCCATGGTTTCTTACTCTCAACTCTGTTCTGAAGGGAAAAGGAAGCTTGCTGCTCTCCTGGAAACGGACGGGGAGCCAGCAGCTAGCGAGTCGGGCTCTGTCCATTCTCTACCAGTGCTGGCAGCGGGCAGACTGGCCCGCAGACACTGAACATCCTCCCGGACACCCTGGTCCTCTCGGAAGCCCTGCTGAGCCCCTGCCTGCCTCGGTCCCTGCAGCCTGGGAGAGCTGCTGCGTCTGGCGGCTCCAGCAGGGAGGAACCAGGACTCTGGGCTGGAACCTCCCGTGAGCCCCTGCGTCTGGCACACACCCCTCCTCCTTCTGTATGGACCGAGGGAAGGAGGAAACCTCTCCAACCCCGGCTTGGGTCTCCTTGGTAACTGTTTATATCAGAGTCCTTTCTCCCCACATCCTCCTCCTTTCCCATTAAAAAAAAAAAAAAAAAAAAGTGAGTCGTGCAGGCGGAACAAAGCTCCTCTGGACACCGGAAGGCGGTGGTGCAGGTTGCTATGGCAGGGCCGTTTCCCCATAAAGGCAGCGCAGCGAGCCTGCTGCCGGGGTGCCTCAGGATCATATTAAATTCGACCTGGTTCCCACCTCCCTCCCTACAGAAGAACTGTGGGTAACAGAGCCTACGACGCTGGGTCCAGTCACCTGGGGGCAGAGCGCGCTGTGGAACCAGCACATCTCGGCCTCCTGTCGCGCAGCGTGGGGAATGCCCAGCAAGGTGGGCACCGCATTTGCTGCTGAGACGTTTGCAAGTGAGGAGCCCCCTTCGAAGGCATCCAAGTACAAACGGCCCGTCAGGAGAGGCCGCAGCCGACCCAGGCGCAGAGCCCAGAGCCCACGACGCTCCAGAATGGAGCACAAATGGTTCCAATTAGGGCTCCCGGCCCCCACATTGGGAGCAGGAGTGTCTCCGGTTCAGGCTTCGGAAGTCAACTGCAGCCCGCCAGGTGGGGAAGCGAGAGGGAGGCTGGACAAAAGCACTGAGTCACTTGGACAGAGATGAACCACGATGGCCCAGCACGATTCATTCTGTTTCCAGTCCCAGGCAGGGCTCCTAAGGGTTACTCTGAAATTTAAATTTTCTGCAGAGCAGAACTGATTTCTTCTGAGACATCTCCCTGCCCTTGGCGACACACAGGGCAGTTGCTTTCGAACGGCTCCCTTCCAGAGCCTAGCGTGTGGCGACAAGTTCTCTGGTCCCCAGCACAGCACAGCAGGAGAGGGGATGAGAGCTGAGCAGGTGGCTGAACCGGGGCAGAGCCAGCCCGGAGCCTCGTGGCAGAAAGCTAATGGTTTGGAAAAGCTGCCTTTGGTGAAGACCAAGTGGTTCGCTGGAGCTTAAACAAAAAACCGCAGCTCTCTCCACGGATGGGGCCAGGAACGGGGACCAGTGCCAACGGAAGGCAGTGAGGACAGGTGGGAGCTTGAAGCAGGTGTGAGGCCACTGGTCAAAGACAAAAAAGGGAACAGGAACTACGACTTACTGAGTACTCCTGTATGCCTTTCATTTTACTTCATTTAATGGTCCCCACCCTGTGAAGTGGCAAAGTGGGATTCTACCCCATTTGACAGCGGAGGGGAGTGAGGCTCAGGGCTGAAGCAGCAACTCCAAGCCTGTGAAAGCCCAGGGCCCCCGCGGCTTCGCATCTGCTCCCGCTGTGCAGAGCAAGGCTGCACCTCCCCTGGCCACCCCATCGCGACCGATGCAGGACACAGCAGCCCCGTTCACACTTCACTGCCCTTCCCAGGGAGCCTCCTCCCTGTCACTTAGGGTGCTCCAAGGCTCGAGGGGGCTGCTGTTCCCCTGGTGGACCCCCTACCCACACAGCCTTCAACACGTATTCACCACTGTGCCTGTCGGGACTCCACAACGTGCCGTGGCCCGGGTGGCCTGCCCTCTCTTGGGCCAGTTGGGTGCCAGGTAGGGCTAGAGCTGCCGTGCAGAGACCGAGGCCCGAGAAACTGCTCAGGGTCACCCAGCCCGTCCAGGACAGAGGAAGAGCCACAGCCTCTGACACGGGGATGACGTGGCTCTAGTCACAGACAAAGTGTCACCCAGCCCGTCCAGGACAGAGGAAGAGCCACAGCCTCTGACACTGGGATGACGTGGCTCTAGTCACAGACAAAGTGTCACCTAGCCCGTCCAGGACAGAGGAAGAGCCACAGCCTCTGACACGGGGATGACGTGGCTCTAGTCACAGACAAAGTGTCACCCAGCCCGTCCAGGATAGAGGAAGAGCCACAGCCTCTGACACTGGGATGACGTGGCTCTAGTCACAGACAAAGTGGCCCTGAAAGGAGAGTGGGGTGGGAGGGGCGGTGACGACGGGGCCGGGGCGGGGGGCTAGCAGGAGTGGCGGCAACGGCATGGGGCGTGAAGTCCTGCTCTGGGGCTTATTCCTTCTCAGCCCTGGGTAAGTTACTCACCTCCCCCCGAATCGGCTTTGCCTCTTGTAAAACAGGGATGCAAGAATTAAAGTGTTAGAAAGCGCCAGCACACATCCTCTCTCTGGGCCACTGGCACGGCTGCTCTCCGTGCCCTGCTTGTCGTCTGTACCACGGGCCCTGGTCAGCGCCAACGCCTCCCGACGACCTTCCTCCAATCTACTCCAAACTGCATTCAGGAATGGCTGGTCTCAGGGCTGCCCTGGCACCAGCCCTCCCGTCGGCTCCCCACGAGGGTCAGATAAAACCCCAAGGCCCTGTAGATCCATCCTCTGGCCTCTGCTCTATCTCAGTTCCCTTCATGACCCCTGACTCCCTTGGCGACTTACACCCAGGCTCTACCAAGACGCGCCCTTCCCAGAGCAGGCCCTTCCTTCCTTGCCCTGGGCTTCTGCACACGCAGCCCTGGCCCAGCTTCCTACTTAGCCTCCCAGACTCAGCTCGGGGGGCACCTCCATCCTGACACAGCGCCCTGCCTGTGGCGCCCTGGGCTGTTCGAGCATCGTCACTGTACCATCCTCACGTGCCCCAACTGCATGTGAGCCCCCGAGGATGCCGCCTGCCCCTGTGCCCTGGTGTCTGGCCCACAGAGATGGAGCCACCAGCACCGAGAGCCCTGGTAATGCCCAGAGAGGTCAGAAGGTCCGATGACACCAGGCTCTGCATCACTTTCCCAGACAGGCCACGTTCAAGGTTTCGAGCACTGGCTAGAACGGCAAAACTACCCCAGTCTCATCAAGGGACAGGAGAGGTCCCTTGGTGGTCAGGTGGCATCAGAAAACCCACGCCTGTGCTTGCAGGGCGGCGTGAATGTCCTGAGCCCACAGCCTCACCGTTTCCACGGATGCAGGACACTTTGGGCACTGTCCACCCTCCACGGCCACAGGGGCCTTTCCCTGCGCTCTTCTCTCTGTAAAACCCATTGATGTTTCTATCGTCGTGCTCGGCAGAGCCAAGGACCCCTCTCTAGAAAGAGTGGCCCTGAGCTGGGTGTGGAAAAAGGAGATAAAGATGGATAGAGATGATGCCGGTAGCCTTGACTCCTGGCTTTCCTGGCCTTTCTGGCAAGAGCAGGCCGTCAAACGAAGGCCACAGAGGAAAATGAGCTCTTTTGTGGCTTCTCAGAAGCAACCCCCAGTGGGATGCAGGCAGCAAAATTCTAGACTGTGGGAAACTTTGGGAAACAAATGATCTGGGTTCTTCAACGAAAATGCCGCGAGGGAATCACAGGGATGGAAGGAAGCCCACGGACTGAGAGAGACCTGACATTATGTTAAGGGGAAGCAGCCTGGCACCAGAGGCTGTGATGACATAACCCCGTTTACATGACAGTCTGGAAAAGGCAAAACTACAGGGACAAAAATCAGATTGGTGGTTGCCAGAGGTGGGGCTGGGGGGTGGCGACTGCAATGGGACCTTGGAGGTGTGTGGGGGGGCGCTTTCTGGGGTGTGGAGTGTCCTGTATCTTGACTGCAACACTGGTTACACAACTGCACACACCTGTCAGGATGCATCAAACTGTACACTTTAAAAAGGTGAATTTTACTGCATGTAAATTACACCTCAATAGACCTGACCTCCGAAAGAGAGAAAAGATTCGGTAGTCAATTGCAATGTGTGGGTTTAGATCCTGAATTAAACAAACAAACAAAAAAAAAGGTTAAAACAAATTGATCAGTCACTCAGGGAGCTACGAACAATGCCGGCTGAGGATCCAATGATACTGAGACGTACTGTGAACTTACGGGGTGGGACGATAGCTCTGTGTTAGGTTTAAAAAGGGGAGTCCCTGCATTGGAGAGGACTGAAATATTCTCATAGTTCATATTTCCACATAATTTCATAGGAAATATTTCCAATTTCCTATGAAATCATGATTTCTTTATTCATAATTCATATGAATTATAGGATTAATTATGACATTATATGCTTGCTTGAAGATAATCCAGCAACAGTGAGGAAGGGGAAGGAAGCAAGACTGGCCAGGAGCGGATAGTTGTTGAAACTGGGTGACAGGTGCAGGAGTTCCCTCTCCTATGCTCCAGGCTTTGGTGTTTGCTTGCAGTGTTCTATAATAAAAAGCTTTGTTTTTCTTTAAAGCACTCAGGCGCTGCAAGTGAAGCAGACTGCAGGGGGGTGGGGGGCTGTGAGCAGAGCCGAGGAGGACAGCTAGGGCTGGCTGGGGGGCACAGGCTGTGGTGCAGGCCCCATCTAGAAGGGTGGCCCCGCTCAGCCTCAGCCCCTGCTGGCAAGTGTCACGGTGGGCTCCGTGGGGTCAGGTCCTCTGTTTTTTTGTTTTTTGTTTTCCAAAAGAAGCTATAAGTGACTTTTATGTGGAATTGCCAGGGTTTTCAATGTTCTAATTTAAAAATTAAAAAATTTTTAACATAAGCCACACCCAGACTGTGAGCTAGTTTGCCTTAGAGGCAGACACACGTGCTGGTTTAGCATTTACTAATTCAACGGCCTTTCTCTGAGTATCTTCACTCCGACAGGCCCTGCGCAGAGCCAGGGACCCAGACAGGAATGGGATGCTCCCTCTGCATTCCGGGAGACAGAAATAGAAACAAATTCCCACCCAGCCAGAAGGGTGTTGCATTACAGGCAGGAACAAAGCGCCTCGGGCCACAGAGAGGCTCCCTGAGCTTCAGACTCCTCTGGGAGCCACCATCCCCCGGGGCTCCCTTCCATCAGGAGCTGCCCTGGCCCCGGTGCTCTGCCCAGAGGTACAAGCTGAGCAAAGGCTGAGAGGCCAGTGGGAGGAGAGATGAAAGAGCGACTTTTAAAATGATTATGACTAAGAGAATGCGCTGCTCGTAACTGCTCCTCTCTAACCAGTGTTTAATTGCTATTATAAACCATTCAAAAGACCTCCCCAGGGGAGAAAATCATGTTCACTGATTAGAAGGCTCACAACTGGAAGATGCCAATTAATTTATAGATTCCACCCAATCTCAACTAAAATCCCAGAAGGTTTTTTTGTTTGTTTTGGTGGACTTTGACAAGCTGATTCTAAAAGGTATATGGAAATGCCCAGGGCCCCCAAAAAGCCAAGAGAATCTTAAAAGAGAAGAACAAAGCTGGAGGACCTAGACTACCAGTTACCAAGTCAAGAGTTACTGTAAAATCACAGAAAGCAGAACCTGTGGTATTGGCGAAAGGACAGAAAACAGATCAACAGAACAAGTAGTCTAGAAATCAACCCCCAGCTATACAGTCACCTGATTTATATCTACAGGGATGCTTCAGTGCAGTGAGAAAATAATAACCCTTTTCAATAAATGGTGCTGGGTCAAGTGGATGGATAACCACAGGAAAAAATGATTTTCGAAGCACCTTGACAATTTGCTGATACCAAAATCAATTTCAGCTGGATGGCAGATCGAAGGATAAGAACTATAAGAGTGAAGCTTCTAGAAGAAAATACAAAAGAAAAGCTTCATGACCATAAGATAACAGTTCTTAAACTGAACACAAGAGCATTAACCATAAAGGTGAAGGCCAACCAAAAGGTTGACAAACTGGGCCAGTTTAAGGCAACAACTTTTGATCACAAGAAGACACTATGAAGAGAGTAAAAAGGCAACTTTACAGAAAGATATTGACAATAACATAGATATCTAACAGGGGACTCAGATCTAGAATATATAAAGAACTGTAACAAATCAACAAGAAGGCCAATAGCCCGACAGGAAAAAAATGGGCCAAGTCTTGAATGTACCATCACAAAAGATACCTCAGTGGCCAATAAACATATGAAAAGGTCACTGGACATAAGAGAAATGCAGTTAAAACAATTACCACCACATGCCCATTAGAATGGCTAAAATTTTATTTCATTTCATTTTAATAAAAAAAAATTTTTTTTGGCTGCACTGCACGGCTTGTGCAATCTTAGTTCCCTGACCAGGGATCGAACCTGGGCCCCTGACAGTGAAAGCATGGGGTCCTAAGCACTGGACCACCAGGGAATTCCCTAGAATGGCTAAAATTTTTTAATTGACAAAAATAAGTGTTGGTGAGGATGGGCAGCAACTGAAACCCCACGTGCTGGGGTGGGACTGGATGCTGGAACACTGGCTATATCTAACAGATCTGCACATGAGCCTTCCCTCTGATCCCCCACTCCACCTCCAACACATACCCAACAGAGCTATGTCCACACGGGAACCACACCCATATGTACCAGGATGTTCCCTGCAGGACTGCTGGTAACAGTGCCCCAGGCTGGAAGCAATCTAAAGGGTCATCGCGGTGGGAATGAATAAATTACAGTTTATTCCCACAACAGAACACTATGCAACAAGGAGAACGAGAGAACACACGACATGGAGAAATCTCAGAAAGAACGGCCAAATACTACATATCCCGGGACACAGACAACACTCGTCTATGTCACGAGGAGTCAGGAGAGTGGGTGACCTGGCGGTGGTGGGATTGGAGGGGGAGGAGGGGTCCTTTCTTACATGATTCTATCCGTTTTGTGACAAATAAACTGTGTGCTTATGATCTGTATACTTTTATGTCTGCCTGTTACGTACTTCAGTAAATAGTTTATGAAAAAAACCCAGGAGGCCTTCCAGAACTGACCTTCCCTCTAAGCCCTCCCTGGGCTCCTGAGGTTCTGAAGCCAAATCTGGCCTAGTGGTGAGGGCCCCAGAGGCCAGCATGCCTGGGAGATTCACTTGTGAACACAGGGACTCCTTCTGAATCTCCTGCACCTGTAAGTCCAGGGTCAGGGGGCTGCAGGTGTGTGTCCTATGCTTGCTGCTCAGACACAATTGTTCCCATTGGCTTGGTTTTTAAAAAACATCCATGCCCCAAGGTTTGGACTCACCATCCCAGGTGGTGAAGGCCTGAAAAGGCCTTAAAAGACCAACTAGAAGCCACTGGGGGTTGTGGTGAGAACTCCTGATACAACCCTGGGCGCGTACTGTCCCCACACTAATCACCCTCCACTGACCTGGTGGGGTAAGGGAGGCACCGTGCCATGGCCCAAACCACCCGTGTTCACTGAAAGTACAAGTGGGCAGGGACAACAGTGCGGGATTTCCAGCAGGAGGCGGCGGTCACCATCTAGCTGGTGGCCCAGATGTATCAGCTAAGTGACCACTCTGAGTCTCAGTTTTCTCATCTTTGAAATAGGGATATTAACTATCTCTTAAGAGATGGAAGGCAGCATGGCAAACAGGGAAAACAGGGGGTGTGGAGTTTGTAGATCTGGGTTCAAAAGGCAGCTCTGCTACTTGTGAGTTAGGTAGCCTTGGGCAAACTCCTCAATCACTAGTGCCTCAGTTTCCTCCTCTGCAAAATGGGGTAATAATGGTGTTCTTGGAGGGCTCTTGTAAGACTGGGTATGGTATTAGTAATAAGAATAGGTACTTCCCTGGTGGCGCAGTAGTTAAGAATCCACCTGCCAATGCAGGGGACACGGGTTCGATCCCTGGTCCGGGAAGATCCCACGTGCTGTGGAGCAACTAAGCTCGTGAGCCACAACTACTGAGCCCACGTGCCACAACTACTGAAGCCTGTATGCCCTAGAGCCTGTACTCTGCAGCAAGAGAAGCCACCGCAATGAGAAGCCCACGCACCATAAATACATACCATTGGAGGGCTCCAGGACCTGGGCAAAGAGCTCTATGACAGCTTATGCCGCTTAATTTTTACAACCCTACAAGGTAAGTTCTATTATTATCTCCGATTTACAGTTGAGGACACGGACTTCAAAAGATTAATGTCATATTAGGGGCAAATGTCATATGGCTAATACATGGTAGAGTCAGGACTCAAACCTTCATTACCCAGTGTCAGGGCCTAGAACCTAACCACTGCACTATAACAGTTTCCCTGTACAGTGTACACGTAGAACCCCTGGCCATGGGGTATTCAACATGATATAATAAGGGATGAGAAGCGGATTTAAACATATAGGGTTAAAATTTTTAGGATTATGAAGAGGGAAATATCGCTTCAGCATCCTGTCAAGGAGAAACAATTAGAATCCACAAGATACAAGTCCAGGAGTTCTGCTTCAAGTCCATCTTGCAAGGCCAGAGATCTTGGGGACGCGGAGGCTGGCGGCCCCATGCTCTCCCGCGGCTCAACCTCGCTTGGGGATGGGGGTGGGGACACACCTCCATCCTACAGACAAGGAAACGCAGGGCTACCGTAAACTGGGCGCTGGACGCTGGCCCCCTTATCCCGAGTGCCATATCTTTTCAGCAAAACTACTTTGCCACACCAGGAATGGACCTGTCCAGCCCCGAGGGAACAGGCTGGACCCTGCTCACCTGCCCAGCCTCCCAGCTTCCCTCTGGCCCTCTGCTGACAAAGCCCTCGAAGCCTCGGGGTGTGGCCCTCCTCCAGCAGCACACCTTCCCGATCCCTCCAAGGGGAAATTCCTTCTTGGAGTCCCCAGAGCCAGTGCGTCCTGGCTGCCTGGCCTCTCCCTCCATCATGAGCGATGAGGCCGTCCCCCCGCACCGAGTGGGCACTGCTGTCGCAGAGGCCCTGATTAGATCATGCACGCGAAAGCATTTCACAAACCATTTTTCAGAAGTATCTTTCAATGTCCTGACTTCTCAGCCTCTTTAACGTAAAGGCCGCCTTTGCATACTTGTAGCGCCCTGCGTAGTGCTTGGTACGAGATCCTTCCTGACACAGGCACTAAGCAGCTGCCTTGAGGCAGGACCAGTGCTGGGTGACGTCACAACCGTCACCCACAAGGGCAGGGTCACGGCCTTCATCTAGGGTTACTGACCTCGGGGGAGGGGAGAGGGCCTGGAGGCTGAATTAATCCCCAATGGTCAATGGTTTAATCAATTATGCCTACATAACAAAACCTTCATAAAACCCCAAAAGGATGGGGTTTGGAGAGTTTCGGGGTTGCCGAACACATGGAGGTGCTGGCAGGGTGGCACCCCAGAGGGGGCATGGAAGCTCTGTGCCCCTTCCCCACACCTTGCCCTATGCTGATGACCTTTAATGCCCTGAGCCTCAGGTTACCTGTCTGTGCAAGGTGCCTTCTACTCAGAATGGTTCCTGTGAATCCTGAATAAGAAACAGGTATCAGAGGACCCTGAACACTGTGGAGCACAGTGTAAGCATAAGGGATTATGAAGGTGGGTCCAAAGCGGAGTCCATCAATAAGGCAAAACCCAAGACGCAGCCCAACACGGCACGAGAGACCCTGCATCTCTCAGCCGGCTCGCTTCTGCCCAGGCACTGCTGGGATGGCAGAGATGTGCTCTAGAGGGATCCTGAGCGAGTCACTTACGTGGTCTGAATTTTGGTGAACTCGAGGACTTCGTCTTTCTTCTTCCTGAAGAGGAACCAGTATGTCAGGAAACCCACAATGAGGGAAAACATGATCATGTCCGTCGTGCTGAAAAGGGACACTTCTTCAGCCACCGTGTCAGATGCGGTGGCGCCAGCCTCCACACTGGAGTCTCCCATGTTGATCAAGAAACTGTTGGGAGACAGAACGACAGACATCAGCAGGGTCCATCTGAGGCCTGCTGGGAAGCCCCCGAAGGCTTTGGTCTGGGGCTCACGCCCCAAGGGCTGCAGCTGCAGCCTTGGACCAGGACTAAGAGAGCACGTGGTCTGCACGGTGCCTACACAGCCCTGGGCACACCCGGGTGCAGCCTATGGCCAGAACTAGGACTGGGTCCCCTGCGAACACAGAGAACGGAAGCCACAGACTCCCTATACCAGCATTCTCCGGCCCCACATGGACACAGCAGAGGCACTGCTTCCACACGATAGAGGGGCCGCTTCACAGCAAACCCTTTCCCCAGCTGTGTGGCAGGCCTGGGATGCCCCAAACCCTGCACATTCCAAAGGTCTTCAGGACTGGCCCTTGGATGGCTCCAAGGAAATAACCCCTGAGGCCACGGAATGTGCCGCCTGATAAGATGTCTCCATATACCTGAGACCTTGGGTCATGCACATAGCTTATGCTAACGATGTGATTTAGGGGAACACCTGGGGCTCTGAATCACATCATACTGGTGTCGCCTCTGGGGTGCTGGAGACTGAGGAGGTAAGCTTAGGCACTTGGGCTCCCGATGCCTCCAAGACTGACCCCCAATCAAAAAACCTGGACACCAAGGCTCAAGTGGGCTTCCACACGTGGCTGCTGGGAGAATCAAGCACCGTCGCGTGACCCCACGGGCAGAGGACAACTGGAAGCTTCTGCCTGGCTCCTGCTAGACTCTGTCCTATGGAGTCTTTCTTTTGCTGATTTCAGTCTGTTTCCCTCTGCCGTAATAAACCGTGACTGAGAGTCAAACAGCTTTTCTGAGTTCTGCAAGTCCTGGTGAATCACTGAGCCAGGGGGTGGTCTTTGGGACCCCAGCACACCAACCTACTTAGCTCCCTTGAAGGGTGCTCAACTGGTCCTTCCACCACTGAAACCTGGCGGGTATGTAGATATGAGTCAACAAAGACCAAGGTGAGAGGAACTAAAACCCCAGCAGCGCATTTCTGCCTCTTATCACCGAGGCCGGGCTCAGCTCTGGAGTCGGCATCGTGCCCTGTCACCAAGTGGGTGGCTCTCACTGAGACCACAGCTCCAGACTCGGTCAGGAATGCCTCAGTCACAGCTCTGCAACTGGGGCAATGGGAGATTACTTCACATCTGACTTCCCTTAGCTGTTACCGCCTCCAGGAAGCCACAGGGTGGGCCCTGCATCCGAGGGCTGGGCATCAGCCCTGCTGACCTGTGCAACCTGCCAGGAACAGGCCATTCAGGACGGCCCTCAAGCCTGGCTCTTGGCTTCGTTATTAATCTGAGGGGCTTTCCTCATGCTGAGTTCCTGAGTCGTCTCAGCTTACGCCCTTTTGTGATATCTGACGTTAAAGGACCATCTTAATTCTAGTGCCCAGAGAGTACTGTCTATGTTTAAGCGTTAACTTATAAACACACTGAATATTTATTCAATGTCAGTCACATCTTTCTATCCAACCCTGGCGGTGGCACTGTCATCTGGCCCACAAGCCTACTGCCATGGAGAAGCAGAGGGGAGGGGACATGTCCCACATGATCTCAGAGCCCGCCTGGAAGCCTGCGGGTTCTGGGCGGGGCTGATGTGCTGACTCCGGAGAGCCCCCAGCTGGCGCCCCTCACATCGCAGCAACGACCGCTGGCTCCCTGTCCAGCCACCTTTCTGATTCAGGCCGCCCGGCCCCCTTACTTTACCGAGGGGTGACTGATGCCCACCAAACGAAATGACTGTTTCTTGACACGCGCGCCAGTCGACCACAGCAATCAGAAGAGAAAGCGCAGCCCTGGAGGAGGCGTCTAAAGCGACGGC
Source organism: Phocoena phocoena (assembly GCF_963924675.1). Taxonomy (NCBI): domain Eukaryota; kingdom Metazoa; phylum Chordata; class Mammalia; order Artiodactyla; family Phocoenidae; genus Phocoena; species Phocoena phocoena. The sequence goes on from NC_089233.1 coordinate 8,682,027, forward strand.
GCGCAGAGCAAGGGGAGCTGCATGGCGGCCTTCCCACACGCCCGACCCTGCGAGAGGTGCCTAACAGGCTGTTCTCCACACAGTAGCCAGAGGGAGGCTTTGAAAAAGTCAGTCAGACTCTGTCACCTCCCTAATCAAAACCCTCAAATGACTTCATATCATACTCAGCACAAAATCTAACGTCCTTAACGTGGTCAATTAGTCCCATGCGATCTCGCCCCTGGGTACCACTCCCACCCCGATTCTCACGGCTCCCCTTTCCTCACACTTCACGGTCACGCTGGCCTCCTGACTACTCCTCAAGCCTCCGGGCCTGCTCGTGCCCCAGGGCCTTTGCACATGTTAATACGGCTGCCTGGACCCTCTTCTAGTTACCTGCAGGGTTCTCTCCCTTGCTTCATTCAGGTCTCCGCTCAGAGGTCACCATCTCAGAGAGACCTGGCCTCGCTAGAGTATCTTGTCATTCTCCCTGCCCTTCTCCACTCACAGCCCTGATCACTACCTGATCACTACGTTTTCCCCACTGGCCATCTCCCTGACTACAGGGTCAACCCACAAGGGCAGATAATGAGCATCAGGTATAGCAACTGAATAGAACTGTTCAATGAATGAGCGTCAGATCCTAGAGTAGCTGGGCTGGCAAAGCGTGGCATACAATTATGGAGCGGTTTTAGATTCTGGAAAGCACAACACAGGCACGTGATTACAATGCAGTTTGTGAGGCTATGTTCACTCTTCTCCCCTCTCCCTCTGTCTCGAACACCTGACTTGCTGCTTGCCTTCAGAATCCCAGGCCTCTCCCTTTGAGCTCAGAATCAGGACACCACGAATTCCTGCCCCACTGCAGAGATGACCAGGCGCTGCGCACAGGCAACGTGACTGACCCCCTGCAGCAGGCCCTCACCAGCATGCTAGACACGCCAGCACTCAGACCTGAGGTCTCCACAGACCTGAGAATGTCCCCGGCAGCTTTAACTCTGAGGCCAGACAGACAAAAGCTGAAGAAGGACAGTGGAAAGGACCCTGGAGAGCATCTGATCTACAACCGGGAGTCGGAGGGTCCAAGGGGTGAGCAGCTCACCCAAGCGGCAAACTAGAAAGGAGCGCCAGCTTCCCAGGGGAGGGCTGTGCTCGCTACCCATTTAAGTGGGGAGACTGAGTGGACACGTGTATCTGTGTCAGAGGCACCTCTGTATCTGGCACATGGTGGGAAGGAAGGATTGGCAGGCTGGCAAGAAGGAAGTCAACCTGGGAGGAAAAACCTTCACCCTATGCTTCCCACTAGGATCGGAGCAGCGTGCATGGGGGCTGCAGCCGAGAGCAAGCTGTTAAACCATCATCGTCACGTTGAAGTGCACACAAACACGCCTACCCATCTCTCCAGCCGGCGTCACTGCATCCCTGCCCCAGGGCCTTTACATGTGCCCGGCATGCTCCCCCTCTACTTGCTTCCTATTCAGTCTTCAGACCTCGGCTCAACCGTCACTTCCGGGCGTCACACTTTCCCGGCACAGCACTTGGCACATAATCTAGTGCTCCATAACTCCCCGTGGAATGAAGGAAGGGAGTCAGTGAATTCACTACAACACACAGAATGTAAAATTTGCATGAGCCACTATGTGAAGCCTGCAGATTGAAAAGAACTTCGGGACTGGGAGTGTGCCTGTGTGGCAATCCTCCAGGACACAGGTTCCCAAACTTTCTCAGCTCATGGAATCCCTGACATTTCAGCAAAATTTTCATGGTATCCCTAGGCCAAGAGAAATACCTAATCGTTCCATTTAGGAGTAGTTGGATCCAAACAACCCCTGAAAACCCAGCTTTGCAAAGACACAGAGTATCAAAAGGAATGTAGAAGATCAAAGGAATGCAGACGATCCCATATTGATACTGAGAATCACCCCAAGCTGCACCAATGGCGACAGACGTGGACTCTCCCTGAGCACCTCTGGGCGCCGGCTATGGTGCCTTGAGGCACCTCGGTACGGTCTGGGAAACAAGACTCTGTGACATAAAATCACTCTTCTGCTGTGTGAAATATTCTGATGGGAAATTTTGACCACCCTGCTTGGTGAGTGTCCCTCCATTTCAGGTGTGCTAGGGTGACCATGAGACAGTCTGAGGTCCCCACAGGCCCTCCCAGGAGCCTCTGGGAGCCCTGTGTGATCCTTCTGCCCATTAATCATCCATTCTTTTACACTTAGTGGAAAGGAGGAACGCCAAACACTACAGAGCTCATGGGGCCCAAAGTAGCATTTGTCAGCAACAGAAAACAAACCAACCAATCAACCCAAAAGGGCCGTGAGCAAGCAAAGTACGTTCTTAACTAGACCAGGCTCTTGCCACAGCTCTGCCTCCAGCTGTGCAAATCCCTTACTTGGCAGTAGGCGTTCATGTCCTCATCTGTAAGGTTAGGCACAGAAAAGGGGGTACATCAAAAGACTAGCCAAGTAGGTCTCGCCCACCCCAAACAGAGCAGGTCTGATTCGATCTTTTATTACAAAGTAGGTCTGTACATAAGTTTTCACTTTTATCATAAAGACAACGTACATTTGGAAACGGGCATAGATAGATAGATACATAAGATAGGTAGAGAGACAGGGGCTATTCTTCCTGAATTTCACTGATTAGCCAGTTCCCACTGATGCTGAAGGTCAAAAGCAGCCACTCCAGTCCCCAGGCAGCCCGACACCCTGCAGAGCAGGGCGGACAAATTGCTGGTCGCCCAGGCCAAGAGCATGATGGGAGCTTTGCCAGCTTCTGAAAGGGCAAACGAGGCAAGAACAGAAGGGCTCTTTCTCCATCGGATGTTTACAACACCGGGGCGTAAAATCATCCTCCAGGAAGTATTTGTGGCTTTGCCTTCGCTGTACGTAACTTCTGGTCAGTAAATGACTGATCAACCAAGCTGGCACTGACATCACAGCGAGCTGGCCATGGATGCAGCAACAAGAGGGAAGGAAGCCAGCGAGTAAGTCAGTCGGCCCCTTTAGCAAGCACAGAGCCCAGGCGAACAGGCACTGCCACCTCCAGGCAGCCCAGACCCCCCAGCTGCAGCGGGAGCAGGGCCTGCTCAGTCACAAAACTCGTCCGTGGTTCAGTGGCTTTAAGACAGGGGAAACTCCTCAGGGAAACCAAGCCTGCTCTTGCCTAACAGCTCATCCTCCAGGGCCTGAGAGATACTCAGGGGAAAGTGCCTCCCCAAGGCAGCCTGCTGAGAGCACTGCAGCTGGCACACATTCCCCTCTAGCTAGTGTCCACCTCGTCAGTCACCTAAACCGAGACAAGACAGTGCAGCTTTCTTTGAGTTTATCCTGTTTAGAAGTCACTCAGCTTCTTGAATCTGTAGGTTTAGGAACTCTTCAGCCATTATTTCTCCAAATACATTTTCAGCCCCACCCTCTTTCTCTTCTCCTTCTGGGACCACGATGACATAAATGTGTTTTGTTATTAGTCCCACAAGTCCCTGAGGATCTGTTCAGTTTTATCAGTCTAGTTTCTCTCTGTGACTCAGACTGGGTAATTTCTATTGTTCTATCTTCAAGTTCACTGGTGATTCCCTCTGCAGTCTCCATTCTGCCATGGTGCCATATACTGAGTTGTGGTTTTCTTTTCTTTTTTTATGTTATAGTATTTTTCAGTTCTAAGATGTCTGTTTGGCTCTTCTTTATATCTTGTATGATTGTCTCTTCTCACTCAAGTTGAGATTTTCCTAGTTCTCAGTATGGTGATTTTAAAAATTGTATCCTGAACATTTTGGGTATTATAACACTCTAAATCTTATTTAAATTCTCCCTTTTGTCAGGCCTCTTCCACCATTGCGCTGGTGGGAGATGCAGGGCACCAACTCATTGCTGTGATTTGTAGGCATATCCCAATGGTTTCAACACCATGGGGAGGCCAGGCGTAGGGGAAAATGGAGCTCTGAGGAAGAAGAAGGTCAGATAGTCCAAACAGTCAAAGAAGGGTCACCCAGGGGCCAACCTCTGAGCCAGGTGATGAAAAGTGACCAGGTTCCAACAGTCAGGTAAAGGAGGTAAGAGTTGGGACTTCCCTGGTGGTCCAGTGGTAAAGAATCCGCCTTCTAACGCATGGGACGTGGGTTCAATCCCTCGTCAGGGAACTAAGATTCCATAAGCCGCAGGGCAACTAAGCCCGTGAGCCACAACTACGGAGCTCACATGCCTCAGCGAGAGAGCCTGCGTACCACAAACTACAGAGCCCACACACAACTAGAAAGAAGCTTGTGAGCCACAACGAAAAGATCCCGATGCCGCAATGAAGACCCAATGCAGCCAAAAAAAAAAAGAAAAGGAGGTAAGAGTCGTTCCAGACAGAGGAAGCACATGCCAAGGTGTACATGATAAAAGAGCAGTAGTTACAAGAACCTAGTGTGACTCAAGAGTGGTATGAGGAGATGCATGTGTGGGTAAAAGGCTGGTGAGGAAGAGAATGGCCTTTAAAAACAGATTAAGACCAGTTTGCAAAGGGCCCAGGAGCCCTCTACGTGTCTAAGGTCTTTGAGCCCCGGTTGGAGATGATGACAGGGCGAGGGTGTGGCATGATTAGAACCACGTCACAGGGTGGTAACCCTGAACAGTGGTCACACCCAAAGGATCAGTGCAGACATGGAGCTATGACCAAGGCATCCTAGACTAGAACACTCTCAGGCCAACATTCTATGCAGATGCCCAAATGCCCCAGCTGACGACCTCTCCCCCACTTAACAGGGCTTACGGGTGGGATATGGAGACGCATGACTGGCACTGTGTCTGATGCAATGACGTGAAAGAGGAAGGCAGCCAGGCGAGCTGGATCTGTGAAAGCATGACTTGGCGAGAAGCAGGCAGAAGACCTAGCATCACTCAGCACAAATGGAGCTGACAAAGCCCCACAGGCGCTGCCCACAGGAACTGCAGCCGGTCGTGGACAGCCACGTGAGCCTGTTTCTATCAGCCTCTCTGGGGCCCCAGCCACCTGGCCTGAACTCCAAGTGGGGCAAACCCACAGATCCCCTAAGACAATGTACTCTGGGGCATTCTGAGGGTATAACTTAGTAACCCTACTAAAAGTCAGCACAAGGCAATTTATGGGTACAAGAGACTGCACAGGAGTTCTGTGAGATAATAGAAAATATATATATACACACACACACACACACACACACACACACACACACACACACACATGTCTCTGCCCCCAGTCCCTGGCACAGAGCTCCTAAAACTCTTGTAATTTCCTAAGTGATAAGAGCACTTGGAGCATCTTTTGTTCAAATGCAACTCTGGGTGGGCTCCTGCACAGGGGCTGGTTACCAGAAAGCCCAAGCCATGAATAGAAGCTTGGAATTTTCAGTCCCTGCCTCCACCCCTCTCTCTAGAGAGGGGAGAGGGGCTGGAAATGGAGTGAATAACTGATCATGACTACATGAGGAGACCTTCCTAAAACCCCAGAAGTGTGGGGCTCAGAGAGCTTCCAGGTTGGTGAGCACATCCATGTGCCGGGAGAGTGACCCTCACACTACAGGGACAGAAACTCCTGGGTTCTGGACCCTCCCAGACCTCACTCTATGTATCTTTTCATCTGGCTGTTCATCTGTATCCTTCATCATATCCTTCAATAAACTGGTAAACATAAGTGAATGTTTCCCTGAGCTCTGTGAGCTGCTCTAGCAAATTCATCAAACCCGAGCAGCAGGCTGTGGGAACCCACATCTACAGCTGATTGGCCAGAAGCACAGGTGACAACCTGGACCTGTGACTGGCATCTGAAGCGGGGTGTGGGGAGCAGTCTTGAGGGACTGAGCCCTTACCCTGCGCGGTAACGGAGGACAGAGGTTCACACACTCTCCAAGAAGAACTTTCTGACAAAAATATGTAGAAAGAAAATGAGCTGTTGTGAGGCGTGGCCCCCCACCTCCATCACTGGGGATGTGTCAACACAAGGCTAGGTGAACTGTGCTTAATGACAGAGTGCCTGCCACCCCAGGGGCCTGGGACACAGACCTGCCAAACTGATGATCATTAAACTGAACCGGCTGATTGGTGACGATGCCAGGAGGAAAAACCCCTAGTCTCTGACCTGAGTTAATACTTCAACACTGATTCCTGGACCTTCTTTCGCTGAGCGTGTTGAAACACACACACAAACACACACACACACACACACACACGCTTCTAGTTCATGTTAAACAAGAGCAGCTATGGAAAGCGAAAGCAGACAATGACGCTGTGACACGTGGTCCGTGGCACATCCTAAGGATTCAGGAAATAGGAAGAGAGACGGGGAGCCACACAGCAGACTCTGAAAAAAGGGGGAAGTACTAACTCTTCCGATTAAGAAACTGGTCCCAAGAACAGTCCGTGCTTCCCACAGAGCCTGGCTTTCGGCTTTTGAGGAGCATCTTCAGGGGTAAATGAGTCTCTTAGCCTCCAAGCACACGGCCATCATGTCTGTATGATATCTTTTCAAACCCAACTCCCTCTGCACAGACACAAGTGCTGCTCCCTGATGGGACTTCACTGCTCCTTCTGGCCCCGAGAGGAAGGACTTGGTAAACCGGGGCAGGGAAGGAATGCCTGCCTCAGGCCTCCTGGACCAGGCACCTCGACAGCCCTTTGTGCCCTGTGATTCCAGTGATTTCTTTTGTGCCTGTACAGCCTCTAGCGACAGGGGACTCAGCACCTCCCATCCCAGTCTCACCCCACTCAAATGGTTATCTTAAAGGATGAAAGGTCAGGCAGAAGCTGACTGCCCACAGAGCTGCTTTCTCTCTAGAGTTTTCTTTCATTTTTTCCATACATAAATACATTATACACACGCATCTACATACACTCATTAACAAAAGTGGATAAAACGTATTCTACTTTGTAACACAGTTTTTCACATTGCTAAAGAATCCTTTATAATGATATTTTCTTTGGCTGCCTGATGGTCCACTGATTTGACGTACCATTATGTAATGACTTTCCTATTCTGCGTTTATTAAAATATTTTTGAGCACTTAAATCTATATGGGCAACAGAGAGAAAAGATGAGAAAAACATGGCCCGGCTGTGCAGCAGTGCGCAGTCTGGTCAAGGAAGCACAGAAGACACTGCGGTCAAATGTGAGAAATGCTATAAAAATCACTGTTTACGAAGTGCTGTGGGGACAGAGGGGAGAAGTGAGTAGCGGCTCCAGGGAAACGCGGGCACACTGCACACAGGGATGATTTTGGCAGGGTCGTCTCCAACTTCTCACTCTGAGTAACAGATGCACATGTAAGCAGGCACGGGGCCTGGCACTTTTGGGGTGTACATCAATGTCTCAGCCACTCTACATGGAAATTACTATTATCTCCTTATAACGATGACATCAGTACTCAGGTGGGTTTGAGTGGTTTGCCTGAGGTCACACAGCTGGTGAGGGGTGCAGTTTGAATTAAAATGTGTGTCTGTAACTGACGTCCATTCTGATTTCTTCCCTAAATAATATTAAGAAAAGTATCTTTAAACAAAAATCTTTCTCTTAAAAAATAAAAATCTTTGGGGACTTCCCTGGTGGTCCAGTGGGTAAGACTCTGTGCTCCCAATGCAGGGGCCCAGGTTCGATCCCTGGTCGGGGAACTAGATCCCGCATGCATGCCACAACTAAGAGTCTGCATGCCACAACTAAAGATCCCGCATGCCCCAGTGAAGATCCCGCGTGTCGCAACTAAGACCCGGCGCAGCCAAATTAAATACATTTTAGGACTTCCCTGGTGGCGCAGTGGTTAAGAATCCGCCTGCCAGTGCAGGGGACACAGGTTCGAGCCCTGGTCCAGGAAGATCCCACGTTGCCACGGAGCAACTAAGCCCGTGTGCCACAATTACTGAGCCTGTGCTCTAGAGCCCGCGAGCCACAACTACTGAGCCCGCATGCTACAACTACTGAGCCTGCGCTCTAGAGCCTGTGCTTCTCAACAAGAGAAGCCACCACAGTGAGAAGCATGTGCACCACAACAAAGACCCAACACAGCCAAAAATAGATAAATAAAATAAATTTTAAAATTAAAAAAAAAATTAGGGCTTCCTTGGTGGCACAGTGGTTAAGAATCCGCCTACCAATGCAGGGGACACGGGTTCAAGCCCTGGTCTGGGAAGATCCCACAGGCCACGGAGCAACTAAGCCCGTGTGCCACAACTACTGAGCCTGCGCTCTAGAACCTGTGAGCCATAACTACTGAGCCTGTGCTCTAGAGCCCACGAGCCACAACTACTGAGCCTGTGTGCTACAACTACTGAAGCCCGCACGCCTAGAACCCAATATCTGCAACAAGAGAAGCCACCAAAATGAGAAGCCCGTGCACCGCAACAAAGAGTAGCCCCCGCTCACCACAACTAGAGAAAGCCCGTGCGTAGCAACTAAGACCCAATGCAGCCAAAAATTAAAAAAAAAAACATTTTAAAAATCCTTAAATTCTCGACTAGATTTGAATTCTTAGAACTCTTGACACATACATTGCTCTCAAATAGATCAATCTCAGGCAGAATGATCAGGAAGAAAAGAAGACATAACTCACCAATATAGGGAATGAAAAAGAGGACATCAGTAGATTCTATAGACATTAAAAGGGTAATATGGGAAATTACGAACAGCTTTATGTCAACATTTGATAACTTAGATGAAATGGACAAATTTCTTAGACACAAACTGTCAGAGCTCATTTGAGAAAAATAGATAAGCTGAAGAGCTCTCTAAAAGAATTCAAATTACTAGTTAAAACCTTCACCAAAAGTGAACTCCAGGGGGCTTCCCTGGTGGCGCAGTGGTTGGGGGTCCGCCTGCCGATGCAGGGGGCGCGGGTTCGTGCCCCGGTCCGGGAGGATCCCACGTGCCACAGAGCGGCTGGGCCCATGAGCCGTGGCCGCTGGGCCTGCGAATCCGGAGCCTGTGCTCCGCAGCAGGAGAGGCCACAGCAGTGAGAGGCCCGCGTACCGCAAAAAAAAAAAAAAAAAAAAGTGAACTCCAGGAACAGACAGCTTCACTGGTGAATTAAATTAAACATTTAAGGAAGAAATTATACCAATTCTGTACAAATCCTTTCAGAAAATAGAAGACTTCCCAACTCTTTTATGAGGGATGTATTACTCTGATACCAAAACCAGACAGCAACAGTACAAAAAAGAAGGCTACAGACCAACATGCTTCGTGAACACAGATGCAAAAATCTAAAATATTAGTCAATCGAATTGAGCAATATGTAAAAAGGATACTATGTCATGATCAAATGGAGTTTTCTCCAGGAATACAAGGTTAGTTCAATATCCGAACATCAATGTAATTCACTATATAAACAGGTTTGTAAAAAACCCACCTGATCATCAATGGATGGAGAAATTCAACATCTATTCATGATGAAAAAATTCAGTAAACCAGGAATAACAGGGAACTTCATCAACCTGATAAAGAGTCATGGACATGTTACTATAATAATAGTAGTACCCACTTCACTGGGTTATTGTGAGGATTAAACAAGCTGAACCTGTAAAGGGTTTAGAACAGTGCCTAGCACAGAGTATGTGCTGTAATAAATGTAGCTGTTACTACTATGAAAAATTCTTTGAACAAGAAGAAGTATTAGGTACCCACAGACATGAAAAAGAATGAACTAGTGCACGCAGTAACACAGATGAATCTCACAGACGTAACACTGAACAAGGGAAGCTGAACACAGGAGAGCACCTTATTGTAGGATTCCATTTATAGTTGAACATCAAGAAAAGGCAAAAAGTCTATGGTGATAGAGGTCAGAACAGTGGTTACCTTTGGGTCAAGGGTCATAAGTGGAGGAAGAGGTACAAGGGAAGGTTCTGGCATGCTGGATTATGTGCAGTATCTTATCTGTGGTGGTAGTTACAGGGGAGTTTATCTACGTAAGAATTCATCATTAAAGATCGTACTGTATATAAGTATATACACTGTATATAAGTCACACTGCAAAATAAGTATCCACAATACAACAGCATAGGTACTATGGCCCAATGATATAAAAATATTTATGTATGTACATACATAAATACATAAGATGTATGTATGTACATAAATACATACATAAGATGATATGTGAAAGGATTACCAAAATATTATCTCACGGGTGAGATTTTAATTTTATCCCCCACTTTATTTTTATTCTATTATTATTATTTTTTAAATAAATTTATTTATTTATTTATTTATTTTTGGCTGCGTTGGGTCTTCGTTGCTGTGCGTGGGGCTTTCTCTACTTGTGGCGAGCGGGGGCTACTCTTCGTTGCAGTGCACACGCTTCTCATTGCAGTGGCTTCTCTTGCTGCAGAGCACGGGCTCTAGGCATGTGGGCTTCAGTAGTTGTGGCACGTGGGCTCAGCAGTTGTGGCTCAAAGTCTCTAGAGCGCAGGTTCAGTAGTTGTGGGCGCACAGGATTAGTTGCTCTGCGGCATGTGGGATCTTCCTGGACCAATGCTTGAACCCGTGTCCCCTGCATTGGCAGGCGAATTCTTAGCCACTGCTCCACCAGGGAAGCCCCCCATTTTATTTTTAATGTATTACTTGCTTCTTTTAAAATAATGGCTATTTATCTAATCAGAAAAATATTTTTAAAGCTGTTTTTTATGGGGAAAAAAAATGCCCAGATCCTTGGGTCTGGTGACTCTCTTCTTGAACTGTGCCTCTCACTGAGCCCAGCACTGCTTGTACCAGCCCCAAACTGGATGCTTATGTTTTCCATTCCAAGCAATGGAATGCTATGCAACAGTTAAAAAATAGTTACGTGGAGCTAACGGTACTCTCATTGCAAGACTGACAAAATATATTAAATAAAAAAGCAAGTTATATTTTCATTAGGAAACCGTTAATGAAATAAAAGAAAAATTAGGTATTTCTCCAGAAATATGATCCAGGAAGATATATACAATAGTGATTTCCTCTAGGAAACACCTAGAATACGATTGGGGTGTCTAAAGGGACCTTTGCTTTGCCTGTTCTTTATAAGGAGATGGTTGGTATTCATGTGTTACTTCTGAAGTTAAATACATGGGAGATGGATTTCTTACTGCTGAAGGAGGGAGGTACAAATATGGGAAGAGAGACTGGGGAATGAACGCTGTGGGGCTGGACTGAAACTGCAGATATCAGAATACACAATGGTCTCTTAATATATAAAGATGGACATAGAAATGCATATGTTTTGTGTGTATTTCCTAGTTTTGTCTGCTGAGAGGGCATAGAAGTAATGATACCCTAGGAGCAAGGAGCCATCTAGCACCCAAATCTTGGTTTCTAAACATCATTCTCCATCCAAAGAAACCAGGGCTCTTTGGAGAGATGGCTGACTTGAGAATAAGGGCAGGAAAAGTAGTGGATGAACCTGGATCACCTTGCTGTGCGCCAAAGGGTAAGGAAGGGCTTGAAGAATGACAGGTACATGGCTAAAGAACATAGGAGTCTACACGAGGGGGTTCCCACTGGGAAATCTGGGACAACTTGAGCATTAAAATAAACACCGCCAGCGACAGACTATAACCCAAAGGATAGAAGAATAATGCAAGAGTCAATACTGCTATAAACACATAAATGAATAAATAAACACATCGGTGAGAAAGGAAAGTTCTTCCTTAGAGTAGAATGTGAGCTAACAAATGCAGAAAGAATGAAGGGCTTAGAAAATCACCAGCTGGCAACCACCATAGTAATAACTGTTTCAGACAAGAATCATGAGTGCTAAAACCTGTGGGTAAAAGTCTGACGAGAAGCTATTGATTCCATCCGAAAAAACCAGAACTTCCTGGTGGAGAGCCTGGCTAACACCACCATAACCAAGGGATCAAAGTCCAATACTGGGACAAGGACAAAATACCATTTCTGTGATATTCCCTAAAAAACATATAATCTGAATCTTATCATGTGGAAACATCAGACAAATCCACACTGAGGGACATTCTATAAAGAGACGGCCTGACTTTTTGAAAAATGTCAAGGTCATGAAAGATAAAAAAAGACTGAGGAACTGCTCCAGATCAAAGGAAACTGAAAAGTGGTTAGGTTCAGTGCAATCTTGGACCAAGGGGAAAAAAAAAGATTTTTTTTTTGCTATAAAAGACATTAATGGGAAATCTGAATAACTGTTATGATTAGACAACATAGTATATCAATTTCCTGATATTGATTATTATACTGTGGCTATGTAAGAAAGTGCCCTTGAATTTTAGAAAAGAAACACTGAAGTACTTAAGAGTAATTCCTGTGTCCATATGTGCAACTTATTCTCAAAAAGGTCGGGAAAAGACATGATAAAAAGAGAGAGAGACACGCATTGGCGAGGATGTGGAGAAAACAGAACCCTCGTGCACCGTTGGTGGGAATGTAAACTGGTGCTGCCGCTGTGGAAAACACTACGGAGGTTCCTTAAAAAACTAAAAATAGGACTACCATATGATCCAGCAATCCCACTACTGGGTATTTTCCCAAAGAAAACAAAAACACTAATTTTAAAAAATATATGCACCCCTCTGTTCACTGTAGCATTTTTTACAACAGCCAATATACGGGAGCAACCTAAGTGCCCATCCATAGATGAATGGATAAAGAAGAGACGGTATATGTATAAAATGGACATTACTCAGCCATCAGAAAGAATGAAATCTTGCCATCTGCAACAACATGGATGGACCTAAAGGACACTGTGCCAAGTGAAATAAGTCAGACAGAGAAACAAGTACCATATGATCTCACTTATATGCGGAATCTAAAAAACAAAACAGAAATTGACTCAGATTCAGAGAACAAACAGGTGGCTGCCAGAGGAGAGGGTGGGTGGAGGGGGGATGAATGAAATAGCTGAGGGAAATTAAGAGGAGCAAACTTCCAGTTACAAAATTAACTAGTCACTGGGATGAAATGCACAGCATGCGGAACAGAGCCAATAATATTGTAATGTCTTTGCATGGCGACAGATGGTAATTAGACTTATCATGATGATCATTTTGTAATGTATAGAAATATTATGTAATGTACAGAATATGTCATGCACCTGGAATTGACATAGAGCTATTGGTCAATTACGCTTCAATTTAAAAGACAGAGAGAGAGAGTATAAGGTAAAATGGTAATATTTGAGGAATCTGTGTAAAGAGTATTCAAAAATTCTTTGCACTATTTTTGTAACTTCTCTGTGAATCTGAGACTATTTCAAAATAAAAAAGTTAAAAATAAATACATGTGGGGCTTCCCTGGTGGCGCAGTGGTTAAGAATCCGCTTGCCAATGCAGGGGACATGGGTTCGAGCCCTGGTCCGGGAAGATCCCACATGCCACAGAGCAACTAAGCCCACGAGCCCCAAGTACTGAGCCCGTGAGCCATAAGTACTGAGCCCACATGCCACAACTACTGAAGCCCACATGCCTAGAGCCTGTGCTCCGCAACAAGAGAAGCCACTGCAATGAGAAGCCGGCACACCACAACAAAGAGAAGCGCCTGCTTGCTCCAACTAGAAAAAGCCCACGCACAGCAACAAAGACCCAACGCAGACAAAAATAAATAAAATAAATAAATTTAAAAATAAATAAATACATGCTTATTGAAGAAAATATGCTAAATTTAAAACCATAAAGTTAAAGAAAACATAACCCAAACACCTATTTGTTTTTGTCCCACCCATTTTTACGTGTATATTGTAAAATATATTTATTTTTAACATTATTGGTTTTATACTACATATAATCTTGTCCTGCTTTTTTCATTTATTAAATTGCGAAGCTTAAAAAATCTCAAATGTTCTTCCAGCCTACGAATATAGAGCAGCTTACTGGATATTTTCACTATTGTAAACAACACCACCATAAACAAGATGACTGATACCTTTTCAAGATAAATCTTTGTGCACCTCTGATTACTGAGTTTCTGAATATATCTTAGAAATATTTCCGAATCAAAGGGAATAAATATTTTTAGGATTCTTGACTCACTGTCAAATTATTTTCCAAAAAGCAAGTTATTTTCAACGTTTCTCTGCAGCCTTCCCTCTGCAAGGCATATTGCTAACCTGGGGAGGTGAGAGTAACTCCACAAAGCACTGCATCCCCAGAAGCCTGGGAGGGAAGCAAGGTAAAAAAACAAAAACATGGGGACTTCCCTGGTGGTGCAGTGGTTAAGAATCCACCTGCCGATGCAGGGGACACGGTTCGAGCCCTGGTCCGGGAAGACCCCACATGCTGCGGAGCAGCTAAGCCCGTGCGCCACAACTACTGAGCCTGTGCTCTAGAGCCCATGAGCCACAACTACTGAAGCCCGTGCGCCTAGAGCCCGTGCTCCACAACAAGAGAAGCCACTGCAATGAGAAGCCCGCCACCGCAATGAAGAGTAGCCCCCACTCAACACAACTAGAGAAAGCCCGCGCGCAGCAATGAAGACCCAACACAACCAAAAATAAATAAAATCGATTCTTTAAAAAACAAAAAACCCCCTACATATAAGAATCAATAAGCACTCCAGGGAGGCCAGAACACCTGTGCCCCAGAAGGACAGGCAGAGAAGAAACTGGAGATATGGATGTATAGACAAGATGGGCCCTCTCGGGCTTCCCTGGTGGCGCAGTGGTTGAGAGTTTGCCTGCCAATGCAGGGGACACGGGTTCGAGCCCTGGTCTGGGAGGATCCCACATGCCGCGGAGCAACTGGGTCCGTGAGCCACAACTACTGAGCGTGCACGTCTGGAGCCTGTGCCCTGCGACGGGAGGGGCCGCAGCGGTGAGGGGCCCACGCACCGCAATGAAGAGTAGCTCCCACTTGTCCCTACTGGAGAGAGCCCTCGCGCAGAAACGAAGACCCAAAACAGCCAAAAATAAATAAATTAATTAATTTTAAAAAAAGGAAACTGCCTACGGGTTCCTGTTCTTAAAAAAAAAAAAAAAAAAAAAAAAGATGGGCCCTCTCCACCACGGAAACCATACCCAGTAAACGAGACCCTCTGTGGTACTAAGCGGGAAAGGTGTGCAGCGGGAGGTGCTGGCCCAGGGTCACAACCACACACCAACCTGGGGACCACAGCCTGGAGACACACTAGTTCCACCTCTCAGCTCTCCTCCTGCTGTGAGTTACTCATCACCTGCTCCTTAGTCCCCTGAGCCCGCCTCGGTGTGATGGCCGGAGGGGAGACCGTCAAGGCAGAGCAGTGGGTGACTCGGAAAGAAAGAACCAGAGTCCTGGGAAAGCACAGTGTGGGTGACTCCCAGAAACTCCTGGATTTCCTTAAGAGTTTAGTGAAATATGGTCTGGAGACACCCAAAGGCTCTGGAGAAACCCGAACTTTACTGAGAGGAAAGTAAGCATCTGGGTTCTGACGTCTAGAGCTCCCAGAGTCTGTCCCATCCCGCCTTTCAGGGAACCTGAGCCATCAGAGGACTCGTCCAGAGACCTGCCTCAGGCTGGGCTGCAGTGGAAGGACCAGCACCCCTCCCTCCCCCACTGCTCTGCCCCCAGCCCCTGCCAACAGGCGCACACTGAGTTTCAATTCATCATCTTTCAACCATCCTTGATGGGCTCACCTCGACTTACATCTGGGTCCTTATACCTGATGCAATACAAGTCCTCTAACTAAAGGGATGGAAGGCCGGGGGGTGGACACAGGCCCCAGAAACTACTGAGAGGAGACAGGAGACGGTGCCTGGCAGAGGGCAGACCAGAAGAGAGCTCGGAAGGTCTGAAATGACTCAAAAAGGCACAGCAACAGATCTTCTGGGCTTTAAGAACACACACGTTAGGACTTGGAACCCCTGCCAAACCCCAGTGCTCCTCTGTCCGCATTTTTTTACCATCAGCAGACAAGGTCAGCTCAGTCTTTGTCAACTTCCACCGGCCAGAATGGAAAGGTGATGGCACCTCTATCCAAACTTACCTGTCTGCTCTGGCGTGAAGAGTAACCTGTCCTTGTTCCAAACCATCTTAACAGGAAAATAAAACAAAACAAAATAAATAAAAACCTACCTACCTTTATTTATTTATTCCTTCACAATGATAGTATTACATCAAATTTCAAATTTCCAAATGCCTCCATTTAGTATCCCCTAGAGAAAGGGAGTGACTACTTTTTTTTTTTTATCATCTGTTGACTCTGGAAATATGACTCTACTTTTCAGTCTTATCATAGGAAACCAAGACCACTTTCTGAAAGTAATATTCGAATTTCAACTAAAAATCATGAGTTTTCTAACTAGAAGTGGTTTCACAGAGAAGGGACCATAACATTGAGGGGAACCAAATAGCCCCATCTTTTCTTTGATTTCTCTCCAGTCCACTGGATTATAAAACAGAAAACCTGGAGCAGGGGGACATAGTGAAAAGGGTGTGGGACTTGGCAGCAGTTCAGAGAACCGAATTTGGGGACTGGCTTGACCACTACCTTAGCAAATTACTTCTCACTGAGCCTCAGCCAACAAGGTGGGCTTTTAATCCCTGTTTGGCTTTTGCACAAATGATGCTTGTGGAAGCATTCCGCAAAGTATCCTAGAAATACTGATGGTGATGTTGATTTGAAGACAACTGTCCAAAGTGAAATTGCCTTGAGGAGAAACACTCCACTCATATCAAGAGTGGCTCTTCCACGTTCATCAGGTAGGTCACGTGCCCAGCACGCTGCCACCTAAACGGGCGAAGACAAACTAGGTCAGGGGATGTCCCCTGCCCTTCTATGGAAAGAGACGAGACACACAGTTACTTCCTTGCCAAGATGAACAGTACAGATTCTGGCCAGCGCAGCTCAAGGTTGGGCAGAGGCTGGCTTAGGATGGCTTCTTGATGGGAGAGGGTGCAAAATGGCAGAGATGGGGGTGGGCGGGGGGAGAAGAGGATCCAGAAGGGCCTAAAGGGAAAATGGGGGCATAGGTCTAAAGAAAAATAAAAACGAGTTCAAAATCGCTCTGCCACTTACAGTTCTATGACTTTGGGCAAAACTCAACTTCCCTCAGCTGCTTTCCTATCTAAAATGGAGAATCATCATCACTGATGACTCTGGAAGGGCTGCTGGGAGGATAATACAGGTAAAACTACACAGAATGCAGGGCAGGCACTCAAAGAACCTTGGTGGATTACTTCTCTCTCCCATTCGGGTTCTTCAGGGCAGAAGCAGGTTAAAATAAGCCATGTCAGGACTTCCCTGGCGGTCCAGTGGTTAGGACTCCATGCTCTCATTGCCGAGGGCCTGGGTTCAATCCCTGGTTGGGGAATTAAGATCTCACAAGCTGTGTGGTGTGGCCAAAAAAAAAGCTGTGTCCTCTCTGCTGCATCTACTGCAGGGATGAAGCCCAGTTTTAGCAGACTATTAACACTCCAGAAAACGTGGACATCACTCTGAAGGGACACACGGTTATTGTGAAGGGCCCCGGGGCACCCTGTGGAGGGTCTTCAATCACATTAATGTAGAACTCGGCCTCCTTGGAAAGAGAAAGAGGCTCCGGGGTGACGAATGGTGGGGAAACAGAAAGGACCTCGCTATCGTTGGCACTATCCGTAGCCACATACAGAACACGATCACGGGTGTCACACGGGGCTCCCGTTACAAGGTGCGGCCTCTGAACTCTCACTTCCCCGTCCACACTATCATTCAAAAGAATGGTCTTCTCGTTGAAATCCATATTTTCTTGGACAAAAAATATATCCGCAGGGTTCGGATGAGGCCAGGCGTTGCTTGTTCACCACCTCAAGCCCAGAAAGATGAGCTAGTTCTTGAAGGAAGTGGCAGTGAACGTGTATCAAACTCAGCTGCTTGGATTCACGAGCCACAACAGTTAAAAACAAGGATATCACGGGCTTCCCTGGTGGCGCAGTGCGTTGAGAGTCCGCCTGCCGATACAGGGGCCACGGGTTCGTGCCCTGGTCCGGGAAGATCCCACATGCCGCGGAGCAGCTGGGCCCGTGAGCCATGGCCACTGAGCCTGCGCGTCCGGAGCCTGTGCTCCGCAGGGGGAGAGGCCACAACGGTGAGAGGCCCGTGTACTGCAAAAAAACACCAAAAACCAAAACCCAGAAAAAACAAGGATATCAGAAAAAATTTTGGATGGTATCTATGTTTCTGAAAAAGGAACAGTTCAGCAGACTGATGAATAGGATCTAAATAATTATCCAGCTACAGAAACAACAAGTCTCTGTCTAAGCTCAGGCTGCCATAACAAATACCACAGACTGTGCAGCTTATACAACAACACTTACATAGTTCTGCAGGCTGGCAAGTCCAGTAGATCTACTGATTAGCCTGTTTAGATAAATAGTTCACCCATTTTTACAGACACGGACTTGAAGACCTAAGGAACCAGAAACTCACTGAAAGCCCCACAGCCAGCAACTCAAAGGGGGAGATTTAAGGGCCATACGAGACCCTCTCTGTCACTTCCTGTCACAGCTCTAGTCATCGTCTACCTGCAGACGAACAAGGGGGTGGCCCAACTCCTGGCTCATCATCGTCCCGGTTGGTTCCCAGGCTGGCCTGTCACCCCAGGTTTGGCCAGCAGGAGTCTCTGCCGGGGGTGGGGGGATGGGATGGCGGGGGGGGGTGGTGAGGACAGGAGCCGCACAAGGCTGCTGCAGCCAGCAGCTACACACAGTGATGGAGGCGCTGACGGAGGACGGCAGAGAGACACGTGGCCACGCACTTCCCAGGGGCCAGCTTTTATCATGCGGTCAGGCCAGACGGCCATCAGGCTTGGGCCTTGGATGGCACTGTTTTGATCCCCAGCTCTGCCTACATTTCGCCTTGACATTAGGCCACTGCCATGCGTTAAAGGCTGGTGTCAGTCAAGTGTGTCTGAGCACCAACTGAAGGTCATCTCCGCGATCTCTGCCTGCCGAGTCACACCACGCTTTTAAACGGTAGGATGTGGGCAGTGGGGTTATTGAAGTTCACAACAGAACAGCATGAGCGAGTCGGTAAGAACCAGACCCCATGGGGATAGAGGACTGTCTCATGGCGTCTGTAAAAGTGTCCACGTTTATTACGCCACCCACACTAAACCAGGAGCTGCTGAGAGCTTTTGATTGCCTGACCATGTTCTCTTAGGGGGGAGGAAGACAAAATGCTGGCCTGACACTACACCACGCTGTCACTTGAGGCAGGCACACTCAATCACTCGACATGCTCCCAGAGGCTGAGTTTAACGCTCTCGCTGACAGACAGGGCTGTGAACTCGGCTGCAGCCAGCAGTGGGGACACACTCGGGTCCCAGTGCATCGGCTGTGGTTTCGGTTAGAAAAGACCCACGTCACACAGCACGCATGAGGGAGGGGCTCTGAGGACATAGGCCACAGCACTGGGGAAAGGTGTCTTCCTCCCAGCCCTGCCTTATGCCCCAAGTGATGTAATGCATAAGTTTACACGATGTCCAGTGGAGGCCAGGTGTCTCTGCCAGGCTCTTGGCCTCCTTAAGGGGACTTGGCGCTTCAAGCAGCTTTTTCCTTGTGATGCCACCAACTCAACATGTAACTTGCAGGGCTTCTGTGATGAGGAGAAGACTGGGAGGGATTGGTCCCAGACCTTAAACGCTTCAGGGCAGAGGGGACACACCGTGCTCCCACTCACAGGGCGTTAGCTGAGGTTAACTTCCAGAGGGCTAAGGGATGGGAGGGTGGGGACAGAAATACGCCGTGAGCAGTGAATGTGTCTGCCGCAGGTGTGCACAACTTGCTCGAGGTGATGGGGACTCAGTAGCAGAACTAGTGAGAGTCTAGCTGCTCAAGGACTTGAGACCGATAAACCTGATTTTAAGAAATCGAGATATATTGGGACTTCCCTGGGGGCGCAGTGGTTAAGAATCCGCCTGCCAAGGCAGGGGACACAGGTTCGAGCCCTGGTCCGGGAAGATCCCACGTGCCACAGAGCAACAGAGCCCGTGTGCCACAACTACTGAGCCTGCACTCTAGAGCCCACGAGCCACAACTACTGAGCCAGCGTGCCACAACTACTGAAGCCTGCGCGTCTAGAGCCCGTGCTCCGCAACAAGAGAAGCCACCCAAATGAGAAGCCCGTGCACTGCAACGAAGAGTAGCCCCTGCTCGCCGCAACTAGAGAAAGCCCGTGCGCAGCAATGAAGACCCAACGCAGCCAAAAAAAATAAATATTAAAAAAAAATCGAGATATAATTCATGCCCCCCCACGCCAAATTCACCACTTTAAAGTGCACGATTCAGTGGTCTTCAGTATGTTCACCCATTGCACAAGCAGCACCACTCGCTAACCCCAGGACATTTTCATCACCCCCGCCCCCCAAAGGAAATCTCTGTACCCATCAGCAGCCCCTCCCACCCCTGATGTGCCCCACCCCCTCTTTGCTCTGGACATCAGGAAACTCGGGACAAATCCAAACAGCCTTGAGCAGCCATATGCTATCTTATCCCTAGGTCCTCACCTGCCATCGTATCTATTTTTTTCTAAATAAATACTAATTGTAACAGCCGTTAGCAGGTATGAAGCATTCACACTACGACTTTCTACTACTTAATGCTCTCCTTACAGCAGCGCCCTGAGGTACAGGAGCTGTAATTAGCACAGAGATTAGAGTGCCTTGTCCAAAGTCGGGGAGCTGCCAGGCGTTAGAAGCAGGAGTCAAACCCAGACCCACTGGCGTCAGAGCCACTCAATCATCCATTTGCATGCCCTTCGACACCTTTTTAGAACAAGGCCAAGCTGTAGACAGAAGCCGCCTCACTGCCTGGCCTGGGATTCATCTGGCAGTTTAAGATCCTGACTATACCATCAGGTGACAGCATTGTTGGGCTGGTGTCTGGCTGGGGCTGCCCTGCATTTCAGTAGCCCTCGTGCTCAGGAGGCCTGGCATGACACAGTGCTCACCACGTACCTGCGGCATGACTGAATCCACAAAAGCTCCAGAATCTCTCTCGCTCCCCACTCGCTGGTACAGAATGCTGGCCGGGAGCACTGAACCATAACCAGCGCTGCCTTCTGAGAACTCCCGGCTCTGCCTACAGTCACCCGATAAGGGGCAAGAAGCCAAGCCAGGCTTTCCAACTTTCACGGCAAAATAGCCGGACACAGCGTGGAGGATGCGCTGAGAGCCTCGGGGCCTCCACTGTGGACTGCCTGCCTTCCACCTCTGGCAAAGGGTCTCTCCGCGCTCGCTCTCCCAGATTCCCCTGCTCTACCCCTGCCTGATAAAATAGACCACTCTGGGTCTATTCTCTGGCTCCCATCCCCCAAAGAGCTGCCCTGACACTATTATAAGGGAGTCTGAAGTTCGCTGCCTTTACCCCAGTGGGCTCCAGAAAGGGTGGCCTGTGTCACAGTCCTCTGTTCTTTAGAACATTCCCTCCACCCTGGCCTAAGCCACCTAGCTAATCCTGTCGATCCTGTCCACACACAGGGCAGTCCCAGCACCTCACAGGGGGCCTGGTACGCAGGAGGGGCTCTTCAAATGCCTGTTGAGTATGGAGGCTGCTGCCCCCTGCCTTACTCAGTGACCGTTATACGAAGCCCCAAGGAAAAGTGCTTCCTTTTTTCCATCACGTTTGCTGTGAATCCTGTCCTTCTTTCCTTGCCTTCCACGAGGCTCTGAAATGAATTCTGTGCTCCATCACAGTGACTTCCCTTGACTGTCTTTTGGTACAATTACCTGCCTCCTGGGGCCTTCTCTCAATTACTAGGTTCTTGGTTTTGCTGAGGAGGGTGTGGGCCTTGAAATTCAACCTAAAATAAAACCCAGTTGAGCCATGAAAAGAACATGGGCCTTGTAGGTAGACAGACCTTGGTTCAAACCCCAGATGTGCCACCTCCACACCACGGGTCCCTGGGCACGTCGCTTACTCAGCCTCGGTCTCCTTGCTGACCATCCTCTCACAGTGTTATATGATCACCACATGAGATATGAAATACCTGACATACAACAGACACTCAAAGGTCAGATTAGATCCCTTTTATTCATTTCATTAGAATTTTTTAAATAAACAAATTTATTCATGCTTTTGGCATCCAGGTAACTGATCTAGAACTATCCAGAAAGACATAATATACTATGATGGAGGGGCAGCACACAAGTTCTTGCTCTCCTTCAATTAAAAAATAATTATTGAATAAACTATCAGTGGCAGGAGGAACTTGAAACATTTAAAATTTCACACCTAGATGGAAACTAAAATCCTACAAAAAGTTCATATTGTATCTTAGAATAATCTTAAAAAACATAGATCAGACCCGATATTGGCACCTCAGTCAATATGCAGGAGAAAGCTTGCCAATACACCTGGGAGAAGAAACCATAAGCACCCACGCGCCACTCATCCAGTTAGTGTTTCTGAGGGCCTGCTTCCTGCCCAGCACTATTCTATGTGCTGGCCTACACTCGCGGAAATGAAGGGACTTCTCTGTTCTCAACGAATCCACATTCCTCTCCAACCCCCATATTGCCATTAGAGATGGGGAGAATAAGACTCCTTTTATTTTTTTTTATTTTTATTTTTTTAAGACTCCTTTTATTATAAGCCACTTCCATATTCTTGGTGGAAGCAGATGGAGAAGAAGGAAAAATAAACAGAAAACAGTAAGAGTGACTGTAAATTCTTTTTTTTTTTTTTTTTTTGCGGTACGCGGGCCTCTTACTGTTGTGGCCTCTCCCGCTGCGGAGCACAGGCTCCGGGCACGCAGGCTCAGTGGCCATGGCTCATGGGCCCAGCCGCTCCGCGGCATGTGGGACCTTCCCAGACCGGGGCACAAACCTATGTCCCCTGCATCGGCAGGCGGACTCTCAACCACTGCGCCACCAGGGAAGCCTGACTGTAAATTCTTGAGCAAAGGAGGGTTGATAAGAGTTGGGCTTCATGAGCAATGGTACCATGGACAGATCACGAGAAGTGATGGGTTGGGGCAGGGAGGGAGAAATTTGGACTCAGGGAGGCCAATTCGAGAGCTGGCACAGCAGAAAATGACAGGGGCCACAATAAGACCACAGCAGTGGAAGGAGATTCAAAGACTAAACACTTTTGGGACTATGTGGTGGAGGCACCCCAGCGTGAAGACAAGGGGAAAGTGCAAAATGTCTTCTGTCCTTAGAGCTTCGGGGACCAGGGCACGGCGAGGTCACTAGCAGGGGCAGAGACCTTGCTGGTGGGGGTTTCAGATAGGCGGGACGGTCTTGCTCAATGACCTTTCAGAGTTTGCAAATCACATTACATAAGGGACAGTGTCCAACATGTCCAGGTAATGCCATGTGGTTTCTTAACCGCAAAGGTTCTGAAACCAACAAACGCCCTTCTTCAAAAGACCACAGTCCCACCCGAAACCCCACTTCTGAAAGAAGCCGGGCACAGCTGGCTGATCCATTCTCCTGTGTTTTCAAGAACTGCCAGCCCTGTTTTCAGTGTTGAAAACTGACCCTAAGTGACCTATAGATACAGAGTCAGCACATCAGGTTCAGGGAAGGTGAGCATGAGTTCGTGTGTTCCTACCCAGTCCTCCAACCTTTGTACAGACCCAGCCTACCTGGCGCAGCGATGGTGTGTGCCGTGAGGATCAAAGTTATCTCGGTCACAGTGCTCTTACCTAAGTGTCAAAGGAAGAAGTGATATGAAAGGCTGCTCTGGCAAAAGGAATGGGGTGCACAGGGCCACAGGAAAAGGCACTGAAGACAAGACTAGGGGAGATTTTTTTAAAAAAATGACTAAACATCATTCTTGATTTTCACCTAGAAGCAGATTACACAACCCCACATCAGAGTATCCTCACAGAGTCCATCTTCTCCGTGATTACAACCAGGGGACAAAACTCAGCTTTTTCCATCCTATTTTCCTACTACAGGTCATCTCCCGAAGAATCCAGTTCTCTGAGAAACAGTCTACGGCTGATGGCACCACAGTTTGGCTCACCATTTTATTCTAGTTTAGCCTTGAAACATTAATTTCAGGGAAGCACGTGTACAGCTCTCTCAGCTGTGTACAGACCAGAATGCCTCACCCTCCAGCACTCCAATTAAAGGATAATTCTGAGATGTTCCCCCACCACATCACCTCTTTATAAGTAAAATAAGTAAGCCCCTATGTCAGCAGCTTTCCTCAAGCCACCCAGAAGAAGGACCAGGTCCCCCAGCTGCTTTGTTCACAACATCCCCGAGCGTGTTGCCATGCCAAAGAGCAACAGGCATAACACAGGCTGATGAATTTGGCTCCAGTGGACCCAACCAACAGGAGCCACCAGTCCGCAAAGAGCCATGGTTTGCGCCACGGGACTCCTCCGCCACCTTCACACACACACATCCCAGCAGGCACACAACTAATGTAAACACCTCACTTGGGGAGGGGGTTGGGGAAGGAAAAACACTTTCAGGATGTAGAGCTCTAAAATGGTATGACACAGATTTAGGCAGAGTAAGGTTCCTAAATGATGAATTCATCCAGAGAGAAGTAAGAAAGTCCAAAAACCTAAGAAAAGAATACACTGTTCTGTACCATATATATATATATACCTAATACAAATTTAGCTCAGAGTCTCACATAAATTTTCCTGAAATAAAAGCATCTCTGGGCTTCCCTTGCAGTCCAGTGGTTAAACTCTGTGCTTCCACTGCAGGGGGTGAAGGTTCGATTCCCTGGTCCAGGAACTAAGGTCACATGGCACTCATGGTGCGGCCAAAAAAAAAAAAGCATCTCTGCCCTTAGCAGTTAGCAACTGGCCCTAGAATTATGAATTAAAAAATGATGAGTCTTGGGCTTCCCTGGTGGTGCAGTGGTTAAGAACCCACCTGTCGATGCAAGGGACACGGGTTCAAGGCCTGGTCCGGGAAGATCCCACATGCTGCAGAGCAACTAAGCCCGCGAGCCACAACTACTGAAGCCCGCGCACCTAGAGCTAGTGCTCTGCAACAAGAGAAGCCACCGCAACGAGAAGCCCATGCACCGCAACAAAGCGTAGCCCCCGCTCGCCGCAACTAGAGAAAGCCTGCGTGCAGCAACGAAGACCCAACGCAGCCAAAAATAAAATAAAATTAATTAATTAAAAAAAAATGATGAGTCTCTGCTGGTGGGAACATAACAATATTATCATTTTTGGAGGGAAGTTTGGCAATATCGATTGACATTTAAAGTCACCCCATTTTTACAAGCACACATACTCCTCTGTACTATTTTTCTCCATCTGGAAACTGTCTCAGTGTAAGGCTATGAAGGACTTTTTATAATGAGCATTTAATAATTTTGTAAACAGAAAAAATACATTTTTATAAAAAACAGTCGTTTTTCAATTTTCAAATGAATCTGACATATAGTAAAAAGTTAAATCTGAAATTATATCATCATTTGACAAACCATGTGTCACAGCCATGGAGGACTTGTGTGTTATGTTCACTGCTATAGGCCTAACACCTCAAATAGTGCCAGATATATCACAGGTAATCAACATCTGTTAAATGAATACATTTAAAAGCTCGAAAATGTTCCAGTTCTTCCACTTCTAAGAATTCATTATGCAAACATATTTGTCTAATCGCTGAAAGATAAAGAACAAGGCTAATCATTGCAGCAGAATTCAAAACAGTAAAAGGCTGCAAACAACAATTTTTTTTTCAATAATATTGGATACTGGGGTATTGTCATTTTTAAAAAGAATGAGGTTTTAAAAAAGGAATGAGGCAGATCTTTACATAGTGCTATAGAAAGACATAATGTTAAGTAATAAAAAGCAAGACTCAGAACAGCATGACTAGTTTCATCTTAATTCTGTGTTTTAAATTTAAATAGTAAAAAATTCCTGCTGTTCTAAGTAAAAAAAAAAAAATCTAGGTAATAAATGTTTTTATATGTGAAGAAAAATATCTGGAGAATATATACTACACCACTAGCAGTAATTTTTTTGTCTCAGTGTAAGGCTATGAGGAATGTTCACTATTATATTGACTATTTCTATAGGAGTTTTTTTTTTTAACATCTCTATTGAAGTATAATTGCTTTACAATGGTGTGTTAGTTTCTGCAGTATAACAAAGTGAATCAGCTATACGTATAATGTATCCTCATATCCCTTCCCTCTTGTGTCTCCCTCCCACCCTCCTTATCCCAGCTCTCTAGGTGGTCACAGAGCACCGAGCTGATCTCCCTGTGCCATGCAGCTGCTTCCCACTAGCTATCTATTTTACATTTGGTAGCATATATAAGTCCATGCCACCCAGCTTACCCTTCCCCCTCCCCGTGTCCTCAAGTCCATTCTCTACATCTGTGTCTTTATTCCTGTCCTGCCCCTAGGTTCTTCAGAACCTTTTTTTTAATTTAGATTCCATATATATGTGTTAGCATACGGTATCTGTTTTTCTCCTTCTGATATAAGAGTATTTTTAAAAATAATGAGCACTTAGTAATTTTGTAAACAGAATAAAATCTATTTTTATAAAAAGTCATTTCTCCATTTCACTTTTTTCTCATTTTAATTTTTAAATGAATCTGACATGTAAGTTAACTCCCACAGCACTAACCTGAGGTCCCCGGGCCTGGGGTGCTTTGGTGAAAGGCACACAGTGCTAGTGCCTGAGCCGGGACTCAGGTCCCCTGACACCACACCCTCCACCCCATCCAGGGCTCTCCTCCTTCCTAAAGCATGAGGAAGCAGATGTTGCCAGGGCAGCTGGGCCCTCTGGAACCATGAAAAGTCCCACAATTACGGAAGCCTCTATTGGGGGGGGAAAAAAAGTTGCTTAAGAGCTACATTTTTATGAACTTGAAATGTTCCATGAGTTTAACAAGTAAATGTTCTGGATTTGCCAAGCAGTTCTGATTTCAAATAGTCTATCTCCTAAGAACGCGTGAACTTTATTGAACTCGGATCCTAATGTTCAAAGGGTTAAGGAAGGATCAATTCAAAGTCACCGGCATGTCCTAAAATGTAAGGCTTGTCTGGCAACAAGCACCTCATACATCTCATGAGTTGTTTACAAACTCATACCACTCAGGAGTTTCACCTGCCTTACTCATGCTGACTGCAGTCAAGGTTGCTACTTCCAGGTGCTGAAGTACATTCCTTTCACCTCAAACCTACCTGTAACGTTTTCAAGTGCTAGACACGAAGGATCTGGGAGAGTTACGATCACTCTGAAGTTTTCAACACTACAACCCAACTGGAAGCCAATATTCTGTTCTCTGAAATGCAGACCACGTTTTTAGACCTGATTAAACTAGGGGGTATGAAAATCATGAGAAGCTCCAGAACTGACCATTCTCTCGAAAGGAAAATGAGAACTCCATAGAGGGACACAAAGAAAAGAAAGTGGTTTCTTCTGGGTGCACTGCTTTACTAACCGGGACGTTTGGACTTTTTTCCTGATCAAGCCAAGCCCACAACCACTCAAAGGGGACTTGTGTGGACAGAACTTGTCAGTGGTTGATGAATCAATGCTTTCTCCCCAAACAGGTAGGCCTGTGAATTACAGCATTGCACAGTGAGGACACTGGATCCCAGAGGGTTAGTTAACTGCTCAGCTTACGTGGAATGGCACAGTTCTCAATATCACCCTCCGAGACCCTCTCTTCTGAACCTCTGAACCTCAACCCTGTGGGGGCCTACAGGGTGGGCTGTATCACTATCTGGGCTACTGAGTAGGAAACAGAGGCTCCAAGAAGTTGTGTCCTGCCAAGATGCCAAGGTTCCAACCGAGGACTACCCATTCCAGACCTGTCTCCCTTGGACTTGGCACTATTCCCTACTTCGGCCAAGCTCAGAAGGAAGGCTGTATTTTGTCGGTCTAAGAGAGGAGGCAGCCACGTTCTTTGAAATGGCCCCAAACTTCTCAGTACTGGTCACCGGCTCACGCAATGGTGACTCTCATCGAGAAATGAAAAGCAAAAAGTCGAGGTCAAGTGCCCCCGCCGCCCAGAAGACCTCCACCTCTTTCCCAATTGCTCCCACGAGCTAAGGGTGTCACGGTTGCCCAGCAGAGCCCGGCAAAGCACCTGCCAAGGCACCTGCCCGCGAGGAGCATTATCCCCCAGGGATGCCGCCGGCACGCAGAACGTTTCCCAGGAGAGGCCGGGCTGGCGGGCTCCACTGAGCCCACCTGATGCTGCGAGATCAGATTCGGGTCCCACCCACACTCATCGAGCGCGTCCTACGTGAGTGAACCCAATAAGTGGCCGCCTCCTGAGGCCCACTGTACAGACGGGGAACCTGAGGCTCGGAGAGGAAAAGTGGCTTAGCCCAAGGGTGGCGGCGTGGGGTCTGGAGCCCTCTCACGCCGAGACCCGATCCTCCGCCGAAGGGCCGGTAGGGCGCCTTCGGCCGTGGAAACGGCGACCCTCAAGCCTCCGCGAGAGGTCAGCTCGAGGGGAAGGGCCACCCTAAGAAGGGCCGAAATGGGAGCCGCGCTTTCCGCGTCTGGCGAATTGGGCAGTGACCCGGCCAAAGAGCCCGCCCCCATGCCGAGGGCCCGGGCGACCGAGGCGGCCAGAAGGCGTCGGGGCCCGGAGCCCGGGCACCCAGAGTCCTGGCGACCGGACCCCGCCAACCCAGCACCAGCGAACGCACGTACTCACCACGGTCGGCCGGCTACAGTACGGACACCTGAGCAGGACGCAGGCCCACACCACTGAGGCGCTACCACCGCCCGCGCCGGCTGCGGGGGTGGGAGCGTGGCCGACGGCGGCGCCGCTCCGCCTAACCCGGCCGTGCGCTTGTTTCTGGGGCCAGGCTTCCCCCCTGCGAATCCGCGCTCTTGGTACGGCCCTGAAGGCCACGCCCCCTTAGAGTCCCAGCTCAGCAGTGGGACCCCGGAGCTCCGCGCTTAGGCCCGGAGGGGGCGGCAGTCCCCTCACGCCTTTGACAGTTCCGTGGGGGCAGTAGCCGTGAGCCGCGCCTTCTGGCCTCCTGCTGCCGGCCGCCGCTCGCGTGTGTTCGCGACTCTTTCTCCTCCACGAACCTCAGTGCCCTCGCCTGAAAATGGCGAACCTGCATGAACAGAGTGTCGGGGTCCCTCCAGCCTGGGACTGGAATGCTGGCCTGCTTGGGTCGGGGGGGCAGGAAGTGAGCAGGCAGGGGACAAGGACTGGACCGAAGAGGCAGGAGGGGGCAGAGGGCACTTCGGGTTTGGAAAGATAGGCTGTCTTGGTCGGGGATAAGAAGCCCACCTTTTCCTCCTGCCGTGGTTCCTATATTACAGGGTTATGAGGATTAGATGATATAACTCATGTTCATAAATAATTTAGCTCAGTGCGATAGTAAGTGCTCTAGAAATGTAAGTTGTTGTTACTATTATTACAGGCTCTGCTGCGAATTCCTTTTGGAACAGTGGGCAACTCACTTTGTTCAGAACCCGTTCTCCATCTTTAAAAATGGGAGCCACCAACGACAACCAATTACTTTGAAAATACTAAAGGCCTGTATAATGAGAGGATTATTCCCGTGGCCCCAGTTTTAGGGTTCCATCGTTCCAGTCTGTCAGGAACATGTCTGATTCACCCCATTGAATCAGTCCCTCCGACAGGTTGAATGAATGCAGTAGCCCTCAGGGTGGGGCGTACCCCTGTCTAACTAAGGGACTGAATGTGTAACTCCTATGCTAGGCCCTCAAGAGAGCAGTAGGGAAATTCATCCCCCAGATCTCTGATACTCCCTGTCACCTTTTCACCACCTCGCTGAACAATCTTCCCTGCGTGTCCCAGAGAGGCTTCAAACGTTGCCTCTGAATCCTTGCACCCTGCTTCTGTGAAGCCAGAACACATACCACTGAATTCTCTCTCTCTGCTAATAGCATCTCTGAGGCAGG